>NC_090891.1:45481341-45506341 GCF_036669925.1 Montipora capricornis | reverse complement strand
CATTGCCGTGACGTTAACATCTTCAGTTCCCACGGCCTGCTCCCGTCTGACCTTGTAGCTCAGTCGGTAGAGCGGCGGAGATCTAACCCGAAGGTCGTGGGTTCAATTCCCACCCCAGTCAGAGTTTTTCTCTGTCCTTGTGTGAGCCCATTTCCATAAGTAGGGCTAACGGTCACATGGCTCATATGGGACAGAAATCTAGCACTTCACAGTACACTCTATTCAGTTAACTCTGTTTAAAATATAAGTGCTACACGGCCAACGTTTGTATAAAACGTAACCTTTCCTTGTACTTGTACATGTTCATTGCCGTGACTTTAACATCTTCACTTCCCACGGCCTGCTCCCGTCTGACCTTGTAGCTCAGTCGGTAGAGCGGCGGAGATCTAACCCGAAGGTCGTGGGTTCAATTCTCACCCTGGTCAGAGTTTTTCTCTGTCCTTGTGTGGGCCCATTTCCATCAGTAGGGCTAACGCTCACATGGTTCATATGGGATAGAAATCTAGCACTTCACATTACACTCTATGCAGTTAACTCTGTTTAAAGTATAAGTGCTACACGGCCAACGTTTGTATAAAACGTAACCTTTCCTTGTACGTGTACTGAACATCTCGACTGTTTTGAAAAACACGGAGTCAGGGAATCAAAGATGAACGATTCTGCCGTGGGAATGAGAGAAAATACTAGTGTTGATTAAAATCGTCTGGGTGCTCAAACTTTGAATATTATTGCAAGAATTAATGGATTCTTTAAAGCAGCGAGTTGTTACCGCGGCCTTGGTGAAGAAGAGACGTTTAAATGATTACGCGGAAAAATATCTTTTGTTTTTATGAACTTGTTGTTTCGAGCAAGGTATAACGGCAAATTAACACAAGATTGAATACAGTTGCAATAAAAGCCTTCCGTAGTAAGGGCTAATCTTGGTCGCGTAGGAATGAATAACCATCGAAGGTAATTTGTACAGTGCTGGAAATATAATCCGAGGAAATGCATCTGAGCATTAGCAAATTCATGGAAATGGGCCTCTAACCAGGGTGGGAAATTGTCCAACGGCATCTATGGATTAGACCACCTTTACTATACCGATTGAGATCCATAATACCCAAGGTATTAGACCGTGTTTTAAAGTCTGGTTGATATTTTACATAATTTACACTCGCTTCTCACTACCCGGCAAACGTCCATCGTCTACTCTGCCGACTACAGAACATCTCACGACAATACCTGATATGCATAATATTCCCGCCACGCAGCGCGTCTTGCATGAAGTAACGTCATTACATCTCTCCCCCATAACGCAAACAAAGTGCAACGGTGCAATAATCTATATGTGCCACATACAGAAATAATAATAATAATAATAAAAGAACAAATAAACATGGCTTTTTTTTAACAAAGATCGTCTTGGTGTCCTTTGTAGACGCTTATATAGTATACGTATATTTGCTACTCAGAAATATTAGAAATATCAATTAGTGTCCTTTGCAGATGTTATTTTCCTTCTGAGCCTGTCACAGGACGCATGTCTTTGTTCTGTTTCACGGTCTGATCTTGGCTGTTCTGTTCCCGGTAAGTTCCTGTTCCACTGAGCCACTATTTTCTCCGGGCTGCTCTTGACCTTGCCAAAGTTCACGTGACCTATTCACTGGAACAGCATCTGCGGACTCAAATGCACGTGATTCCCTGCACCCATTTTCAAGCAGCTTCAAATCGGTGTAATTCCTGGTGCGAATCTTAACATTGTCCTTAGCAATCATCATGCTTCCCTTGACTCCAATAACTACCATCGAATCCGGATCGTACAGAGGCGTCAGGCTGTTTTTCCGTTTCTGCTTGCACAGTAAGGTGTCCCCAGCTTTGATTTTCATCATGGCTGTGTGTCGTCTCTTATTAGCGTATTAGGCTGATTTAGCAACAGAACGGGAACGTCAGTGGCGACGGCGCGCGCAGAAAAAACACCAATGAGAATTCAGAATAGAATAGACTCCTATCTTTTCTTTTCTATTCTAAATTCTCATTGGTAGTTTTGCTGCGCGCGACGTCGCCAGTGACGTTCCCGTTCTGTCGCTAAATCAGCCTATTGCTTTATCTTCTGTTTTTGTTTTCTGTCACGATGGCGGATCATCATGTCGTCGGAATGTTTAGGTAGTCCCTTATAAACCTCAAGAAACTTTCCCTGCAGTTCCCTTCCGGAACAAGAGTCTATTCGGAATGACTCCAGTGGTTGCATGTTCAATTGCTCTTTATGCCCTGACTTCCCTGCACAGACCATCCCTCCCGGGTTGCCTTCCAATGCATCGATCCGTGCGGTCCTCCGTATCCTGTGCATAAATCTTTTTCAAGTCGTCGTAGGCCTCGACGCATCCAGGTGTCACTTTCAGGCGCTTGAATCCCTCTTCTTGCGCGTATTCATCAATTCAGTTATGGCTGTTGAACACAGGGGCATTTTAAATAACTCCTTGTTGAAATCGCCCGCGTGCAGACGTCTCCTATTTCCTTTGTTGCACGCGGAAAAGGGACGTTTTCGTAACTCCATCGCTAATCGTTTTCAGGTTACTATCTAGGATTCATGGTTTGGGGAAGAAGTCCTGCGTGGCCGAAGGCCACGACCTGCTTAGGGGATCCGAGGGCATGTTATAGTGATATTTTATTACTCGGGCCCGAATTATAAATCATATTAGATTTCACGGTTTTTCTTTCCGGTGCAGCAAAATGTACAATAGAAAGCACGTGGCGGTGCTTGGATTGGGCAATGCACAGTAGAAGGCACGTGGTGCTGTTCACATTAGTTATTAAAAGAAAACCACGTAGTCCAAAAGCATCGAGAGTACTGTGCTGCGTTGTTTGGATCACTGAAGATCGATATTTCGTTGGCTTAATCGATTTCTTCTTGGGGCGCTGAAGACACATACAAAGAAAGGCACAAGCATTTCGCGGTAGACTAAAAGATGTCGAGCGTCAGCTTCAAAAAGTGTCGTTCCGCGATTTGAACTGAATGATACTCAAATGCCGGGTGACTGAAATGGACGCAACTATTGAAAGCGAAACAAGTAAAAATACTAATTCCTTAATAAGCTGCGGGTACTTTATTGAGAACTACTCTGAAGATGACAGCGACAAAGAAAATAACTCGACAAACAACATAGCCTCCATATTGGTCCATCTTGAACTTCTTCTGAAGACAAAGCAAAAACATTGGCACAGCGAACAAATAGCATCACGCTTGTACCATTTTCAAAGCGAACAAATAGCCTTTCCGCTCAGTGTACCATTGACTACGAACATAAGTTTTTTATCTGTTGCGTTCTTTTATTTTTTAGTGTTAAACAGTTTGTTTCTTTGTAATGGTCTTAACATATCCTTTTGTTTTAGCTTCGATGTATTGCGGAAATGAACAAGCATCTGTCCTTCTCTTTTATGGTCAATGATGAACATAATGGACATCAAAATTTGATTTGATTTAAGACGATTTACGGTGTCCCCGATTAGTGCTCCAGCGCTGAAGATTAGACACTTAAACAAAGTTCGTTTCCTTTATCTGACAATCAGACTAAATTGATCAATCAAAACGGTTCGAAAAACAAACAAGGTTTGGCTGTTTTTCTGTCATCCCGTGGTTCATCTCTGCAATAGCTAAGGTTAGTTGCTTTTATCTATTTTAGTGCACGAATATGTAACTTTCAAGCTATTACCTTGTTATAGGAAAATGTAACCGCGCCGGCTATGGCTGCACTTCTATTTTCAAGCTGCTGAATTTTTCTCACTTTCTACTCTTTTTAAACGCTGTGCTCCTCTCAAGTTGCAGTTCCGTATTTCTTAAGTTTTCAGTGGAGCTTTAATCCTGATCTTTCTATCGCCGAGATGTTGTGCCGACGCGAGTGTTTTCTCTCAGATGCTAATAATTAAATTTCACTGGCTTCAGTAAGTCCAGCCACAAAATATTCGTAGCACAATATCCTACGCGAACAAAATTTGCATGTCAATATATATTCCTTGAAGGCTTGAGTCATGCAGTCATGTCGGGAGACCCAGGGGAATAAAAAAATTTGCGCTTGATAAACTTTGGGAACAAATTTTATTTGCATAATTAATGTTTATTTCTTCAAGGCTTGATAAATACAGTCACGATCGCGAACTGCCTAATACGTAAAAAATCCTATTAACTAATAGAAGCGACATGAATGCGCAAAAGTTTGTTTACTACGGCTTTCATTTTCGCATCTTTCAATGCTTTCCAGCTTCGCGAATGTGTTTGAACTTTGTCAACACGAAGGAGGCGTGACTGTGATTGGAAGACTGAGTCACTGCAGTCATGCCAGTAGACCCAGGGAAATAAAGAAATTTTGTGGTTGACAAACTACGGTCCGCCACTCCAGTAAGGGTCAGTTTGTTGTCAACGGTCGAACCCGTGGCCACTGTGGTGCTAAAGCACCGCCTTCGCAGGTTATTTTGTTGCAATATTCACCGCCTGACGTTACTCGCAGGAATGCTATTGCGTTGATGGTGGGTTGAGATGAAAGTTCAATCTTTGTCAATTGATTCTGATGTGAAATTGTGACCGTGGGAATATTTTATCCAGGAATATTTGACTCAAACTGGTGGCACCTGAGAATTTAGTCTCCAGCCTTGGGATAGCCTGCGTAGCATGGCAGCTTTTGTCGAGCGGGGCGCACGAGCGGCGAAGCCGCGAAATTCGCGCGCGAAGCACTCCTGCCCCAATCTCCTCGCGGTTTTTTTGCCCTCGCCCGCCTTTATTACTTAGCAACCAAAACCGCCATGCTACGCAGGCTGGCCTTGGGTTTTGATTATAATCGTTGACAACCACGAAATTGAGAAATGGCTCAAGTCGTGTCTGATCTGGAAAATAACCACACAAGAAAAAAGCTATCCACGATGGCAATAAGGTTAGGCCTTTTAATTGAGATTTTTTGATATAATTATCTTCTCAAGCTTTTTATCGGGATTCCCATACAAATCCTTATATTTTTGTCGGCCATGTTCACACTGGGCTTGGGGCGTCTGTGGTACCGAGGAGAGAGAATTGATTGATTACATCACTGAGTGTTAAGACAAGTTGCTGATAGAGAGACCTTCAGCGGGTATTATAATTACCGGGGACTTTAATCATCTTAATCGGCGTCAACTGTCAAAGATTCAGCCTACGCAAATTAGTTAAAATGCCTACACGGGGTCAGAATATTCTACATCAATTTCTTTAGAATATGGGTGAGCTGTATCGCGAAGCACAATTAATCATGTACCACCACCGCTTGGTCGATCTGATCATCAGTGCATTTTATTCTCCCCGTTAAACAAGCAACGGCATGGGAAAGGAATATTAAGCCCGCCGCACAAAGTGAGGAAAGAGCTGAGCAAACTGCCTCGCGAGGCAGTATGCTCAGCCGTTTTCTCACGCGTGCGGGGAAGTTTTGGTGAGAAATTCGCCTCACGAGGCCGTGAGGATAAAAATCAAACATGTTTGATATTTTTGGCTTCATGAGGCAAATTCCTCACTGTGTGAGGCTATCGTGAGAATCGAGTTGAGCTTGGTCAATGAAGCATCCAATAAAAATACCTGGCATTCTCACGTGACTTCAGTGACGTCGGAATTTCTTCTCCGACACCATCCTGAACCGCTGGAGTCACGTGAGTATGCCATGTATTTTTATTGGCTGCTTGATTAAACCAAGCTCAGCCCGATTCTCACGATGGCCGCACACATTGAGGAATTTGTCTCGCGAGGCCAAAAATATCAAACATGTTTGATTTTATCCTCACGGCCTCGCGAGGCGAATTTCTCACCACAATATCCCCGCACACGTGAGGAAACGGCTGAGCAAACCACCTCGCGAGGCAGTTTGCTCAGCTCTTTCCCCAAGTGTGCGGCGGGCTTTAAGATCTGTAAGGGGGGTTTAAGCCTGATAATTTACGTTCTCTATGGCTTAAACTTAATTTGGAAAGCTGGAGTGCTGTTTACAAAGCGTCTGATGTTGATGAAAAAGTTGAGGCATTCAACAGCATAATAATTAATTCTCTTGACACCAGTACTCCCCTGAGGCACGTGCGTATGCACCCCAGTGACAAGGAGTGGATGACGCCGCATCTTAAAGATCAGATACGTGCCAGACAAAGGGCTTGGGTGAAAGGCGGCAAGGAGAAATATCAACAAAAGCTTGAAATGGTAGCTTCTCTCATATAGTGCCAAGCGTAAATCCTATGAAAGGAAGGCCAGTGATCTCCATTATACGAATTCGAGCAAGTGGTTTAAATATATCTATTCGCTTTGTGGTGCCCAACAGTTATCAAAAACCCCAACTGCGCAAAATAAGGCTTAATTACAGAAAACAGCTGATCTTCTGCTTGACGCTTTTGTTGCTCCTCGGAAGGACCGAGAGCCAACCGCACTGTCACTCGGGGGCGTTACTAAACACAGGAACGGAACGGAACGGAACGGAATATACCGGAAGGAGGTGGAATGACACCGGAATGACACGGAATGAACAAGTATGGTCAGGAGCCCATTATACCCGGAGCCTCCATCTTCCATATTAACTCTTTGAGTCAACCCTTTCCCTTATCTTTCTATTTTTAGAGGCACCTCACAGGGGGGCTTTAGTGGGTGTTTTCACAATAGCCAATCATAATAGCCCTATGGTCAGCCATTTATTACATCACATAAGTATGTGACGTATGTGGACCACTTCACGTATGTTCTCAGTCACATACGTCAAAATATAGTGGTTCTAAAAATAGAAAGATACAGGAAAGGGTTTACTCACGCGTTCAAAACAGATGGAAGCTCCGGGTAATGGGCTCCTGGTATGGTATCGGAATAACACCGAAACGAGCCGGAATAAACAAGAATGGTACCGGAATATACCGGAACGAGGCGGAATAACAACAGAATGAGGCAGAATAAACCAGAAGGACACCAGAATCAAGCTGATTAGCGTGGACCGGAATGACAAGGAACAAAAAGTAATTTTTTTCATTCTAGACTGTGAATGAATAAGTGTTGCAGCATAGGGAGACTGACAAAAAAAAAACAGTTTACATTAAAGGGGAAGTAACAAGGCTTGGAACGAGTCACGATATGTTCTCACAATTCTTCATGTAAATATATTATCGCATCATCAAGAGCTTTTGGAAATGGACACAAAGCTACTTGGAGTCCTTTCCAGTATGGTGAAGTGATTGCTGGTGTGCCCCGTGTGGTGTCATTTCTCCTACTCTTTTTAATGTGCATATTAATGATATTGAGGAGTGCATCCCCAGGGGAATACTTGTATCCACGTGCAAGTACGCTGATGACTGCACCCTATACGAATTAGTCTCTAAGGACTCTGTTAGTCAAATGCAGGGCGCTGTGACTCACTTGGAAAGTCGGGCTGTGCAGAATAAAATGGAGCTGAATGCTAAGAAGACAAAAGATATGTGGATCACCTTCAAGAAGTCGTGTCCAACTGCGCCTCCTATTAGTCAGATTAGTATCGGGCCTACTGAACTGGAGAGGGTTTCAGAGTTAAAACTACTGGGTGTACATGTACAGAACGATCTCAAGTGGAATACACATGTTTCAAGTATTGTGAGGAAAGCGTGTAAATGGATCCACCACATGTACATGTAGACTCTGTCCAAGTAAGATTCTGTTTCTTGGTGGCATGATTTTCTTCGGTTCTTTCTGTGTCCAATGCGTCTACATGTACTGTACTTGTTCATATGGCGTACTCTGTTTGTTACAGTACATGTACTGTACGTGTAAAATGTTCTTCATTTTATATCTGCTTCAGCAAAAGATTGTGCAAAAAATAACAAAATCTAAATGATAATGTACATACTCTTGTATTTTTGTTCAGTATTTTAAAATACATAAAACTACGATGAATGACACTAATGAATGTTTTTTCTTCCTATTGTTTATTCGAAAAATACCAACGTTTGTCAGTTCATCTTAATGATTGACCATTTCGATTAACCGATTGTATGAAGGTGCAATTGATTGTGCGTCTCCATGCAAATTGCATTATTGTATGTCTCTAATACGCCATTGATTGTCATACTATGTAATTGATTTTCTAATGGAGTTAATGATTAACCATTGCGCGACATTGAAAGTATATTTGTTACCTGTGATTGTGCAAAGGTGCAATTGTTTATCCGTTTATGCTATTGAATGTTAATACATATGCAAATAGCGTTATTGAAAGTTCGTTCGCGTTAATGAATTGAAGTTCATGGAAGTACTAATAAACGTATATTTGCCGTATAGTTTCAACTGTTGAGGTAAATGAATGTATATTTTGCGTAAATGAATAGCAAAAAATGTAAAGCTGAATAGCTTGTGGGGTAGCCTGCGAACGCAGACGTATTTCCGGCGGTCGTTTACGTCTGCGTTCGCAGGCTACTTGTGGGGTCGTGCACAAATGAAATCAAATCAAATTAATACATATCAAATCAAATGTTGGTTTTTTAGGAGAGGGGAAGACCAGAGTACACGGAGAAAACCTCTCGGTGCAGAGTAGAGAACCAACAAACTCACCCTACATATGACGCCGGATCTAGGAATCGAACCCGGGCCACATTGGTAGGAAGCGAGTCCTCTCACCACTGCGCCACCACTGCGCCACCACTCGGGAAACGAAACACCATTTCTTTTTGAAATAGTTTCTTGTTAAAAGTCTGGTCCACGGCATGGCATATTGCCGGTAAATTCGACCTTTGTAGGCATATCGCCTAGAAAAACCCTGGTTCACATCCCATTCATCCTAGTAAAACAACTGTCAGTGATGTTTTAGTATTTGGATCAAAATTAATGCTGGTAGCCAATGTGCAGCTATGTCACTATGTACTATTATTATATATAATTATTACAGGGAATTAATTACTTCCCTAACAGACTTGGTAAATATTATGACTGTAGGAAATGAACTCTACACTGCTTTATCAAGCTTATCGAGACAAACATATTTCTTGTTAACAGAATTACCTACAGAAGTCATACAGGCAATGTACATGGAAGTTGCAAAATAGATTTTGCGCACTGTATGTCTTTAATAAGGGATTTCCAAAATTTGATCACAGAGAATTGCGGTAATTCTTTTATTTTGACAATTGGGTGCATATTACTGTGAGTATTTAAATTACAACAAATGATGTATTTTAAATATTTGATTCTCGTGCTATGGATTCATTTGGCATGGCCATCCGCAAGGAACTTGTGTACTTCTAAAAGTACTGACTTTGAACAATTAACAGAGTATTTTAAAGTGTCGAGATATATTTGAACTACCATTGTGCACATCTTGACGCGTCGTTCATCACTGCATAATAGTTAGGACATTATTGTAAGACATCTTCATATCTCACCTTCGTTTCTTTCGTTTATATCTGCAAGAGATGTTCGATGTGTTATTTCGTAGTTTTCTCTAACCAAATCACGAATCTTAAACCGTTCGATTAGCGTTTCCTTTCTTAAGCACTGAGCAGAAATATCCATGAAGCAGCAAAAAACAATGTGCTTAGCCATTTGGGAATAAATCATACACTATTTTTACCTCGTTTCCATGGTCCAGTGGTCATTGTCACCACCTATAATGAAGATTACCGGGGCCCAGTATTCACTACTTACATGTTCGAACATCATGAGAAGCGCAATGTAAGGCCGATGTGAGAAGGACAGACTTTTCTCTTTTCTTTTCTTTAATGCTAAATTAACCATCCTCTACTGTATTTTTTCAGGCCCGAGTTTAGGCTAATTGTAGCCTCTTGTTTCATTTTTTTTGTCGTGATCACAATCTGATGACGTGTGTAAATCATCATCTCCTTTCCATGGTTTTCTGGTTACAAATTTGTCCATGTTGTCGCTATTCAACTTATAAACAGAATCTACAGCACGATAACCGAGCCTACTTTGTAATAATCCATGTTCCTTGTCATATAGTGTCCCTAGACCGGGAATACGTACTTCATGTGTATTGACCTTGTGGCGTCTGGATTATTTTTACGTTATAGTTACTTGTGTACGGTAATGATAATATTTTTTGGTGGACAAGCTGAGCATTTAAGGGAGAGGAGCTTCTAGCTTCTACCCCTCGGATACCCTGGATAGAACCCTGGTTTGAGCGATCATACGTCGACCAACTCAGACTCGTCAAACTGTTATGTAAGTTACCATTTAGCCAAAAAATCCGGAAATTTCAGTTTGAGGTCAAATGGAAAGGCAATTTTCCGAAAATCTTTTCGGAAATCGTGGACAACCTCCAGAGGTAGTCCACTATTTCCTTTCGAAACCGAATTCGGGAAATTCCCTTACCATTTGCGAGAATCGTTCCGTTTCGCCATTCTCATCCGGTTGGTCAATAAATTCGTAAAGTAGCTTACCTTTATGACACCCTATGTCCAGTGGTAGGACTTTTTTGTAATTCTGGACGGCGGGTATTATTCATAATTTATGCAAAAAATAAACAACCTGGGGCCGGTTGCTCGAAGCCTGGTTTGCGCTAATCGTTGGTTAAGAGGTGTCAAACCCTACAGGTTTCCATGGTATTTAATACTGGTTAGCGCTAACCATGCTTCGAGCTAGCCGGCCTGGGAGCGAGACTGGAATACGATTAGCGATGGCGTTATGCAGGCGTCCCTTTTCCACGAGCAACAAAGGAATTAGGAGACGTCTGCACGCAGGCTATGTTGAACAAGAGGCTACGGGTAGCCTACACTTCGTTCGAAGGATTTTGGCCCACATTTTAAGTTCACAGTATTTAAGTGGGTTTCAGCGGGTTACAGAGTCATACGATAACTGGGATATTGCATTGAGTGCAATGAAAATAAAAAAACTCGTTTTCGGTCACGCACACAATTCGTTAATACATACTTCCTCGTTGATTTGTCACGTAGTGTTCCGTGGCTCAGTGGTCATCGCGATTGCCTCCCACCGGACCTGCCTTCGACAAGACGGAGAAATCGTACGCATGCGCAGCCAGAGCGCTACCCTAAAAAAAAAAAAAAATAATAAAAAAGTCCAAAAACGGAGTCAAAACTATTTAACAAATTGATGTCAGTTTTTCATGCGTCTGTCCTGTTATTGAACATGAATTTCGTCATAACATGGTCACAATAGCTGTGGATCCACGAGGCGATAGCCGAGTATATCCGCAGACCACTTTGCATATACTATCGCCTCGTGGATTCACCGCTACTTTGACAATGTGCAGTTCCCTGCGCAATTCCGGGATGGCCTATTGACCGAATGCATAAATGTCGGCCAAAAAAATATTCTTTTGTTTATGTGTTAATGAGACTCACTAGCCTCGCTGTCAAGCAACATTTCTTTTGTATTTTGTCCATGCAAACGAGGCTAGTGAGGCTAATTAGCACATAAACAAAATAATATTTTTTGGGCTGCCAGCATTCCGTAGAGGCAAGTGGGATTTTAAGTGACAAAGCTGCGACAGGAGCCTATACTAGTACGCCTGGAGAGCGTTGCGTCTCGGAAACGCTTTCAAGGCAAAAAAAAGCAAATAACGGTGATTCCTTCGTAACAAGCTCAATGAGGCGATTTCGCCTTTTGTTAGTGGCAATAGTAGGGAGTTTACGCAAGGACGTCGACGACGTCTACAAGAACGCCACAAAATAATACGATTCATGAACGAAAACAAAGGCCCTGCACGCCTTGCACGCGCGTTTTGCATTTTTACACATATTTTTTGCTGTCTTCGTCCTGACAACGACGTGAATTGACCAAATTTGAAATTGTGAAGAGGACGTGAGGACCTGACGAAACATTTTAAATTTTCATCCCAAACAACCATCCGTTCATGCCAATGTTGATACACACTTTCCATTCCGAACGACTTGGATCGGAGATATCACGAAATTGCTACAATAGAGCGAGCTTCAATCGGGTGTCGTAAAACCAAAACCAAAGTAATCACTTTGGCCAATCAAAAAGGACGGAGACAATCAAGTAAACCAATCAAAACTCGAAGTAATTACACGTAGCCGACACAAAGCGCCGGAAAATGTGCACGCAATTGTACACGCGCGAGCCACGATTGGTTTGGTTTCACTTCTGATTGGTTGAAAAACTGGCGTGAGAACTTTGAACCAATCACTGAGTGAAGTACTACAAAACCAAAGCTATTCGCTAATTACTTTCGACACTCAATTGAAAACCGCTCTAACGGGAAATATTGGCTCCTTAAAATTGGCTCTAACACACCAAAGAGTTGTGCCGATGTAAGCATTGAAGAAAGGTTTTGGTTGGAAAAATAGCTAGTCACTGCAAATCTTAAAGTGCCCTTATTGAAATGTTTTTTTTTTCTTCCCATCTCAATCTAACTACTACGAATACCTGAAAGGTATCCAAGTTGTAATCTCGGTTGACTTTTTTGAACAATAAAATTAGGACGCGGGGATTTCATGGGTTAAAAGCTATGCGCGATAAGCCCTAGGGAGAGGTTGTAATTGAAAATATAAACACCACCCAGATGCAAAACAAACTTGTGAACACACAAACCTAAAATCTCGTAAACATAACGAACACAAAAACGAATGAAAGAAACCTTAAGAAGAAACCTCGTGGGAACGGTGAGCATGCGCTGTTTGACATTTTACAAGTTAACCGCTGATAAAATAAACCGTTTTGTACATATTGCGTATATTGCGTATTTTACAGATTGACATCGGCGTATATTGCGCATATTGCGTTGCGTATATTACGTATACTGCGTTGCGTATTTTACAACAAGCCAAACATCGTAATCAAATACAATAGATAATTTTATATATGATAAAATGACACTAACGTGCAATTAAATATTTGTACAAACGTTTCTTGAACTTATTGACATTATCAGCGTCTACAAAATTATTCGGCCAAGCATTTCCACCGGTCAATATATCTATTCCAAAAAGAATACTACTTGGTCGTCCATATCTCACATTTATTAGAGGATCTAGTATACGGCCGTAAGAAAAAAATGGATACTTTTCCAAGTTAACATTACAAAAACCCTTAATATATCCAAAAAGTTGTCTAAATAATCACAACGAGTTTTCAAGTCCATCCGTCCTAACTTAGTCTTTCATTATAAGCAGAGTCCTTGCCGAGAATCCATTTGGACCCGTTTCGTTGGATTCGTTCTAATTTGTCTAACAAATATTCAGAATATTGCTGACGCGGCTTCCATGCGACGCATGCATATTCTACCATAGGACGAACCATCGACACATACCCATATAGCCTCAGGACATTTTAAGTAGGCCCAAGAAGCGGTTAGCTTTTGCAACAATTGCAAGCACGTGTGTTCTCCAAGACAGATATTGGAAGATGTTTATGCGAGATGTTTGTTATGTTAAGATGTTGATGTTTTTGTAAGTGTCTTTGGACTGTTGAGAGCGATCTTTGTATAGCAACAGTGAAAACTGTAAGAAAGGAAACTGTAACAAAGTAGTAGCTTGAATTTGAACGTAGGCCGGATACCCTCGAATGACGACAAAAATACACTCCTGCCGCAATTGGGCGATTCAAGTCCGCGGAAACAAGGATAAAAGCCGAACGCTTTTCGTAACCAGTAATTTTCAGCGATGCAGCTGTTTATTAGCAGTAATCGCCTGTTACTTAAAGACTGAAAGCTATCTGGAAAAGATTATGCAGACATTTGTCGGGATTCAGCGAGCGACGGCTAAAATTCACGCCATTACGAAGTTTCTATTTGCCTCATGTCCATTGCAGTATCTTTCTTTTGTACACAAGTTCTCCATTTGGACTTGTTGTTCCTCTAGGAAGAAGGGCACAGTACACTATGGTATCAGCACCTATGAAGGGACAAAAATCAACCACGTCAAAGGCGTTGGAGACGAAGCCACAGCCGACGGGATAATTATTTATTATTTATATCATAATTCACAAAAAATTTTCCATCACTATGGATAGTTCGTGTATTTTACATACAATTATGGGCGTGTATGTTAATTGTGCCATATGTGTAGCATGACTTTCTTCAAGCCCGTGCTGGTCCACGGATAATGTCAGCTGGGGCAGCCACACCTCTTCAAAAAATCATTCACAAAATGGTTGGGAAGGATTGCGTGACAAGTTAAAATATCGATAAATAATATAGCTGCTTCTACGTTTTAAACCGACATGAAATAAAAGGAAAAAAACCAGACCTTCCTCTGGAGACCTGAGCCCATTGGGTCCACCCATATCAGTCCTCACCCAACCTGGACACACCTAAATGAAAAATACATCTTATAGTTTTTGTGCTTAAGGGCTATAAATTGCTGTATTGCACTATGTCAACGGTCTGATGTAAGTAAGCAAGGTAAGTAACAACCTCGTTCCCAAGGTCTCTCCTCATCGACAAAGAGACCCTGCGAACGAGATTGGGTAAGTCAGTAACTAAGGCCTAGTGTATGTATATATCCCTATTTGGGTTGACCCAAATAGTAAACTTCACAGGGTTGATTCAAACGTCGAATTTATCACTAATCACGATGTACAATGCTTTCGTGAAAGAAGGTATTTGTGGGACGCAAAATAAATTATACAAATGCATGCATTTTATTCGGCACAAAAGTTGGCCACACGAGAAGTCGCTCCAGAGTCGATTTTCCATGTAGACCACTCGAACTTAATTCGTTGGTCGAACTTAATTCTTGGGTCGAACTTAATTGATTCAAATGTCGATCTTTTCATGTACTTTATTGAATGAATTAGGTTCGTTACATTTGAGTACATGAAAAGTTCGACGTTTGAACTGGGCCTAAGCGAGCGAGCGAGTGAGTAAGTACGACCCCGTCAAGTAAGACCTCACGAACGGTGAAGTCAGATCAACGGCTTAACGACGAAACGGGCCGACGTTTTCTCGAGCTGCTTCTTATTATCGAATACTACTTTTAACTAGCAGTAATCAGGGTTTAGTTAGGTGCATTCGATTCCTGTTTTGTTATCGATGGGGAATTTGAAAGTAGTTGTATATTTTGAGGAGAATCGTTGTGCACCATTTTCTATCATTTGTTCAGTAACGAAGGTATCCCATGAAAAGTATTTTGACGGTTACCTTTTTGTTAACAATTTTATTAAAAACAAGTACCAGTTTTGTGGGATATCAGTAAACAAGCGTGATTTTCGAAGTGTACAGCGCGTGGTATCACCGGCCAGACACCCATCCAGATTATTGACCCCGTTCAACAGGACTTGACTTCTTTCATGTACTTGAAGTTTGAAAAGTCAAAGAGGCAATAATTCAAAGATGTTGACCGACTGGAGCCGATTGTAAATTTTACTTGTTGGCACTTTAAACGCGAAGACCCACTAAGAACGGCGTGGTGCCTTAAGTACATGCAAATGGTATTTATCAATCAACCATGGACGCAACCGAGAGATGTGTAGTAATTTGTTCAATAAAAAGCACCTTATGGCAATGTGTACGTAATATGTCATCAGATGTTATGTTTTTTAAATCCCCAGTTCCTTTTCTTCGCGCTAGAAATATCTTTTCGGGCTTCCGTCTCTGTGTTGCTGTTTGTGGATCACCATCTTGGAAAATTAATCAGCCGTGCTTGAATGAATTCGAACAAAGGCAGTGTGTAAAACGCTCTCTTTTATAGTGCGTCTTCGTGTTTAGCAGAGCAATGACAGACATCCTACACGTCTCTGATGAGCACCGGCACACCAAGAAAACTTGTCACTTTGTTTTCATAGGTGCGAAAAGCATTCAAAGCATTTATTGTCAATTTCGATTACAAATAACATTTCAACAAAAAGACAGACAATAATAATAGGTGTAACATTCATTTCCCGTTAGCTAGCACATCGATGTCCTCTCCGTTGACTATTGTTCAGGCCCCAGTTGTTCAAACGATGGATATAGCGCTATCCGCCGGATAAATAACTATCCACTTAATCGGTTTTGCTAGTGTTTATCCGCTGGATAGCGTTATTCGCCTCTTGAACAACCAGAACAACCCGGGGGGGGGGTGGGACTCCCATGTGGAACAGACGGGGATGCTCGTCGGAAATTTTGAATTTAAGCCCTAAAGGAGACTAATCTGAGCGTGGCTCAAGCTTTTTGTGACCCCTAAAGGAGACTAATCTGGGCGTGGCTTAAGGAAATTTTGACCCCTAAAAACAAGTTAAAAACAAAATTTGACTTCTGTATCTCTTCGCGTAATTCTGTGTTTCTTCGCGGAACCCTAAACAAGACCTTGGCGACTTAAAATACCCTAAGCGAGACCAAAATCCAGAATTTACACCCCTAAGCGAGACGACGAGCCTCCCCATCTGTTTCATATGGGATGCCCCCCTCGGGCAGAACAACCGAGACCAGGTGTAGGATAACTGCAAACTGCCTACAAATAGCGCTGATAAACAGTATTCAAGTCTAAGCACCCATTTTAAGACAGTTCGCTTTCAATAACTGTGATTAAGGGTTAGTCTGGAGTCTGCGGTCTGCAGTCTGCAAGTGTCAGACACCGCTATTTTTCCCATCTGATTTGCAAAACATGAAAAATATGATACAAAATAATCCTGTTTCTTTTCACTCGGCCTCGTTTGCTGGCCACTTGAGGAACAACAGGGTTGTCAGATGGTTTTCGCAGCAGGTGAATGTGAATTTATTTTATCTACTAACCACCAGTTCAGTAGTGGATGACTTTTTTGCAAAACGTTTTTCCATCAGGGTATGAGTTATACAATAACAGTTACTAACATCTGTTAATAACAAATGGTATGCACCTGAACCTGAACGTTTACTCACAGAATTCACAATGATTCCTTCCTGGGCATCCTGCTCAAACTTACGAGCTTGTGCCATAGTGAGGGAAGTTATCCCTATTTTAGACACCCTATAAGCTGATAAATGCAACGAGATAAAAAAGTCAGAGCCGTGCGTAATTGAAAACAGAGTGTATGATGACCATGACAAAAAGAGTAATGATGATGATGATGATGTGTTATAAATATCGGTATTGTTTGCAAAACAAGTAAATAACCCTCTTTGTGAAACATGATTGGTTAACTCAAAGGTGATCAGCCTAGCACTAATCGCCTCCAACCAAAGGGCTTCTGTATTTTCTGTGCTTTGGTGAGTAATGTTTTGGTCAGTCTCGAGTTATTTAGACTGTGTGGTTGTGACCACGCCCCTTGGCTGCATTCTGAAGAGCCACCTGGCTATTCATTACCCTTTTAATAGGTGAATAATTAACGAAAAATCATTTTTCCATGAACTGGTGAGTCTTTGACATCATTTCCTCCTCTATCCAGCTCTCTCAAGATCTTAAGGACCATTAAATAGGAAAATTCCAGTTAAAATAGACCGATGTCTTTTTGAAATCAAGGCTTAAAACTTTGGTTGCTTAGTGTTTATAGTAACACAGTTTTGAAATCCAAACAAAAATAAGAATATTGAGTTTTTGGTCACAGGAGCACTTTAACTCCTCAAGACAATCAAGAGAGTAGTTCTGAAGTATACTGGTAAGAGAAGGATGAAGGCAGTGGCGAATTGGTAAGTGATAAATTATGTTGATGATGATAGTGGTTTGACCACTGCTAACAATGATGATGACGAGCTACCTGAGAATGGCCCCGGAGTTATATTTTACACAGGGAAATAAAAAATTGACATTGGACACACCTGGAGGAAGATGGGAATCATTAGGCCATTCCCATTCAGCCATCTTTCCATCTCTAGAGTCACTGATAAAATAAAATTATATATACCAGGCATAGACAAATTAAAAAAGGGAATAGTACCAGTGCTACATGTAATTAACTGAAACGACATAAATCAAGTAAAATTAAATTAGCTTAACGTCACAACATAATAATAATAATAATAATAATAATAATAATGATAATAATAACAACAACAATAACTTTATTTAAGCTGCTAAAAATATATCAGTTTGTTAAAAACAAACACACTGGTAATAATACATGAGCAGAAAAATGTAAAATTTCTGAAATACATAAAAACGATAATAAAGGGTAAAATACAATCATATCACACAATCAAAATCAACTATTTATATAATTATTATCTTAATAGATAAAAGAGGATAGGAATATGAAATACAATATTTAATTTACCGTGCATCTATGACTTAATTTGTCCGATTTTTGCAAAAAACTATATTAGGCTGCTTTGAATGATGAAAAGGCTGTAATTAATCTTATCGATTTTGGTAAATCGTTCCAATCCTTCGCTGCAGCATATTGAAAAGTTTTTTGTCCAACTGTTGTATTTGCTTTTGGTAAATGTAGCGTAGTGTTGTCTCTGAGATCTCTCTCGTGCAGACTTGATCACCGAGGTAGATAGCCTTTTAGTTGGTTTGGACAGTTATAGTCTTTGATGATTTTATAGACCAACTGAAATCTCATAAAAAATGCCTTCGATTTTTTTATGTTAAGAGTCCCAATTTAGATCTCATACTCTGAGTGCATGAAGTCCTGTTAGCTTCAGTTGAGTATGGTGCTTATAACCTGATTTTGGAGCCTTTCTAGGCTGTCTATCATTAAATTTGCACATTCCATCCAAATTATATCTCCACCCTGTAATGGATTTAAGGACATAAGGACTTGAGTGAATTTTCCAGATTTAACTTGAATGCAGTTATTAAAAACTGAACCACGGATATCAGATTTCAAGCGTTTTCATTTGCTTGCCAGACAGGCTACAACTGTATCAGTTCATATACATGCTGTACCTAATATAGTCAAGGAATGCCTCAGCAATAAGTGAACTGAAAATATTTTTGCAGTACTCTGAGCAAAAAATGGCTGACAAAAGTCGTTTTGGACCGGAATTGACTGAGGCAGAATTCGATGCTCTAGCTAGTCGACAATACTACTGTCGGGAACATCATGGAGTTTTTAATAAAACAATATTATTATTCTACTTGGGCTTGCTGGATATAAAATGATTATAACTAACTTGGCACGTTATCTATCACTTCATATCCAGTGCGCCCTCGTAGAGTAATTATTAAATACATCATCTATTTTTGAGGATAAAAGATTTGACATTACCTAAGGTATTTTTCGATAAGGGTTGTTATTTCTGGGATTGTTGATGCTGTCGAGGTAAACTGTTTCTGCAATGAAGGAGAAACACTGCTTAAGCTTGCCTTCTGGGACGACACATTTACTACCCTATTAAAACAATAAACATATAGTAAGACAAAAGAAAAAAGTTGACAGTAAAAACTGTTCACCACAATGACTTAACGCAGTAGGGTTTTCAATGTTCCTTTGTTGGAACAAAACAACAATATTTTTAAGTACTGTGAACGAATTGCTTTATTCTGCTTAATCCCCAACTCAATGGACCATATTAGCAAGCTTGCAATGGAGGCTAATGTGGGGGAGTATATTAAAAAGTATTTGCATTTGAAAAGGATTCCCCCGCATTAGCCTCTATTGCGAGCAAGTTCCAGTCCATACTGAGAATACCAATATGCGGTCAATTAGACCCATGAAGAGACAAGATAGATCTGCATTGACATCTACGTGTCCCAGAATTAATTTTGGCAAATTCTTTCTTGACTTAAGGTTGTTTTTGCTTATGTGGTCTCATACACCATAAGTCTTTTACAGATATCAATGACTCCAAGCTGGCCACATTTTGCTGGAGAATTAAGGCCAGACCACAATACCAGGAAATCTGGATCCTATCCCTGCTTTTATAGAATAGCATTCGGGATCTTTAATGTCCCGCAGAGTTTTATGAACAAGGGTTGTGAAACAGGGCCACATACATGGTTTATGGTCCTCGTCTGAGAAGACTTAAAAGTCTTTGAAACCAAATGATTCAAAACCATAATGATGGAGTGTTCGTCCAGCTGGAGACAAAATCAACCTCCTGCATGCTAGTCCAATGCTTAACCAACTGAGCCATTTGAACTGGTCAACTATAAATTGTATAAAAGATATATTTAAACTAAGGGAAAAAAAGCATGTAAACATATGTCATCATTGCAGTTATCAAGATTGCTTATATATAGTGTATATAAATACTTTTTTTTTTTATTTCCTCAATCGAAAGATCATGATTTTTCTGAGATAAAAACAATATTAATTTTGAAAAATATTCTGTACCAATTTTCTTTCTGTGTCCCTGAGGAGAATTGGGATAGCAGAACTGTGACGTCAAAACAAGAATGCAGGAAATTTTAGGGACACAAATTTCATTCTTTTGTCTAATTTCATTATTACAACTAAATGCAACACATCTCACAAGCAGTTTCAGAAACTTCTGAATCTGAGAAAATGGAAAATTTGGGCACTGGAAAAATTTAAAGTCTCCTCACTAGCATGGTTTTGTACTCTGCCAGAAGTGAAAATTCCAAGCTTTAAAAGGCTAAAGGACACGGAACTTTCCAAATTTTTATTTTGTTTATCGCAGTAAAACCATAATGTTTCCATTGAGTTAATAAAATAAAAAAAAATGTTATATACACTTTATAAATTACTAGCAATGTCCAGAAGGAAATTAAAGCCTAAGAATTCATTCTCTGGAGGCCTAATACAAATTATTACAAACTCACAAAATGACCAGCTTCCAGCTGAAATTTTCAGGGTTTCCTACTGGTTAAGCTTTTAACCCTACCCTACCCCTGACGCATTGACCCCTGGAAGTGGAACTTCATAGATTTTACTCTGTCTAACGCCAGACAATTTTACTCGTCAATGGAGGAGGTCCAGGGTAGTTCAGGTTTCAATGGGTAAATAAAGTTGATAACTACCAATTAGTGATTCAACATAAATACCTTACCTTGCATGAGGTCGCAGAAGTGGAAAGAAACTGTTGCACATCTCCAGTGTTCCAAAGTAGTTTGTCTTAATTGTTGTTTCTGCCCTTTCTGTACAAGGGATTTCTTTTTGCTGGTGAAGAAAATTGACCAACTTTATTAGGCATTATAGAGAGTATGAAGTATTGGGATACATGCACCTCAACCATTTCCCTGCTAAAATAATTCATATATTCCATTGAACACGCCTTCCTCTGGCATGTACATGTACACTACAAAAAGAGTTACTGCTAGGGGTGATGAATGGTAAAATCTGAGACTCGCCGAGACGCCGAGACCCTTACTTGCGAATCTGAGACCGAGACCAAAACATGCAAGAGTTCACACCGAAATAAATGCAATATAAATGAGACTGTGAGACTCGATCTTCACAGAGACTGTCGAGATTTTGAGATCGGATGAAAAGTTTGCTAGTGCCAAAATTTTGGAGGTACCAATAGCCACCCCTACTGCTCCTCGTTTTTTTACTTACATGTAAATACATCCAAGTATGGCTATTAGTCCAACATGGGGATATAAACAGTGAAAATTAATTGGTACAAGTGCATTTTTCTTTGACCATTTAAGTGGCTAAGGTAATAAAGACAAGCATATCAAACAGAGCTTTACAAAATATTATAAACAGATCTCTCTTAATGGCATTTTTGTTCATTTACATTTTCACAGCTAATTGAGCTCTTTGTGCAGAGATACGTTTGATGCACAACAATACCGGTAATTGAATCACATGAGCCAAAGGTTTGACGTCCAATTAAAGTGTCCCTTTAAAGCTTTTGCTTCTTATTTCTATAACAATAAGGTAAGGGTAAAGGTTAGCATTATGTTAGCTTAGGGTAAATGCATGCAACTGTTTATCTTTTCTTGAGGAACAGTATTCGGAGGGACACCGACTCGATCGAGCCTCTCTTACCTCGAGAAGCACAGCAGCATTGTTAATCAAAATGTCCAGACCACCAAATTTATCACGCACATGATCTCGAAGCTTCCCAACACTCTCTTTTGAGGTAATGTCAAGTGGATGGAACTGGATGTTTGTTGCACTCAGTTCTTTGCTAAGCTCTTCACAGACTTTGGTACCAATGTTTGCATCCCGCGCTTCAAAAGTTAAGCAAACACCTTATCATTAATACCAAATGTGTCATTTTGTGCCCCTAATACCATTCTTTAGGATAACTAAGGCCTTCCAAGGAGAGAAATATTGTCACTTTTTTCCCTCAAGTTTGTTGTGAGTGCCAAATTGTTCCCCTTTAACTAAGACAGACAAAATAATGCTGCCGTCAATATCTAAAGAAAAGATACATCATGCAGGAACAGACCTCAATAAAACCTGTGTATGGAGTCACCATCTGCAATAATTTTATTGTTACCTGAAGTTCAATTATTATCGAATTGAAACAATTATTATTGTGTAGGTCTAATGGTGTAATCTGTTGGCTGGACGTTATTTAATTTCTCTCTGAATTTTAAGAATGAAATTGAATCAACTTGATAATTCCATGTTTACTTGAAAATAAAGACAAACATAACAGGATTTCTTCCAAGAAAGTTTATGTTTCTCAAAGAACAACCAGTGTTGCTCAAATGAAGCATCAAGCCGTAAAAAATGAAAGAAAAAGTTAACCTGTGTTTGATACATTTATTTGCAGCTTCTGTTCCTAGTTTAATGGAACATACTTTTTCAGTGAGTGATTAACCCATTGACTCCTGGGGGTTCCCCATTGACGAGTAAAATGGTCTGGCATTAGACAGAGTGAAAGACTAAGTCTGGCCAGTTTAGGGGTGAATGGGTTCACCTCACTTTTAATGGCACGCAACTAGATGCACGTCCAATTTTTCAGGGGCACCCAACGAATCTGTTCCCCACATTATCTGTTCCCCAGAGGAATCTTGCTGGCTGGCACAAATACAGGTGTTTCGATGAGCTGGCTGGGAAATTTTGCCTGGGAATTACTGACGTTTTCTAGCATTTCAACCCGAGCTGGCTGTAGAAACTCTGAAGACTGAGGACGACTTAAAAAAAAAAAAAAAAAAAAAACCCTTCCCTCTCCCAGAGAATAGCCACAAACATACGACGGCTGGTCAGAGTGATTGCGCTTGCGGAAAAAACCTGTTTTGTCCCGGTTTTGTCGCTTTTGTTCGGTCGTTTTGGATCGAGGGATTTGAAAGCGCGCGGAATTCCTGGCTGGGAAATAGATTTGATCAGCTGGCTGGGAAACCAACCAATTTTATCTAGCTGGCTGGGAAATTTCTTGTGTGTCTTGCTGGGAAAAAGGAACAGATACTGTTTTCCCAGCAACACTGAAAAACACCCGAAAATGCCTTAATAACATTTTTTTTCATTAACTGGGGTATAATAATACATTTTACAACAAATTGGTCGTTGGGTGCCCCTGATTTTTATACCCAACATGAAGTGTCACAGGTCTCTGTTTTACCAATACATAAAGTATCCTAAACATCGATTAAAGCTAACCTTAGGCCTATATAAGCATTTGTAAACGGTTAGGGTTGTTTCTGTATTCGTAAAACCATAGCCTGTGACCTCGACCTGTGACTTGAGACCTGTGTTTTGTACCTGACCTCTAAGCATGGGTGACCCTATTCGATGGAATGATAGAATGAAATAGCAGAATGGCGGGATTGCGGAATACACGGAATATTCTAAAATATAGAAAATATGGAGTAATTTGAAACACAGAATATATGGAACATTCTAAAACACAGAATATACAGAATATTCTAAAACGTGGGATGAGAGGAAAGTGTTTTAAGAAAGGATATAAATATTACATTTTTTGCTCGTGAGTAGTCTGGGTAGGATAACATAACTTCAGGTGATAATTTTACATTTCCTCGAGACAAAAGATGTAAAAATGTGTAACAGAGAAGAGTTCACCCCTGGGTGATATGTTTCCCCACTTCCGTTTTTGTGCCTCTCGGACTATGCCGAAAATTCGCACGCGCACTTTCCCACATTCAGAGAAGGAAAAATGGAGAACGACGATGGTAAGTGTCTTATCGTATCGTATCGTATCGTATCGTATCGTTACGTCATCTTATCGTTTCTTTCGCAGGCTTATTTGCTAAGTCAGTGCTTTTATGAAGGTCTTTCTTCAAACTTTATTGCCGAGGGACTAAATCGCAACCACCGTAATGTATTTATCCTTCTACAGATCAATAACAACAACACCAGAGAGAGAGAGAGAGTGGTCTGTATGTGACCGATCATAACAGCATCTGCTGGGGAAATCGTGTATGAACCAATTTAGGTTTTGTAACAAAGACCTTCAAAAAGGCACTGACTTAACAAATCAGCCTCCAAAACAAAAGATAACAAGGTCTTCGTTACAAAACCCAATTGGTTCATACACGATTTCCCTAACAGATGTTGTTATGATCGGTCACATGCGGACCTCTCTCTGTCGGTGTTGTTGTTATTGATCTGTAGAAGGATAAATATATTACGGTGGTTGCGATTTGGTCCCTCGGCAATAAAGTTTGAAGAAAGACCTTCATAAAGGCACTGATTTAGCAAATCAGCCTGCAAAACAAAAGATAACATGACATACCTTACGTTTTTAAGACAATTGAGACACTTTTTTTCATTTTTTTCCTTTTTTCCTTCTCTGAATGTGGGAAAGTGGGCCTGTGAATTTTCGGCATAGTCCAAGAGACACAAAAACGGAAGCCGGGAAGCATATCACCCAGGGGTGAACTCTTCTGTGACACAATTTTACATCTTTTGTCGCGAGGAAATGTAAAATTATCATCCAAAGTTATGTTATCCTACCCAGACTACTCACAGGCAAAAAATGTAATATTTATATCCTTTCTTAAAAGACTTTCCTCTCATCCCGCATGAAATAGTATATTCCGTATATCCCGTGTTTTAGAATATTCCATATATTCCATGTTTCAAAATACTCCATTTTTTCCGTGTTTTAGAATATTCCATATATTCCTCATTTTAGAATATTCCGTGTATTCTGCAATTCTGCCGTTCCACCATTCCGTTCCATCATTCCACCGTTCCGTTCAATAGGTTTACCCCTAAGCATTGGCAATTAGCCCTTTTCAACAACCAGTAAGTGTAAGGGTTAGATTTATTTTTTGGAGGGGGTAACTACACCTGTTTACCTTTACTTGAGGACTGGAGTTTGGGTGGCATGACTATTCCAGGGGTGAGGGG
>NC_090891.1:45468841-45476341 GCF_036669925.1 Montipora capricornis | reverse complement strand
TTTCTATACGAGCGGAAGTCTTCCGAGACGTCCGCATGCAGGCCAACCTCGGTCCGATGTTTGAAAGAAAATATATATTCATCAGCCTTCCACGTGCGCCATCATTTTCTCTTTTCACTAAGAACCTGAGAGCGAGGCAAGACTGCATGCGGACGTCTCAGAAGACAGACTTCCGCTAGAACAAAGACTTCCACTCGTCTAAAAATAACTTTCGTGGACATAACATATCCCGGCCAACGCCTTGAGCCTCTCTCTCTGTCCCCTCATTTTCTCTTGGTTGTACTGATTTATCGATCAGTTGTGTCCCTAATAGTCCCTCAGTTGTACTGATTTATCGATCAGTTGTACTGATTTATCGATCAGTTTTGTCCCTAATATTCGATCAGTTGTACTGATTTATCGATCACTTGTTTCTCATATTCGATCAGTTGTACTGATTTATCGATCAGTTGTGTCCCTCATATTCGATCAATTGTACTGGTTTATCGATCAGTTGTACTGATTTATCGATCAGTTGTGTCCCTAATATTCGATCATTTGTATTGATTTATCGATAAGTTGTCTCTCTCAAATTCGATCAGTTGTGTGCCTAATATTTGATCAGTTACACCGATTTATCGATCAGTTGTACTTGTTTGCCGATCAGTTGTACTGATTTATCGATCAGTTGTACTGCCAATTGTTTATAGATCAATAAATCAGATATTCGATCAGTTGTGTCCCTAATATTAGGTCAGTTGTACTGATTTATCGATCAGTTGTGTCCCTAATATTAGGTCAGTTGTATGCTTAATATTCGATCAGTTGAACTGATTTATCGCCCTTATTCGAGAAGACTAGAGAGTGTAACCATTTGCGAAACCATTTGCAGATTTCATTACAAAGGCAACACGTTCTCCTTGGTTATTAAAGACCCTAAGTGTTGGTCCGGTCGGATTCGAAATCCAGGCCTCAAGCATGATAGCCCTGAGCCACCGGTGTGGTCCGCGGTCAATATCATTTTAAGTTATTCTTATTGTTATCCATTGTTCTGATCAAGTGCTTGTATAAAGACTTAAAATCAATCTGCTGTACGAGTGTCCTTTAATTGACCTGTCTAATTACTGATTTGATGCCCATACTTAGAATTGATTGATCCAAATGATCAATCGATTGGTTGAAAAAAAACATATTGGTTAATGATCAACTGGTCTGGTCGCCATTACCCATGCGCAATTGTCTCTTCAGTGTTTGCAATTGTCCCGATTTACTGGTGAACTTGAGAATGCTTTCGGATTTCATGCTAATTGGCGTGCGACGTGCTTCTTTATATTGCAAATAAGTGCTTCGTTGTATCATCTATTATTATGAATTTGTTTGAAGTTGTTTCTTGGTCTGGTTGACAATCTACTGAATGAATGTGAATGTCGCATGTCAAGTCAAGATTACAGCGCTTGTGAGTCTCTCCTCACACGTCTTCATAGTACACGCAATGGATGTAAACGTGTAGCCTGCACGCTCGATGTTACTACTGCTGAGAATCCAAGGGAACTGAAAACAATTTCAGAGATCAAATTTCTGTCGGACACCTTACAAGGAGTGATTGATTGCTTCGAGAAGAAGTTGTACGAGATCGATATGTCTTCCTATGTGTTCTCTTGGCTTCCCGAATCTCTCGTTCTTAGAACTGGTGTAGTTGGAAGACCGCGATTGGTAGTGAATCTTGTACAAGTGGAATTTCTTCGCTCCTTTTCATGGACAATAATTGCTTTCACCCTTTGTATTTCAAGGTCTACGCTATGCAGACGCCTTAAAAACGCGAGGTACGATTTTAGCGCAGATAACCGCTTTACACAAATTGATGACAACAGTTTGAAACAAGAAATTTTCTTAATCAAGGAGAATTTTCCTACGTGCGGCGAGCGAATGGTAATTGGTTGTCTCAAAAGCAGGGGAATTTTTGTCACTCGACATTGCGTGCGAGAGATACTTCGCGAGCAAGATCCTGTTACTTTCTCTACTTCTCCGCTGGACATCAACTACTCTACGTAGGAAATACAGTGTTCCTGGTCCAAACGCTTTGTGGCACATCGACGGTCTTCACAAGCTAGTACGATGGGGATTTGTTGTTCACGGGTGTATTGACGGGTATTCACGGATGATTCCTTACCTGAAGTGTGCAACCAATAACAAAGAATTGACTGTTTTAGGTTATTTTATTGAGGCAACAAGAAAGTAACAGAAGATCACATCTTGTTGGATCTTCTGTTCACTACCAAAGAATTGAAAGGCTTCATAGGGACACCACTGTCTGTCAAGCTTTATTTCCATTTTTCACGAATTGGAAGACGAAGAGTGCCTTGATGCATCCAATGACACTGACCTGTTCCGCCTTCACTATGTTTTCTTGTCACGAATAAACCGGGCATTAGAGGAGTTTAGATTGGGGTGGAATTTCCATTCTCTAAGAACGGAATCGAATCTGTCCCCCTATCAACTGTGGATCAGTGGTGTTATTGAGGATCGTTTCTCTACTTATACAGGAGTTCGAGACATTCTCGATTCCGAAGTCACTGAATTATAGGGTTTTAGATAAAGATTAGTGACAGGCCTGCACGGACTCCCTGCATGATTTAACTGTAATCGAATGTAGCCTTCGTAGGTTAGCTTGGACTAGTCTGTCTGAAAGAGATTTACCTCTTCTGTACGATAGGATAGGCGGATTCTTGAAGATAGTGTTCAGCAAAGGCTGATTTTATATTAAGTCCCACTTTAGCATGAGTATATTTTTAAGGTTACCCACCGATGGGTGGTATGTTGTGACAAATGGCAAGATTTGTTTCCGTGCTTTTGCTTTTTATTGGAGTGCCGACTGTCTTCCGGCAAAGCGGACTTCTGATAACGTTGTTTGTATCATCTTGTGAGGATAGCCACGCGCAATGAGGCGCGCTTTAAAATTGGTGATGCTGTCATTAAAGGCTGTTTCAGAAGAGTTTGTTCTAAGGAATCTAAGGGCTTCACCTTTAATAAAACCTTTTTTCACGCCTGGTGGGTGGCTCGAGGTAAAATGTGTGTACTGAAAGGTTTCAGTCGGCTTGTAATGTGTTCGGATGTCAAGGATCGATTCGTTTCTGAATCTTTCTCCTTTAGATATGATTGTGTCGAGAAATGTTATTTCTATCTCTGAGATTTCAGCCGTGAATTTGATTGTAGGGTGGAAGTTGTTAGCTTGTTTTATGAACAGGTTTATGTTGGAATCCCACAATGAGAAAATGTCGTCAATATAACGTTTCCACTTTATTGGTTTTGAGTTGCTTTGGTTTATCAATTTTGTTTCTATTTCCGCCTTGAAGATGTTGGCAAATGCAACTGCCATTTTCGTACCCATTGCGGTTCCATGGATCTGGAGGTAATTTTTTCCAATAAATTCTCTTTAAGGATAAGGCAAAGCATTTCTTTAAGATGGTGGGATGGGATGGGAGGGTTGTAGTTGTGAAATTTTTCGTATGCTTTGCATATCGTTGTAATACCCTCCTCTTGTGGTATGTTTGTATACAAGCTTGTTACATCCATAGACACCAAAATAGTATTTTGAGGGACCTTTGTCTTCTCTATAAAGTTTATGAAGTGTGTTGTATCCTTAAGATACGATTTCTGTGTCTGTGCAATCGGCTGTAGTAATTTGTCCACAAACGATGATAGTCTTTCTGTAGGGCCTTCGTAGCCCGAAATAATTGGTCTACCGACCAAATTTTGTTTGTGGATTTTAGTGAGCGTATAGAATATTGGGATTCTACGAGGATTGCGTGTTTGAGAAAACCATTTTTTAGTCATGTCATCAATATAGTTATTTTGGTGAAGACGTGTGACAAGCTCATTAACTCTTTGTAATGTTTCTTCCGCCATGGCGTTTTTGAGAGGTTTATGATGTTCTCTATCGTTGAGATGAGTATTTTATCACACTTGTTCATTATGACAGTTGTTGTTCCTTTGTCTGCCTTTTTGAGAATGATCTCAGTGTTGTTAACAAGCAATGAAGGGCTTTGTATTCGTTGTGTGACAGTTTGTTTTTAGGGTTTGATGGTTTGAAATCTGCAAGTTGGATTTTGACACTTTCCAAATAGCTTTCAAGGGCACCTGGGGTGCGGTTCTGTATTTTTTGTGTGGAATATGTATTGTAGACGCATTCGTCTCGCGAATTCTTCAAAGTCTTGCAAGAGTTGGCGTCTAATATTTTTCAGTTGTCAGTTCGTTGGAGGTTGGAGTGATTTTTAATGAATCTCTCGTTTGATTTTCTTTGTGTGGCAATCCGTTTTTGAGTAAAGTGTGCTCGGCGCTGTTTGCGTCTAATGTTTGTGTTGATCCCTGTACTTTTTATAGGCCCCTTCAAGGTGGTTTGATTTTCAGGAAAGAGACCTTTGTATTTCTCAATATCTTTATTGTTTGAAGAAGTCTGCAACACGTGTGTGCACAATATTTGTTTAAGCTCGTTGAAATCTTGCTGTAGTTTTTCACCCCTATTTACATCGTAATTTACAATGTTTTCTGTGTTCGCCGGATGCGACTGTTCTCGCGTCGACCTATTTACATGAGTGCTGGCAGTTTTGCTACTGTTTTTGAAGAGCTTTGCTTTTTTAAATGTGTTTTCTTGGCTTTCTAGGCGCCGTTTGTGGTAGCGCGTGAGTGCGCTGACGAAGCCTAGGCCTTGTTCTGCTTGTTCTTTGATCTGTTTTATTTCCTTGAGAAAATGTGTCATCCGGCGGGATGTTAGCCCTTACGGAGTATTGGAAGGATTTTGAAACTTTCGGATGCGCCTAACCATGTCCACCACCGGAAACGGTATAGTGTGTACTCGGTATACTTGCAGTGTTTGATTTTTTCTATGTAAATGACCCCCCCCCCCCCCCCTTCCCCCCCAACCCCAACCCCATCCCCCACCAAACAAAAAAATATGTAACGACAGTCTTACTTTAAATTCTCTCTAAGAAAGCGAAAATTATAACGAATTTTGTTCACTTTTTTTTTGGGTGCTTTGAGGTCTTTGCTATTTGGAGTTCCAGTTAACTTTAGTTCGCGCACCATATTCCTTTTTAGTATTCGTAAGTCGTTTTTAATAAACAAAAGTACCGTACATGGCTATCCCTCTGCTCACGGACTGGACTGGATGTCGATGGATAACGTACAACGGGAGTCTCACAGACATCGTCAAGTGTCTCCTGTAAAAAGGTAAAATTTTAACGTTCATTATCCGTGTAGACATCTCTTCTTTCTTTTACGTGTCAACCTTGAGACAATTTTCCTAGTTTTTCCATCTGAATCATAGCACCACAGAAATAGCACAATAGGTTGATTTAGCAACAGAACGGGAACGTCAGTGGCGACGGCGCGCGCAGAACAAACACCAATGAGAATTCAGAATAGAGTAGACTCCACTCTTTTCTTCTCTATTCTAAATTCTCATTGGTAGTTTTGCTGCGCGCGACGTCGCCACTGACGTTCCCGTTCTGTTGCTAAATCAGCCTAATAGCACAGAAATGTGCACACTACTTTACATTTTCATAAAAAGCACATTTTGAATGACCTTACCAAATTTTCAAATTAATTTTAACAATATTACATATTGCAGTTAAAATTCTCTTTCAAATTGTAACGTGCCACTAATTGAGGACGTTCGCGCCCATTGCTACTGCGCATCATTTTTTCAGCGCACGCAAATTCACTTACCACGTCATGCATCGAGCGCGCGCTCTAAGTACTAAAATAAACAATGCTAGGGCAGATGGGCAACGCTTTAGCTTTGTTTGGATTTAGCAATCTTGGACGTTCGGTAACCCTAGTTTTCTTTTCAGAAATAATTTTTTTTTTACAATTATCTCCACATTGTCCAAAAATGAACAAAAAATCAATGTGGGAAGTTAAAAAATTTTCAAGATTTCTGTCCTCGGGACATGGAATCTGCCATCTTGCGGCTGCAAGGCGCATGAAATGCGGGCCGCTAAATGCGAACTTGTTCTTCAAGGAACCTCAACAGTTAACTAAATTCCCTTGATGGGTCCACTTAAACAAAGTTTGGTAGAGAACATTTCACTTCAAAGATGGAATTGCAATATTTTTGGGCTTACAGGCACTTCCGGGCAAGTTCTCTCCAAAACGAAGTCGGTGAACGCCCATTTTTTTTTTTACATTTCTGACATCACTAACTCATCATCTTTCAATGGTAAAATTTGCAGAAAAAAATCAATGTTAAAAAATTTTCGCGCGAACGTCTTTAACTAGAGGGCATTATTTGTAACAACCAGACGATCAAAGGCAGCGCCTTTCGAAATGTTGGTAAAATACCACATGTATTCCTTCACTGTTTGGTAAGCCTTGCAATTCTCGTTTATTCCATTCTTTCGCTTGAAACTCTTTGCATTCTACGAAACATTCACTTAAGAATTTGACTTGTGCCAACTAATTTTGTGAATATAACGATAAGCAGTTGTTACAATGAGTTCTTCCAAAGTACCATGTAAAATGAAAACCACGCCATTGTTCTACGGACCCGCAGATACACAATAATATAAAAAAAATTAGCAGCCAAACACTTTGGACTCGATCAAAATCTAAGAACACAGTTGTCAGTTATTATAACCCCCCAAAAATATCCCGGAAGCCGGTAGTCATCATTCACGAGGCCTACAAACGAAATACTTTTCTTCAGGGACATGCGATTTTCTGTCTTAATGGATGACTTGCTTTCCACAGGTTAGATCGTAATCAATAAGCCAATGATTAATTTTTGGGATGAATATTTGACGATGACATCCAACAAATTAAAACGACGCATCCCATTCTAATAAATACATGAGTGAAACTCAAGAGAAAAGCTTACCTCGTCATCAGGTGTAACCGACATATCCAAAACGGTGTAGACTCTGCCAGTGCCTTTTAGAGTGCTAAGTCCTCTTGCGTCCAAATCCTGGTTGGCTGCAATAGTCAGCTGATTATGATTCCGCCTTGTGACAAAGCAAAAATCGCTGTCGTACTCAGGATGCTGGGTCTTTATAATATCCACGAGCTTGTCATGGACTAAATTGGCCACGTCATCTTCCATGAGGAAGAAGGCTGTTTCGATAACTGCTTCACCACGGTATGTTGAAATCGTTTCTGAAGGTGACGAAAACAATTCGGGTATGTAGTCGACTACTATAAGTTTCATATCGAATCTTCTAGGTTCGCGGCTTGGTTTTCTTCTTCCTCTTCCATCATAAGGAGAGAAGCGATTGGAGAATCCTGGTCGTCGGCTAGCTATAGATGGTAAGGCTGGACGACGGGTCGATGAGGAAGAAGAAGAAGAATTACTGGCACCGGAATCGACTCCAGTTGCCTCAGAAGTGGGCTGAAGACGATTGAGAAGATTGAAAGAGTTGATATCGTCCTGATTTGAATTAAGCCCCGACATTAGTTTGTAGCTCGTCAGCTCTCCTCTGCTCTTGAATGTCTTCAAACCATTCCGCAATTCATTTTATAGTCCACGAG
>NC_090891.1:45456341-45458841 GCF_036669925.1 Montipora capricornis | reverse complement strand
AAAAAGGGCGTGGAAATGGAACGATCCTCACGAATTTCCCAAATTCCAGTGCCAGCAGTTCCCGGAATTCGGTAAATTCGTGAGGCTGTTTCGTTTCCAGGCCCTTTTTCACGATTTTAGCGCAGTTTACAGGATGGAATGCAGAGTAAAGCGCCATTCTCATCCGCTTGGTTATTAACAAATTCGGAAAATCACTTACATTTATGCCACGATCATTCCATCCAGAATTTTTGGCTAAATGGTAACCACATATTGTCGTCCTGCTTATTTTATACAATTATGGCTTGTTTAAGATGGTATTCGATTCTTTGTAGATGGTTGTAGATGGTTTTATATTTTTTATGAGGTGGTTGTAGGTGGTTGTAGGTGGTTTTAGGTCGTTCCATGTTTTATTGACTACCAGATTAGAAAGGAATCCGGAGGTTTTAATGTTCCGAATAAACCTCTTGCATATGTGGTCCCTGCTTGCAGTAAGGGCTGTAACTCCTGCGATTCGCTGGGCCTCGACATAGGGTACACCTGGGAAGATGACTGCTAGCGCCCTTTTCTGGATCGACTCAATCGCGTCCTCTAGGTAAAATGGGATATTTGCCCATGCTGGTACAGCGTATTCAAGGATGCTTCGTATAAGGCTAATATACACTTTAACAATGTCACCCTTTGGGACACAGGCTTTCTTGAGATACGGATGGCGTACAACCGTTTGTTGGCCCTTTTAGAAATGTAACCCACATGCGCATTCCATGTCAGGTCGTGAGATAGAGTTATGCCCAGGATCTCTTGTACGAATGCACTCTCTCAGTGCGCGTCCCCATGATGTCAAGGGGTACTAGTGGGAAGGGGATATACTGAAGGGGGTTAATAACCATTTCCTTACACTTGTTCGGGTTGAGTCTCATACCTCTTTGTGCAGCATACCTGCCAATGTTACCAGCTATGATTGGGAGATAGCTGGGGCTCACACGTGGGAGCAGTTCCAACACAGACGTGTTATCCACGTATTTAGGACGTGTCGGCCATTCTGAAGCCAAATTGTTAACCAGGATTGCGAAGAGGAAAGGAGCTAGTTTAGTCCCCTGCGGTATACTTCCATGGGGCTTAACACTGGGGGACAATGTGCCCGTGATCTTTACTTGCTGGGATCTTTGAGAGAGTAAAGAACCAATACAGTTGGTAAGTAGCTGGTCAGCACCGAGGGTTTCGAGCTCACATAGGATGACGTTGTGATCTACTAAATCGAAACCCTTGGAGAAGTCCGCGAAGAACACCCTTGCGTATATCTCCCCTCTGTCTAGCGCCGAGAAAATGTTATGCAGGAGATACACCAGGGCATGATGCGTGGTTGATTTGCGTTGGGTGGATCAATCAAGTGCCCGACCTCTTTCATTAACGAGTCTAACGTAAACCCCTCCAAAAGCTTGGCCAATTGACGCGTCAGGGCAATCGGGCGCAAGTCCTCCTGGATGGTTTTCGCGGGGGAGACTTTCAAGCATAAGTTGAGATCTTATGGCGACAAAAACGCGGGGGAAAAATTTCTAGGTGGGCTAACGCGTGGCGCATTTATTTCCAATTCATCATGAAACGTCAAAGAGAAAGGACCGGGAGGCTGGAAACGGTCGCTAATCGAGTAGTGGTTAAAAGTTTTGAAAACTCGCGGAAGGTTAGTTTTAGTCAGCGACGTTGCGTAAATTTAATGGCGTTGGGTTTTTTAATGTGTTTACTACATTACGAACTTCTTAGTTCAAAATAAATGCATGTTTTTGAAGTTCTTTTCCTTTACTTTCACGAAAATAGAGCAGAATTATCTTCTGCTCCTATGAAATGCACTTGAATAGTGCGAACCTGAGAGGAAACAGCCAGTGATTATATTTCACAAAAACCATACTCCAGAAGATGAGAAAGACGGCAATGGAGAGATATGATACAAAACATAGCCTGTGTACAGCCGCCCACTCTCCGCAAAAAAAAAATCGGAGAGGAGCGTCTGTGATTCGTGTTCCGGAATAATTTTGCATACATGCCATTGTTAAGTGATCTACGCTGACCCAAATTTGCGTGGCTCATATTTTTTTAGAGCTAAATTCTCAAAATGGTGGTCAATGAGGTAGATTTCAAACGTGCATTGAAGAGCGTCTTCGATAGTTTTAAGATTCCTTGGCTTCATAGCATAGAAGCACTCTTTAAAGGAAAGGATGCCTTTGCAAGTCTTCCAACCGGTACGGCTCTAATCTTCAGAGTAGCACAGATCGTTGCTGATGAGCTGTTATTTTCCTCGATATGTCCACATCTCAAATCTTCGAGAGTAACACGTTTTGTAGATTGTTCTTGAGAATGGCTAGGCTGGTCCGAGCAACGAGTTGGGATAGCAAGAGACGTTTTCGAGTGGACAATCTTTTGAATAGTGCTATATTCGATTCACCACGTGAAGATTCGTCAGGAACGCTTTCGTTTCTTTATCGCTGACAACAATTCCTACAAATGTACGTAGAATCGATTTCCA
>NC_090891.1:45433841-45446341 GCF_036669925.1 Montipora capricornis | reverse complement strand
CCCCCCCTCCTCCTTCATGTAGCGTATGTTTTATATCTAGAATATATGCAGGAGCAAGTTTCGCGTCATTTTTTTCTGGACATCTGTTTCCTCATTTCTTTCTTAGTTCTTTAGCTCCGTTTCACCCGTTTCCAAGATGCTCAGAACAGTTTCATGACTCAACCGTTCTCCTCCGCTGCGCTGGCTCAGTCCTCGCTGAACTCAGCTAAACTGTTACCAGCTTGACAGAAAACAAACACCACTTGAAAAACATACATTTTCCAGTTTTACCCCAGGAGGGGTGGGGGGAAGACTCACATGTAGTTAAGACGTTGTTATAATTGCGGAGGCAGTGCAGCCCAGTGGTTTAGGCGCTTGCCTTGAGATCCGGAGATCCCGGGTTCAAGACACGTTCTGACCACTGGTTGAATTTGTTCCAGGTTCAATTTCCTGGCTGCACTTGTAAATAGCCAACTGGTTTGCCTCCGGCCAGTTGGGATTCTTAAAGTTGTTCTGTTCAGTGCTCGGAGATATAGCTATTAGCTACTCTAAAAATCCGAGGGTAAATAATGATACTTACTTTACTTTACTTACTCCACAGTCTAGTAGAGCGTAACTTATCCTCCCGTTTGAAACTAAACAGTCTTCAACATCAGTGTTCACAGAAAGAAAAATGCCGCTTTTCTTTCTTAACAAAATGAACCTTCGCGCATACGCAATCTCGTTTATTTCAACTTTGTCTGCGACACATTGCTGTTTGGTTGTCCTTCTTTAGGGCTGGTTTCCAATGATTGAGATTGCACGGCAGGAGTTCCAAACAAACCCCCGAAATGTTCTTTATGGCAATAATTGGGCGCCCCTTTTGAGTTACCAGAGGATATTTCAATTTTTCCTCGCGAGATACCCACGCACGAGGGACACGACATGGCCGGCCCAATTTGCCCTAAACACGCAACTTCAAATGGGGACAGCGCCTCCTCAGAAACTAATCATTGCTTGCGGTCTCACCTATTTCTCTCCCATGTATGGCGAAAAGGATCTTGGAAAGGTCCTATGTATAGTAATTAAAACGCGCTTCCCAGGGCTGTCTTTTCTTCAACCTCTACTCGGTGAATTATGAATGAATGAGTTTGAAAGATATTGTTTACGTCCGAGTGCTAAGCACACCATTTGATCAAGTAATCTGACACTGAGTGATAGGAACTAAATGATCTCACCTTTGTTGGAGAATCTAGATCCTCGCAAGTAAGCCTGATTGTTTTCGTTCTCTACATATTTGGACAGAGTTATTCCTATAAAACTGAGCAACAGGAAAACAATGATCAGCTTCAGAGACATGGTGCGGTTGTCTTCGAGGGTTCTAAGATACATCAGGTAAATGCACGAGGTTAGGCCGAGGTCTTACACCGAATGTTCCAATTTCTTTTCATTTAAGCAGCGTTGTGCGAGTGGCAAATGCGTGATTTCAGTCACAAGATCGGCACTACACTACAGCACGTGTTTATCAGCAGAAAATTGGAACAAGACCTCAAGCCCAGAGAAATCAAGCCTCCAATCGTAAATCAACAATGCGTTGTCGTTTACATGTGATCTGTGTTATTCAGATTATGTCGGCTTTACAGCTCGACAACCTCATCAACGTATTCTTGGACATAAAAACTCTGCGATGGGTAAACACTTTTCGACAGTCCATAGGGATACAAGCCTCCTCAAAGAAAGCCAATTCCGCATTCTGAAAAAGTGCCAAGGATAATTTTGACTGTCTTGTCTACGAGATGCTTTTCATCAAGGAGCGCAATCCTAGTCTCAACATGCAGACTGATTCCATTCGCGCAAAACTCTTTGTTAAAGGAACCTTCCATTACCTATTGTCTTTTTAGTATTTAAATATTTTTTATCTTTCACTCCTTGATTGGATAATGACGTTAGCGAAACGTCGAAACCTCGTCAACAAATTTTTAATATGCTTTTACGAAATGTTTTATCGCAATTTTTTATCGTGAAGTGTTTTTAAAAACCGCTTCTTTTCGAACGTGGCTCGATTCAGGACACAACTTTGTTGAAAGAGCGGCAAAACACTACAACATTATAATTGTTGGGTCGAGCAGAATTGTTGGTCGCAATGTTTGATCAAAAGCAAACTCCATCCAACACTTGATCGAACAAAAAATGTTGGACGAACATATTCCAACATGGGTGGCCAAACGGTCGAACAATGTTGGATCGAGCAAAGTTGGAGCGTTGAATCCAACTTTGTTCGATAGTTTGGTTTAGCTACCAAAATTATATTATCAAATTTCAAATTCAAGTTCTTTTACCATCTCAGCAACTTTCAGTCTACAAAGAATTTTCATCTAAAATGAAGTTTACTTCTACCCGTCGGGAATTTATATTTTAAATTTCTACAAAATTTTGGCATTAATGAAACATCTCGATCTCGACGTGCCAAAAATACGCACATCCCGTGTATTGGCACATTTCAAAGTATAAAGTTGTTTTATATAAGAGGAAAAAATTACCTTGACGTCGCAGGTTTACAAGTACGGCTTTCTGTCTTACTTGTAAATCTGCGACGCTTCATTTCTATGCCCAATTTATTTCCTTTCGCCCCAGCTAACCGCCCCTGGGTCTCCGAGGATGGATGTATATATTTACCGAGACTAAAAAGAATAATCGTTAACCATCTTCAGAGGTACATTAATTGAAGGCGCAATATACCGGAAAGTTGGGAAAGTGGAGTGACAAGGTAGCAATTGTATATTGAATATTGGATTTTGGGTCGACCCTCCAGTAACGCAGAAATTGTTATTGTAAGTAAGATTTATGAAGTTTTCACCAGGCTCAACGAAAAAAAAACCACTAAAGAAATAGAAAAGTCAAACTATCCCAATAAAACCATCTTTATTCATTGTATGTGTTGGTTGACTTGTAAAAAAAGAAAAAGAAAGAAAAGCTATTTTCTCACTCAGATTTTAGTCATCGAGTCTTACACAATCACAGTCTTTTGAGTCTTTTCAGTGCTTTGAAGAAGAAAAACCATGCATCTATCATAAAAGTGGTTTGGAGACCTTACCGAACTGTGCATTACAAATTTGTTTTACATTACACCAAAAGTTAAGTTGAATTTCTGCCGAGCTCTGCTCTATTCAATGGAACTCAATTCTAAAAGTACTAAAGGGTCATGCCCACAACAGTTTGAAAAAAATAATTTAAAAAAAACCCTTAATGATTTTTTTTTATTTGGTCTTTCAACTGTGAGAGCAGACATCATAGCACGCTATAAAATAGATAGCACATTTCTCCAACAGACATGGAATTATTTTAGGCTTTGGTAAATTCTGGCATTCCACAGCTTTACCGCATTTCTTTCGGACGCATTTTAAACAATCCGATACCCCTTTACCTGAAAAATCAAACAAATTCCATCGTCATCGACTACAACGGTTGAAAGAAGTATTAAAACCATTTAAAAGCAATTAGAGAAGTCGATGACACGAATAGTGAACGGCAACGCAATCAGCCAATTACTGGACGCAAATCAAAATAGCAAACGGTCAAAGGCTCTGCGCATGTGCACAACCATTTCCCCAAAAACTTTCTCCAGCAAAAGAAATTGAAAAGTGGCAATTATTTCTCGACCTTGACACTGAAAGACACGAAATTGACTAAAAAGTGAAGTATCATAGTTTGTGTCCACTAGTTTTAGTCGCCTCCCTGCGTTTCTTTCGTAGGTTTTTCCGGCAACGTGTTCCTTAGTTTTGATCTAAATTTGGAAAATGAGGAAGCCGAACGCACTCGTGGATTGTGAACACACTTTTTGGAAAAAAAGGATGACCGTTACCGTGAAAACCCTCAGTAGCATGGTGAGCTTGGAAAAAGACAGAGATTACCCCTCAAGTAAAATATGAAGGTACTCAAAAGAAACTTTGTTCCTACCAGTAACAAAGAAGATTTTCTCGTTTTCGTCTTCTCGCTTTCCACTGAGCTTCATGGGTCCATCCAGTTCCTTCAACGTATTTCTTTCCAAAATCTGAGTGTGCTTGTCTGCGGTTTCTAAAAGTCAGTTGTTGGCAAAACATAAGAACAAACTTGCGGCATCCTTCAATCATCTATTTAAACAACCCCCCCCCCCCCCCCTCCCCTCCGACTTCTTATTTGTAATATATGTTCATAATCCTCCTTCATGTAGCGTATGTTTTATATCTAGAATATATGCAGGAGCAAGTTTCGCGTCATTTTTTTCTGGACATCTGTTTGCTCATTTCTTTCTTAGTTCTTTAGCTCCGTTTCACCCGTTTTCAAGATGCTCAGAACAGTTGCATGACTCAACCATTCTCCTCCGCTGCGCTGGCTCAGTCGTCGCTGAACTCAGCTAAACTGTTACCACGGAAAGGTTACGTTTATACAAACGTTGGCCGTGTAGCACTTATATTTTAAACAGAGTTAACTGAGTAGAGTGTAATGTGAAGTGCTAGATTTCAATCCCATATGAACCATGTGAGCGTTAGCCCTACTGATGGAAATGGGCCCACACAAGGACAGAGAAAAACTCTGACCAGCGTGGGAATTGAACCCACGACCTTCGGGTTAGATCTCCGCCGCTCTACCGACTGAGCTACAAGGTCAGACGGGAGCAGCCTAACGTTAACATCTTCACTTCCCGCGGCCTGCTCCCGTCTGACCTTGTAGCTCAGTCGGTAGAGCGGCGGAGATCTAACCCGAAGGTCGTGGGTTCAATTCCCACCCTGGTCAGAGTTTTTCTCTGTCCTTGTATGGGCCCATTTCCATCAGTAGGGCTAACGCTCACATGGTTCATATGGGATTGAAATCTAGCACTTCACATTACACTCTACTCAGTTAACTCTGTTTAAACTGTTACCAGCTTGACAGAACACAAACACCACTTGAAAAACATACATTTTCCAGTTTTACCCCAGGAGGGGTGGGGGGAAAGACTTACATGTAGTTAAGACGTTGTTATAATTGCGGAGGCAGTGCAGCCCAGTGGTTTGGGCGCTTGCCTTGAGATCCGGAGATCCCGGGTTCAAGACACTTTCTGACCACTCGTTGAATTTGTTCCAGGTTCAATTTCCTGGTTGCACTTGTAAATAGCCAACTGGTTTGCCTCAGGCCAGTTGGGATTCTCAAAGTTGCTCTGTTCAGTGCTCGGAGATATTAGCTATTAGTTACTCTAAAAATTCGAGGGTAAATAATGATACTTACTTTGCTTTACTTACTCCACAGTCTAGTAGAACGTAACTTATCCTCCCGTTTGAAACTAAACAATCTTCAACATCAGTGTTCACAGAAAGAAAAATGCCACCTTTCTTTCTTAACAAAATGAAGCTTCGCGCATACGCAATCTCGTTTATTTCAACTTTGTCTGCGACACATTGCTGCTCGGTTGTCCTTCTTTAGGGCTGGTTTCCAATGATTGAGATTGCACGGCAGGAGTTCCAAACAAACCCCCAAAATGTTACCAGAGGATATTTCAATTTTTCCTCGCGAGATACCCACGCACGAGGGCCACGACATGGCCGGCGCAATTTGCCCTAAACACGCAACTTCAAATGGGGACATCGCCTCCTCAAAAAGTAATCATTGTTTGCGGTCTCACCTATTTCTATCCCCTGTATGGCGAAAAGGATCTTTGAAAGGTCCTATGTATACTAATTAAAACGGGCTTCCCAGGGCTGTCTTTTCTTCAACCTGTACTCGGTGAATTATGAATGAATGAGTTTGAAAGATATTGTTTACGTCCGAGTGCTAAGCATACCATTTGATCAAGTAATCTGACAAGTGATAGGAACTAAATGATCTCACCTTTGTTGGAGAATCTAGATCTTCGCAAGTAAGCCTGCTCGTTTTCGTTCTCTACATATTTGGACAGAGATATTCCGATAAAACTGAGCAACAGGAAAACAACGATCACCTTCAGAGACATGGTGCGGTTGTCTTTGAGTGTTCTAGGATACATCAGTTAAATGCTCGAGGTTAGGCCGAGGTCTTAGACCAAATGTTCCAATTTAAGCAGCGTTTTGCGAGTGAGTTTGCCTGATCAAACATCAGCTAACGCAGTTAAAAGGCAAATGCGTGATCTCAGTCACAAGATTGGCACTACACTACAACCCGTGTTTATCAGCAGAAAATTGGAACAAGACCGGCTCAAGCCCAGAGAAATCAAGCCTCTAATCGTAAATCAACAATGCGTTGTTTATTCGTTTACATGTGATCTGTGTGATTCAGATTATGTCGGCTTTACAGCTCGACAACCTCATCAACGTATTGTTGAACATAAAAACTCTGCGATGGGTAAACACTTTTCGACTGTCCGTAGGGATACAAGCCTCCTCAAGGAAAGTCAATTCCGCATTCTAAAAAAGTTCCAAGGACAATTTTGACTGTCTTGTCTACGAGATGCTTTTCATCAAGGGGCGCAATCCTAGTCTCAACATGCAGACTGATTCCATTCGCGCAAAACTCTTTGTTATAACAACATTCCATTACCTATTGCCTTTTTAGTGCTTAAACATTTTTTATCTTTCACTCTTTGACTTGATAATGACGTCAGCGAAACGTCGAAACCTCGTCAACAAATTTCTAATATGCTTTTACATAGCTACACTATGGTGTTATGGCAAGCTTTCTCGGGTAAAAAAAACAAAACAAAACAAAACAAAAACAAAAACAAAGATAGCAGGGATAAGAAAATCAACATTATTTTGCATAGTCATCATCCCGATTACAGCTAAGTTCCCTTGGCGACTAATAACTTCATACACAACGCAATTGTTTTGTTTTCGATATTTAGTGCGGCGGAATCGATTGACATACTTGCTAAATATACCAGCACCCAAGTAGGCCAGAAATGCGAAATTAAAGAAAAATTCGAATAAACTTGATACTTATTTCGAAGACAAGCGTTCGCACTAAAATTAGAAAGGAAGCTGCGGTTCGCTAAGTTTATTGGCGTCTTATCGCCTTATCAAGTTTCAAGTTCAAGTTTCAAGTTTATTCAAGCTTATTTACTACAAGTTTATGACAAGTATATTACAAAGAAAACAAAAAAAAACAAAACAAAACAAAATTCATAGGAAAATTAAACAAATTAAATGAGGAGCTGGAAGGGTAATGCAAATGTAATAAGTTCGGTTTTCAAGGCATTGATTCAAATCCGATAAATCAATATATTCATTTGCCTCCGAAAGTTTCTGAAGGAGCATATTGTGAATGTTCCGTTTAAATTTCGTTTTAGGCATTTGATGAAATTAACTAGATAGGTTATTCCAGATTCTAACACCATGCCTTGAAAAAGACATATTTTGCTTGTTTATTCTAGAATATTTGAGAAAGAAGTTACCTCTTGTTGATGATCTTGTGATATATGAATGAATATTATGTTGGTAATGAAATAAATAACTTATTTGGGCTGGCGATATATTATTTGAGACGTAATGCATTAAAATGGCAACTGAATTGAAGTAAAGAAGATCTAGAGGTAATAGACTAGAAGAGACGAATAGGGGTATTGCGTGAGTTTTATAATCACAAAAATACATAAGGCGAGGAGCACGTTTCTGAAGACGTAAGATTATGTTTCTGTGAGAGGGTTTTTCCTGCTCGGCCCCACGCTGTTATACCATGTAATAAATAGAGTTGAATCAGCGATGTGTAAATACGTTGTAAGGTATTAAGTGGTACGAAGTGTCTTAACCTAGCAATAATACCAATAGATATACTTATTTTTGAGGCTATATGTAAAATATGTTTTCAGGAGAGATTCTCATCAATAAGCAAGCCCAAGCATTTAACGTAACTTTTACGTTCCAAAGACGTGTAAGAGTTGGTGTGATGATTGAATATTTTTAAGTTAACTTCATATTTGACCTCTTTTTGTCTTGGTCGAAAAATAACGTAATTAGATTTTTTAATGTTTAGAGATAAAGTTCATCATTTATCGTAGATTCCAGGGATTTGAGGTTTTTATCTGCATATAAAAGATTCGTATCGGGGGGTTAGATTTTTCGGTTCGCAAGAATTCAGTTGAAGTTGACTGGAAACTTTGGATCTAACGGCCGGATCTTTTTTCGCAAGGTAAATACAATTTTTATTTAACTTTAAGGATGGCACTTACGGGCCACCGTAGTATCGTCTGCGAATAGATAGAACTTCGTTTGGTTACAGCTGTTACAAATATTTATTTAACATTTATATAAACGAGGAAGAGCAGAGGTCCAAGGACTGATCCTTGAGGAACCTCAGATAATACTGTCGCTTTCTTAGATATATTCAAGGGGCCAATTTCAGTTATATCTGCTTACGAGCAGTGAGATACGAGGTAAACCAGTCATTCACAATTCTGCGTACACCATAATGGTCGAGTTTCTTTAAAAGTATTGAATGGTCGACTGTGTCAAAAGCCGCAGGTGTACAACTTTCTATCCATATTAGTTTGAATTTGATTAATGATTTCCAAAATAGCATGTTCCGTAGACCGCTTTTCACGAAAAACATACTGTGACTCATGGAGAATACCGAACTTTTCAAGAAAAGCTTTCAACCGATTATACATCGTGCATTTTTTCGAAGATCCGGTTGAAGACTGAAAGCAGTGATATGGGTCTATAGTTAGATGGGTCAGATTCATCATTACTTTTGTAAATTGGGATGACTTTAGCAAGTTTTAATTTTGAGGGATATATTCCTTGTTCAACCGACATGTTACGGACAGGGGATGGCTAAGAATATGTCTTGCTGATCGAGTGGGAAAAGAGTATAATCCGTGAACCTTGTTTAATGGAGTGTTCATAATTTCAGACTCTATTTCAGTTTGTGTTTCTGGATTGAAAAGAAAGAATCAGCATTACGTGATTTTAGGAGATAATCAAGAAATTTCTTCTTCGAGTTTGGCATTTTGGAAGCTAGGCTATGACCAATTGAAGAAAAATTATTATTCATAATGTCAGGGAGTTCTGAAGAATTCATGATATGAAATTTGATCATTTCCAGGACGTTTAAGCGAGGTTATATGTTTGATATCTTTACGTTTGCGACCTAAGAGATTGTTTATACCTTCCCAAGTCTTTTTAATGTTAGTTAGGTTATCTTCGAAATAGTTGTGGAAAAAATTTCGTTTACTTATTCGTGTGAACATCAATATTTTGTTACGATATACTTTGTAGGTTTTAATGTCACCAGAATAATAGAGTGAATTCTTGATCTTAATTGATCTTCTAATACCCTTTGTTATCCAGGGTTTTCTTTGTTTTTTTAAACTGCGTTTTGAAATTGGCTTTAATCCAGCGTGCTTATTGAGAAGCTTGTTTAATTTATGTGGAATGAAGAGAATGATTTGTTTACGTCTGCCTTATTGCAAGCTATGTCCATTAAGTCAACTTGAGATAACTCATTTAAGTTTGCCTCTGAGAAATTAGAGAAATCACGAGTCAACCGCTTAAGGTCCCGGCTTAAGTTTCGGTTGATCATGGACATCTAGATTAGTAAAAGAATTTAGCATGCAAAATTGACAAAGGTGGTCCGTTAGATCCGAGACTATGTTACCACTACAGATACTATATCCTAGATTGTTAATAAAGATGTTATCAATTAATGAGTAAGAGTTGTTGTTAACTCTTGTTGGCTTGTCAATTGACTGTCGGAGTCAGGTTAAAGTGCCCCTGTGACCAAAAAATCAATTCATATTTTTCTTTGGATTTCAAAACTATGTTAAGAAAACACTAAGTGACCCACGTTTTAAGCCTTGATTTCAAAAAGACACCTCTTTATTTTAACTGTAATTTTCCTATTTAATGGTCCGTCATTACTAAAATTTTGTTCTTGAGAGAGCTGGATCGAGGAGAAAATGACGTCAAAGGCTCACTAGTTTAAGAATGCAATACGTGTGTACGCCGCAGAATTAATATGCAGCACGGGGGTTTTGGGCTTTCAGACTTTTAAACTCACGTTTTGCATATATAATAAGCTGCGTTCACACGCTGAAATTTTAAGCTAGTGAGCCTCTGACGTCACTTTTCCCTGGATCCAACCCTCTGAGGTCCAATCGGTCAGTTTTGAACGTGAGTAATGGCGGACCGTGAAATCCAAAACTTACACTCACAGTAAACGGCCTTTGGATAAAAATCAAAGCTCAAAATTTTGCCAGTCAGGTGTTAAGCAAACACATTTTCAAAATCTGAAGTAAAAAACGAAGTGGTTTTTTTGATCACAGGGGCACTTTAAAAGTTTGCAGATGTAATTGTAAAGACAGAATAAACTTTTGGGTGTGAGTATTAGTATGGTAATGGCGAAGACTTATGTTAAAGTCTCCCATTAGAATAATCTGTTTTCCAGTGGCACTAAGTTTTTCCATTGTCAAATCAAAATATTCCTGGAAATTGGCCATGTGCAGAAATCAGATCGCTGTAATTGTAATATGGAAGCTCGCTTAGGAGATTCGTGATTTGATTCGCTCAAGAACTTAACGCACTCGAGGAATTTAAAACTAGACTTGAAATCAAGTCAAGTCGAGATCCTTTATTTAAACACAATCGGTGTTAAAGCAACTACATGCTTGTGGGGTCATGTAGTAACTATAATGAAAACGCAGTACAAGAGTACGAAGCTATGTGTCAAATTATCAAAACAAAACTCTAAAGCTTTTGTTATACGCAGTTTGGCAACTATTGCCGGTAGTGCCTTGTAATTTGTATGTGTCGCTTTAAATGAATTATTCGCACGAAAACAGACACTTGGGAAGGACGTCGCATAATGCAACCGAGGGACAGAGCGCAAAAACCACTGATTGGCCAGAGGATAATGACGTAAATTGGCTTTGTTCGCGTAACTGCGCCTGCGCAAACTCGAAACATTTGTGCAATTCGAAGTCGAAGTAATGATCAACCCTTGTTTTATGTACCTGTCAGTGTAAGCCCTCCCCACCCCGGGAAAACATGGGGCATGGTTGGTGGGGTTTTGTGGGGTCTTTGACTCTTTGCCTCGCCCGAGGGGGTGGGGGATTAATTCATTTTTTTACGTTCCCTTCCTGGAGAGGTGGGGGATTAGTATATTTTGGCCTTTTCTTTTCCCTATGGGGTGGGGGATTAGTACATTTTATTTTGTTGCCTTGTTCGAGCAAGAAGGAGTAAGGATACTTTAATGACCCGGGGGCCGTTTCTCGAAAGTCCCGAAACTTAACGGGCCATTTTCGGGTGTCACAATTCCCTTTGTAACTTAAGAACAGAGGGCATTTAATTCGTCAAACTTCACAGTTATTTAGCTCTTTCTTACCTTGAAAACATGTTAAAAGATCGGCTTTCCAAAACAAGCGGTTGGCAATTTTACAGATGGCTTTTCGGTCCCGAAAAGTTTTCGGGACTTTCGAGAAACGGGCCCCCGGTTGGAAAGGGGTCAAAACATGCAGAGTAGGAAGTAGCAAGGGTTGACAGACCTACACAACTCCTTAACGGGTGAGACTTTTGTACCATATTTTTGGTTTTTAATTGACCTCTTTAAAGCTTTGCTCTTACGAGCATGTCTTTTAGGAATTTTCCCCTTTGAAAAGGTATGAGTGATGGCTGGTTTTGTATCAAAAGCCAATTTTTTAATAAAACATGTTTAAGGTTTGTCACTGCCGGGTGATACTGTGTCACAAAACCCGGGGCAAGATAATTATGATCTTTAGAGATGACATTCCTTTGCTTCGGCGGTGATTCCCTTTCTGTGAATTTGAAGTCTGATAGAAGTGTCTCAATCAGACGTTTCGGATAACCTCTAGCACGGAGACATGATTTGAATTTGTAACTGTTCTCTTCAAAAGTTGTTCTTGAAGAATTAGCGCGTAGAAGTCTTCCGGGCTTCGCCCTTCACGAAACCTTTTTTGACACCTGGTGAGTGGAGGAAAAATGAGTGTACTGAAAGGTTTCAGTCAGCTTGAAGTGTGTTTTTATATCCAGAATGGATTGATTTTGAAAGCGTTTGCCTCTGTATACAACAGGGTCTGGAAATGTGGCTTCAGTGTTTGAGATCTCAGCCATAAATTTGATGGTAGGGTGGTGTGAGTTTCCCTGTGTGATGAACTTTTCTATATCCGGTTTGCTGACATCGCACAACGAATAAAAATGTCGTCAATGTATTGTTTCCAAATCATTGGCTTTATGACGCTTTTGCTAAGAATCTGTGTCTCAAGATCGGCCATAAAGATATTTGCAAAGGCAACGGCCATTTTAGTAACCATGGCGGTACCATGAATTTGTAGATAGTTCTTTCCGTTGAACTGGAGAGAATTGAGTATGAGTCTTAGCATTTCTTTGATATAGTTTGTGGGGATTGGAGGGTCATTTTTGTGAAAGTTTTCGTATGCCTTGTATAATGTATTGATTTCCTCTTCCTGTGGTATATTTGTTTATTATATGACTAGCTCCATGAGCGGGCAAAATGAACCAAATCCCCCGCTGTGATTGGCTACCTGAGCAGGCAAGATGGAGCTATACTGCCCGCTCGGGATTACTCGCTTGGTCCCGCAA
>NC_090891.1:45423841-45426341 GCF_036669925.1 Montipora capricornis | reverse complement strand
CATGAGAAACATTTGACAGGTATATCCGTCGCTAAAGGAATAGTTATTTGTTGTGGAAGTAATATTTTTTTCGTGAACAAATACAGTAGCAAGAGAAACAGAATGTCATTTTAATCATAGTTAGTCAGTAGCCCCTCTACTAACTATGTTGTAATAGACCTTTTTGCAGATACGGCGGCAATTTTGATTTCTATTGTTTCAAATAGTTCAAATAGTTCAAATGGTTCAGCGAACCATAAACTAATTACCATTGCTGCTTGTCTGCTTCCCACGACCACACGTGATACAGATATACAGAAATAGATTGACGCAAACGGCCGGAAAACTCTTTTTTTCTTCCCGATTGCTGGCAATAATGCCATCGAACCTGATCGCAGTGTTTTCTTGTTTGACGAAAGAAGTCAGAAGCACAAAAAAAAAGATCGCTCGTTGATAATATATTAACATGAAGAATTGTGAGAACATATCGTGACTCGTTCCAAGCCTTGTTACTTCCACTTTAATGTAAACTGTTTTTTTTTCTCTGTCCTTGTGTGTGGTAGTGGTAGTGGTAGTGGTAGGTGGTATTGGTAGGGATGTGGTTCATTTGCATTAGTAGGGCTAACGCTCACATGGTTCATATGGGGTAGAAAACTAGCACTTCGCATTACACTCTAATCAGTTAAGTCTGTTCAAATATAAAGTCCTACACGGCCAACGTTTGCAAAAACGTAATCCTTTCTTGTACTTGTACATGTTCATTGCCGTGCCGTGACTTTAACATCTTCAGTTCCCACGGCCTGCTCCCGTCTGACCTTGTAGCTCAGTCGGTAGAGCAGCGGTGATCTAACCCGAAGGTCGTGGGTTCAATTCCCACCCTGTTCAGAGTTTTCTCTGTCCTTGTGTGGGCCCATTTCCATTAGTAGGGCAAACGCTCACATGGTTCATATGGGGTAGAAAACTAGCACTTCACATTATACTCTAATCAGTCAAGTCTGTTCAAATCCCCACCCCCACAGGCTACGTTAGGTCCACTTTCTTGTTCACCAACGATTAAAAAAAACTTAAAAAAACGATTGATATAGTATATTTCTGTTCTGATTCACTGTTTGTGTAGTAAAAATGAAATAAATAAGAAGTGCATGTGCCACACACTTTTAACAGAGCCAGCATGACACAAGAGAGGCGCTCTCTTTACTGGCTCTTACGTGTATCTAACAGACATTGATCCGCTGTTTGCTAAGAAGTACCCAATTAAGGAAGCTTGAGCTTGACATACTGCTAAAAGATAATGATGATCAGTCACGGTTTGCTACAGCAAACCCCAGTGAATAATTCGGATTTTCAACTTTATTTTTATTTTTGTTCTTTTGAAATAGATAGTGACTGATTATTACTATTTTGTAATTATACTTAAAGTAGTCTCTGCGAAAAAAAATCCAGTTTGAATTTCAAACGTTTGAGTAATATCCACGTTTTTAAGTTCGCTTTTGGATGCCTGTTTTCATATCATACTGCCTTCGAAACGAACAAAATGCTAATTTTTAAAATTTCACGGGGGGAGGGGGTGGGGATTCCCCCTGGATACCCTTACAGGCCCGCTCCTCCCACGCGGGGCAACCTCTTGCAAAAACGGGCCTGTAAATTATCAGTGTAGCCCGCACAGGAATCATGCTATTTGCTGGCTCTAACATTAGTCAGCTGTATTGGCCACTAAACGTAAGGTCGCGCAGAATAACAAGCAAATAACTAGCGATTCAGGACAGGTCGGACCGCGATTCAGTGTTTACCGGATCAAATATAACGGATTCTGAATGGCCAGCAAAAATCCGAATTGAACTTTCGTCAACGAAACGTCTTGAAATACGAGTCGCAGTTATCGCAGTTTCAGGCAAATGGGAAAAGATATTTTTACTTCTTGTTAGAATTATTACGCTTTGAATTAAAACGTGATCATGAAGTCTTGCCACGGGGTTACGAAAAGCAAGATATATTTGATCACTTCCTGTTGTCATGAGTGAATTAGGGTTTGACGTAAGGGCATCACGATTCGGTTATTTTTGAAAAATCGTTTGTTTGTTTTCTGCAGTTCAATACACATTTCCGCTTTGTGTGATACTGTTCAACTCAATAAAAAGAAACTTCATGAACGAAACACAAGAATTTAGTTTACTGCCGTATCAGAAGTGCCCTGTCACCACGGCAACAGCGTCAATCCGATATGTTGACAACCGTAACGCCAGGCACTTTCAACATGTAATAACCTTATATATCTGCACTAATTGATGTACTATAATATAATTTGAAAATACGCTCAAGATGTATTTCCAGTGCCGACAAAAATTTTGGCCCATTTCTCAAGATAATTTATTTTAATCGGGAAAAAATTATCAGTAAATGTGTGAACACTCAGAGAAAATTTGAAGAATGGTTGTGGCGATGTCAGCAACCTGTCCGATTTGATTCATGGGAGTACTTAAAGAGCCCCTCTACGCATGCGTACGGTGGGGTGGTAATTTCA
>NC_090891.1:45413841-45416341 GCF_036669925.1 Montipora capricornis | reverse complement strand
TATTATTATTATTATTATTATTATTATTATTATGATCATCGTCATTACTATCATTAATTATAGAGCCACTTTTGCCGTAGTTTCACATAAAAGTCACCTCAACATTATTGGTTCTTTTTCTTGTTTATTTTTAGGATGATATGAATTTGTCAGAAGGTCTGCGAGATCCTATTCGTAACAGAGAAATGATAACAAAAATTGACATGTTGTGTAGCTTCAAAAGGAGACAGCTGATATCGCAAGTAAGAAACGCCAAGAAAAATTCCCATAAATTAATTATGTTCCTTCAGTACCAATGGGGCTCTTCAGGCTATGATCGGCTAATTTAACTTGCCGTATTACACAGTACAGCCTCCTAAATGTTTTGTCATTTACGGTAAGTTAAATAAACTTGTAAAACTGTTTGAATATTTTAAGAAGCAACTATTGCAAAAAGCCAAGAAGATTTTTTTTTTTTGGATTTTGACGCATGCCAATCATTTGTGGCAGTTGAACCTTCAACTAGCTTCCTTTCCTGTGCACCTTATTACCTTAGAGATGCTCGGTGATGAGGGGAACAAAATATACACAAAAAACGTGCATACGCAAAATGTGTTAACAGGTAAAAAAACATCTTTGTGTGTAAACACATTTTCAAAAAGGTTCATTAGTACCAGTATTATGAGCTCTCTTACTGTCTTTCTTTTGTTGCCTTGTCTTTGTTTATTTTAATCGTCTGTGATGCAAATGATGTGGTGAATGTGAAAATGAATTTGCGTGTTCGCTGGTTGGCATATCATTAAAAGAGCAAAAAATATGAACATTAACTTATTCTAATGGTGCAGTGTCCTTCTCAATGGTTATTTATTGTAAAGCCAAAAACATCATAGAGTTTTTCTTTAAGAGAAATAACCTATCGACAAATGGTGCATAAAAAGCTTTTTAACATTGAAATTTACACGGACGTTTGAGAGCGATAATAAACAAACCTCGTGACGGGGCATCCATTACTTAACTCTAAAACACAACTCTAAATGTAGGATGTTTTCAATTTTGCTCATCTTTCGTGACCTTAATTGCATGTAAAGAAAATTGACAAAATTTAATACAGCTGATATCTGGCCTTATGCAAGCGAACCAAATTCATACAAAACGTGGAGTGAGGGTATTAAACTTTGAAATAATGCACGATAGACGTTTTCACCGTCAACATTTGCGATCAAAAAGGGACACTCCATATGTAAATTTTTGACTTGTCGGCGGTCTCACAAATTATTCTTTTGTCAACGTAAACAATAACTGGAAAAGCAAAATTAAGGGTAAAGAAGCAAGCAAGCGAAAAGGCAACTCAAGCCAAAGCAAATGGCAATGCCCCTGCAAACCTCCCTGGAACCCACCAAGTATCCCAGGCAACACCGCTGCATTGGCTTGGTTTTGACTTTGCCTAAATTATATTTAGCCTCATTAAATAACAGAGGGAAAGACGCGTACACGATTCGCAATTTTAGATGCGTTAAAAAACCGCGCATACGTGTATTGTGTGGGTTCATTTTGCATCTGCGTTGTTCGCTTATCTTTGAGCGGCAATGTATCTTACTAACCTAGTTTTCTCACTCCATATCCTTGTTTTTTCCCATTGATTTATGGCCACATGCTTCGCGCTTGGGCTACAAATCGACAGAAAAAAATTTAAGCCCTGTTCACATTAGGCCTCGATTATGATTAAATTACAAGCCAATTAAAGTTTGGAATGGATTCAGATCAACTAATTACAGTACATGATTGTGATGGGATTATAATTATTTCAAACAACCTCAAAGGGGGTGTTTGAAGTAATTACAGTGCATAATTAAACAGAATGGCGAACGTGTGGTGGTACGAGCAGACAAAACTTCTAATTGCTTTATGAAGCGAAGATTTGGACCTGTCTTCTTCTATTATCGAAAGCTATCCTTGGTTCTCTTCTTGCCTCAAGCATGGTGATAATCATGGCAGCCACACGATATGGTGCCATTTTGTCTCACACTGCGAGGTTACCCTGCCTATTGTCTTTGAATTTTTGCAGATGTGACGAGAACCATAATTGAATAAAATTGAATGAAGTATGATTGTCTGGATTATACTTCAGTTGATCATAATCAACGTTGAGTGTGAACATGGCTGTAGTCTGTACGTTACAGTATGGACCAAGGTTGAACTTGGTTGGTAAGAGGTATTTAATGTGGCCAGGTCAGTGACCAAAAACTACATGTTAAAAAATGACTAGGTAGAGAAGGTGAGAATGACACATGTTGACACTTTTTACCCCCACCCCCCTCCCCCCTCTCCAATGACAAGTAAAATCATCTGGTGTTAGACAGAAAAAATCCTATTAAGTCTCGCTCCCAGGGGTCTGGACTCAAAGAAAAATAAACTTTTATCAGAGCAGTGTTTTCAGAATTCTAATGATTATATTCTATGTTATAATAACAGAAAACTTCACAAGCTGGCATGTCATCACCAGATGATTATGTAAGAGAAC
>NC_090891.1:45386341-45403841 GCF_036669925.1 Montipora capricornis | reverse complement strand
CACATCACAGGTTAATAGCTTTCAATTTTATATACTGTGTGGTTGAGTTGTGCTTTCTTGTTTTCATTGTAGGCCACAATACTATAAATTAATTGAAGAGTGCATCTCCCAGATTGTACTTCATCGAAGTGGAGTTGACCCTGACTTCTCTACAAGAAAATTTCAAATTGATGTTGATCCCCTCATTGGTTGGTATTCTGTCATTTTCTTCAGTTGTGTATGTTCAAAAATTGTGAACTCTCAAGGGAAACAATAATTTTCTGGACGGTATAGAGAAAATCCCTTTTGAGATATTCATGTACACGAGAAGATTGCTGACATATAATATTGACGCACAAAATGAAGGAGCTATGTATGCTTTGCAGTTCATTTTGCAGTGTTTAATACATACATGTATATATATTTTATTTTGTTGATTTTTTTTTGCTTTAGAGGACCTTACCAAAGAAGCACAGTACCAAGAGGCAGCAGAAAAGTCAGTGCAGCTTGAAACCAAGGTATGCTTATTAACACTGTGTTTATATCACTGGGTATATTATAAAGTGGCTAGTCTTGTATAAAACTATGGTGTTGCATTGGTGAGGAGTGAATCAAAACTAGGCGTAATCAATGATTATGAAGTGCATTTGTTGAGAGAACTTTATCACTAGATGAGCCGAGATGCCATGAAGACGATGGATTTATGTAAAGAACATCTATCAAGAGTATGAGGCTTTTGGAATGTGGCTAAAAATGGAAAGTTTGGAGTAAAGAGGTGATGGCGTCACAAAAACTAAATTGTTGAAAATCTGGAATTTTTTGCCACTTTCTGAGAGAGTATTACTAAAAAATGTCCCTTGCTAAAAATCAGTGTCTTGGTGCATTTCCACATGACGTATCAAAACCGAGATGCAGATGCATGTATGACGTAATTCAAGATGACGCTTAAAAATCACATGAACAAAAAATGAAAACTATGCACAGGATACCCAAGATTAGAAACTGCATTGCTCCCAACGTCGAACGCAAAAATTTTTGTCTTATCAAACAAGTTGATAGATGATTAATTTATTAACCATGCTACACAAAGATTTGTGAGCTGATGTGTTGAGCAATAGCTCTTCAACAGAGGGAATGTAGTTTCAATGTTCATGTAGTTTGCTTATTATGAACCATGTTGATCAGTGTAGGATAATTACCTGGTCAAGAGGCCACAATTAGGGGTTATGTGCATAATAACTCCCAGAGTTAACTTACAGTGCAAACTAGTCAGTTGGACCATTATGGTAGCCTTAAGGGTGAAGTAAAATGCAAGTTACTATGGATATAAAACAAAGATAATCAGCCATGAGAAAAACAAGCGGATGGGTACTGCGAAGGAAGAGTAGCAAATGCCAAGAAATGTAGAGTGTGTAATATGCTTTCTACCTGCAGTGGAAATAGTTTTTTCAAACCCTTGCTTATAAATTAATGACAGGTCCATGTGAAGAAGTATTACCTCTATAATTTTTAACAAGAAGCTAACAAGGGTCTTGCATTAGGCTACGCAAAATGGCTGCATGGGTCAATTTTTTCATGTCATCAATTAATATTAATGTTCTTTTAAATCCATAAACTGATCACAGAAAGTGACAGTCAGCCAATATGTCAAGTGGCTACAGGAACAGGGTGACGCCTACTTTTAGTCCAAAAGACAAATTAGCTAAATTTGTATCACAGCAATTTGATGTAATTGGGAAGTAATAGAAGCATACTTATTGTGAATAAGATCATTTGCATGTAACTGTGGTGTTGGTAGTGGACTCAATAAAGTTATGAATTCACCTGATCCTGATTTTGCGACAATTAACCAATGTAATTTCTCATTTTAAGCTTGAACTTGAAACAACAATGCGTCAAGAGTGTGAAGCCAAGCTAACCCTAACGTCAACTAATTATGAATCTAAGATAGCAACTCTAGAAAAGGAACTGGAGGAAGTACGTGAAAAGGTGGGTTTTGCAGTTATGACAGATGCTAACATACTGTGGTGTATGGTACAAGTTTGCTTCTGGGTATTTGTAAAAGTGTCATAATATTAATTAGATAGATGAAAGAATAAAGTTTAACAAGATATGCTAATGTACTATTCAAGCAAATTTTCAGAAAAGCAAGTTACACATTGATGAACAATTGTAAAAGTAAATTATAATAATATTACATTATTATTGCAATTGAGTTGAATACCAAAGGTCATTTAAGTTTGTTTTCTTAATGGTGCATGAAGGTCAAAAAAAGAATAATAGAATGAACAAAAAATTTAAGACTTGTGACTTTCTATTAGAAATGCTTTTACTCATTTTAACATCTTGACCTTTCTCCTTTAGGTAAAAAGGGGAGTGGCTGTTGGAGGTAATGTGTTGTAGCAATTTAGGCAATTTAAACAATCCTAATGGGGCACCAGCATTCTGCTGTATAAACCAAGCGTGACTTTTGACTGATTTCGAAGCCTGAAATTAAACCATAGATCAAACGAATTTTGTAGGTTCTCTGTCCAAAATAATGATTTTGCTTAGTTGTTTTCTCAGTAGACGACTGTCCCCATAAAAGTGTTGGTAATTTCCAAATGAGTCATTTGCTTTTTACGAATAAGAATTATTATTATTAACAGCAACCAGCTTGTATGGATCTGTAGTCCTGCAAAATCACAGTATACTTAGAATGGATTGTGGGGGCGATTGACGCCTTCACTTTGTTGCAAAATTGGTTCCAATTCTGAAAGTAATGCCTTTGTTAGCAGAGATTGTGTTAGAGTTTCTTTGTTGTGTTTGTTTTATCAATGCCACATTTAGATTCCCTTAGTTTAAACTCATCTGATAACTTTATGTTCAATAAAATCACCTTAACTCAGACGTTTGATTAATCTCTGTCAGTAACTCAGATTACTAAAACGTAATCAAGTGAATGGCAATTAATTCAAGATTTACAGCTAACCTTTAATTCTCGAGTACCCAAATAATGCTCAACCCAAGAAACTGTGACTAAACCTTTACCTGCTGTAACAACTAATTTACAAGTCTTTCTTACTCGTTGTTTTGTGATGAAGCCAAAAAGTTACATTTAATGATGGCAAGACACATTGACTTACATTTAAATTTATAAATTTAATATAAATAAATAATGTAAAATTATCAATCTTATCCCTTCAATTTGTGACTGCAGTATTAGTTATTATTTTTAACAAGTTGCAAATAAACACTTTTTAAAGCAAGCTTAAAGCATTTAAGTTAAATTGTGCTGCTCTCTGTCTCTCCCCTTCAGTCAGCCAATCACAGATCAGAACTGAGGGAGTAGCTCCACCACGCTCTCGTGTTTGCTTTATTCCTTCTCCTTCCCCTGTCCCTCCTCAACCACCTCCTCTACCAACAAGTGAGTCTTGCTCCAGATTTTCAATTCATTCATTCAGTAGCACACCGTTAAGATATGTGACGACGCAATATGTAAAGCACATTGTGTAACATAAGGCCATAAGGTCACAGCAAAAGAGAGAGATTTTAAATAACACAACATTTGAAAACAACTTTGCATAATAATAATAATGATAATTGCATGTTCCTTGAGCTCATGAAAACTTACACTCTTTAACTGTTCATTAACTTAAGATTGTCTTTTAACGTTTGCAAGTTCATTGCGAATTAAATTCTTTGTAATAATGCACAAACCGTGATCTTGCTTGTTAAGTGTGAAATTGATATTTTTAAATGCAAAGAACGTAATCTTAAAAGATTAATTTTTTTGCTATTGACCATAAGAATAGAGGATAGAAGTTCAAGAAATTTCAGTTAGCTTGTAGGAGGGACTTGGCAATTATGGAGTGGAGATGACACAGTGGTATGAACTGTGGGGCACTCTCAATGAAACGTTTTACTCAGAACAACCTAGCAGTCAACAAAACTGCAAATATTTAAGGGGCTTAACTGATATTAGCCGCAAAGAATACATTGATTTCAAATTTTCTCATTAAATAAATTTCATTGCTGTTTGTAATGTTCAGCTGTTTGTTGCATAACTATTATTGTCAATATGGAATTCAATAAATTGCAAAACCACAAACTACTTGACCAAGAACTCAAGTACTAATAAATGGTTTATTCTCATTATTAATGATAAAGAAAGTGAAGGATTCAATCAGTCGAGTTGTTGTTGATCGTGCAACAAAATCTACAATAATTATGCAACATGGACAGTGTATTGGTAATTTTTTAAATTTGATTGCAAGGACTTAGTAGGCGTTTACGTGACGAGATTTCTTCCCTGGAACTTGGTTGTATGTTGCTACTTACAGGGACTTGTCCCCCAGTGTGCTCTGACGCTCATGATCCTGTTGGAATTTAAACGATCTCTACTCTAGAGTTTATTGATTCTCTTTTCTCAGACAGTTTCTTTCAATTTTAGGTGGTTCCGCCCCACCAGCACCTCCGCCCCCTCCAGGTGGTCCCCCACCACCCCCTCCACCTCCACCACCAGGTCCTGGGGGAGGCCCTCCCCCTCCTCCACCACCTCCTTTCCCTGGTGGTGGTCCACCGCCTCCTCCCCCACCTCCCTTCCCCGGTGGTGGTCCCCCTCCACCTCCTCCTCCACCTGGTGGTGGACCACCACCTCCTCCACCACCCCCTGGGGGTGGTCCTCCCCCACCACCTTTCCCTGGTATGGGACCACGCCCTCCTTTTGGATCACCAATGATGCCTGCACTACCTCCTGGTGTTGTTCCTAAGAAGAAGTATAAACAAGACGTGCAGACCAAGAGGGCAAACTGGAATAAGGTTTGTGTTACACTTCATAATTTTGCGGACTCACGCAGAATGTAGCCTACATGTAGCCATACCCACCCCCGAGAAAACGGCATGGAGAGGTTGGGTACAGCTACACATAGGCCACCAGAATCAAATGACACTTCAAGATGAATAGTAGGCAATTGCTCTTTGTTTTGTTTTTAAAAGCACATTTTAGTGACTGGCTAGAAACTTTCCCCTCGAATGGTTCATGGCTTTTTTATGATGGGCGCAACTTGTTTTTTCCACAAATCATGGTTGTTCGAATGAAAACTGTTTTTCTTGTTCTCTTTTTGTACAGATCAACATGAAGAACTTTACCGAAAACACATTTTGGGCAAAAACAAAAGAAGACAAATTGGAAAAACCAGGTTTCTTTGACGAGTTGACCAAAACCTTTGCTGCAAAAAGCTCGGCTCCAAAACAGAAGGAGAGTGGGGATAGCTTGGACAAGAAAGCTACTAACAAGAAAAAAGGCAAAGATTTGAAGATTATTGACCCAAAGAGCGCACAAAACCTTTGTAAGTAAGATTTAAGAAAAGAGCATGCGTAAAGGGGCAAGGCTGGTTTTTGTTTTTTATTTGAATTGTCCATAATCCTACTTGCGGAAATGTCCATTCTTATTTGTGGAATAGAGATGGTTATATAAGTTGTCAAACGATTTTCTTTGAAACTTTCCCTGAATGTTCCCTACTACTCTGTTTAAAGAACTACAATAAAAAAGATAACCGTGCTTGCTTAACAGATATAATGGGTCAATCTTTCCCCATTGATGCCTGTACTGATACTAATCACGCGCGTTATTTCATCGGCTCAGGGTAACGCTTGAAAAAACACCTGATAGATAGAAAGTCTAGAGCATACGGAACACTGTCTTATATAGTTAAAACGACGTCGACTCAAAACGGCAGAGAAGAGAACCAACAAACTCAACCCACATATGATGCCAAGACTGGGATTCGAACCCGGGCCACTTTCAATCAAATCAAATTGAGTACTTATATAGCGCATGATCCATAGGTAAATGATCTCCGGCGCTTAAAATTAACAATAAGGTTATTTACAATGTAAAAATTATGACTAATTATGATTATATTTACAGTGGATCGTATATTGAAGAAAGTAAGAAAGTTAAAAAAAAATTATAATGAGCTTTTTGAAATAAAGTGTCTTAAGTTTTGTTTTGAAAGATTTTAAATCGTTCTCTAGTTTAAGTGATTTTGGAATTTTGTTCCATTCAGAGGGTGCTGCCACTTGAAAAGCTCTGTCTCCTGTTGTCTTGTTTGATATAAAAGTTGGTGGAGCCAATAAAACTTTATCATTAGATCGGAGATTGTGTAGTGATTTCTTCTTGACTTGAACTAGACTTTGTATGTAATCAGGTGATAGTCCATGTATTGCCTTGTAAGTCATCAATAAAATTTTGTATGTAATTCTTAGTTTGACTGGTAGCCAGTGTAGTTTTGAACATCAACGGTGTAAGACGACAAAAACGTGTAGAGTTACATACAAGTCTAGCAGCCATATTTTGCAAACGCTGAAGCACTTTGGTCAGGCGAGTGCTCTCACCACTGCGCCATGCTTTCTCCCAATCATCCTGTTTTTATTAGCTCAACACGTTTTTGCTTTAAACTGTTGTTCGTCTGTTTTTTTCGTAGCTATTTTCCTTGGCTCGCTTAAAATGCCCCATCACGAGGTGAAAAGACTGATTCTCAACTGCGATCAAACAGTTTTAACAGAAAGTGCCATCAACTCGCTGCTGAAGTACCTTCCGTCACCGGAACAGGTAAGGGATAAGCTGCGTGACAAAGGTAACTTTCCAGTCTTGTACAATTGGGAGAGTAAATAAAATGCTAAATTATAATGCATTACCTATTACCTAAAATAACGCTTAAAGAGATAAGTTTTAAGACTAAGATTTAAACAACATTTGAAATGGACCAATTTCGATGTATTAAAATTCAGTCCAAATCAAAAGGCATCATCTCGAGGCTCTGGGGAATAAACTCATACAAATCCTTATATTTATTCCCCAGAGCCTCGAGATGATGTTTTTGTTTAGGACTGAATTTTAATATATCGAAATTGGTCTATTAATTTTAAGTTATGGTACCACTTTGTGTGCTGATGTAGAAAACGTTTAATAGTTTTACGTCGTATTTATTCCCATTTCTTATAATTTCTTTGCTTTAGACAAGCAGCTTCGAAAAATTAACGAAATGCGTAGTGTTATATCTTCAAGCCTTTGTAATCTGTGCTGTCTAGGCTGAAGAGACAGTTAATGCCGTAATGTTCGCTCATAACATAATATAAAATGGGGGACCAACAATTTGTTAGCGGCAGCGAGTGCGTGCGAAGTCCTTAACCAGAGATTTTCACGTTGTAATGAGCCCTGAGATAAGATAGACTTGCCGTCTTGGTACAATTATATACTCACTCTTATGTTATTCTTCTAATTTAGATGCAGCAGCTTGGAAACATGAAGGAAATGTTTGATGATCTCAGCGATCCAGAACAATTTGCTTGTTTGGTAGGGGTTCGTTATTTTCCAGCGAGGTTGTCTGTAAAGTTATCTCTAGAATTGGGTGACCGTTTATCCCACGTAGGGTTTTAGGAGTGTGTTTATTTGTACTTAGTGTTCTCAGTAACCTTTTGCCTTGCAGTTTTACCTGTAAAACACCACTTTCTTTGGAAAATCTCAAATCTAACGTGGTAACATTGGCACGCTTCTCATTAGTTCTGCACGTGAAAAAATGGTGCGTGCAGTTGTAGGTTTGCACGTGCCGCACACATTTCTTTTCGGTACTCTCCAGCCACAACTTGAAAGAATCTCTAAATTAAAGGTTTTCTGGTCAACTGAAGCAAACAACAATGAATGTTTCGTACTCCATCTTTACTTCGAAAACGCTGCCGCCAAACGTTCGACGTTGTTAAACGACTCACCACTTGTTATTACAGGTGCATTTTGAACCGCAGCCACTCTTGTCACGATGGCTGCGCACGGACATACCAAACCTTGTTGAAAGATGGTGGCAAACGGGTTCGACTTACTTTAGCATTCGTGAGAACAAGAGAAATGTTGACTGGATGTTAAAGCAAGGTTTAAACGCTTTTAAAGTCATTCAACGTCTATTCAACTTCAACTTATCTCCAAAACAAAAGTTGCCCAAAGCACCATCTGGGGACATTTCACGTGTGTTAAACATTCACATGTCCGTAACATTTGCTGTTGCAAATTACGTCTGGCTTATGTTCAATCCTCCCTTTCCAACATTTCTCTTTGCAGCTGAGTGGGATCAAAAAATTGGAACAAAGGTTAAATATGATCTTGTTTAAGATGAAATTCCCAGAAGAGATGCAAGATACGAAACCGGTATGTATTGCTTTGTGCTTAAGCTGCGGAAAAATAAAAGACATTAACCGGCCGCAGACAGACAGTAGAGACCTTTAGATTCTAGTACGAGGACGAGAACGAGTACGAATTTTGACTGCTGGTTTTCGCGTGCTCACTGTTGTTCTATGAGGAAGTTGCGAACTTCTACTTCCTCCGCATAATTTTAAACCGCGCAAACATATCCCAGTATTAGTAAGCACCACCCATAGGAAACCCAAGTATCTCGAGATGCGCAAAACGTATGCACAATAACAGAAAAGTAGACACCGAAAAAAGCCTGAAAAAATTCAGGCTTGACCTGGTCTTCAACCCATGACCTTGTGATTGTGTTGCATTGCTCAACTCAATGAGCTCTCAAACCAACTGGCAGATGGTTACTTTGTGAGTTTATAATGAACCCATATTCTTATAGTTTACAACTATTCACCGAAGTGGAGGTGGCTAGTGTTGGACATTTTCGCGGCTCAGTAAATATCCACCATTAGTATATACTAAAACAGTGGATAGCGTTGAACTCGCGCGCCTCAGTGTCGGTGGCTAGCGTTGGATATTTACCTCGCTGCTTCGCGGCTCGGTAAATATCCACCGCTAGCCACCCCCACTTTGGTGAATAGCCACCGACACCGAGGCGAATAGTTGTTTTAGCATATACTAAAACAGTGAGATTAATATATCACAAAAAGAAGATTTTAACTCATTTATTCCCGCAATGATTACAATATTTTCCGCCAGGTGAATAACACATATTTCTTTTTCAGAACGTTGTAAACGCAACTGCTGCGTGTCGAGAAGTGAAGACGAGTTCAAAATTCTCCAAATTCCTGGAACTCGTACTCCTAATGGGAAACTACATGAACGCTGGATCAAGGAACGAGGGCTCAATGGGATTTGAAATGAATTATCTGACCAAGGTGTGTTATGGTTAAATCTGTCAGAGAGCACCAAAGGTTTCTACTGGCATGCCATTGTTAGCAGCTTATGCTAAAAGAACTTAGGCGGTTTTCACGTGACGTCATCGCCGCCATGTTGGTTGTTGGTGGACGAAAACAAAAGGTGTCCCATTTACTCCTTTTGTTCGTCCACCAGCAATTGTACATTGCAGCATTGTTACCTGCCCCTGGGAGCGCGTGGTGTAGTGGATATCACTGACGGACTGCATCTCGAATCCCAGCTCGTGCGCTCTAAAGTTCATTCGTGGTGGGTAATATGCGCGTGGTGTGCGACCTACGACCGCGGTGCATCATTTTTACTCATTTCCAAAGATGGCGGTCTTTCCATGTCGTAACGGCGTTCGAAGAGATAAGTTCAAGTCCATTTTTTCCCAGATACCAAGCAATTCGATCCAGAAAAAATCTTGCAATTGGAAGAGAAACCTTTTCTAAATTTCTTGAAGCTACTGATGTTTGGATTCACAGTTTAGATTTTCGAATTTTGTAGAGCGAATGAGAGGACCTATTTTCGCAGGAGCAAACCCCTGTAAATCTTTGGGTAATATGAGGATCAGTATTACTTGGGACAAGTTGTGCATGCAACGGGACTGGAGTAGCATCCACCCCTGCCGCAAGTTTGCGGCAGAAGCAAAAGAAAAAGGAGCCTTAGGGTTGCCTTCGACTTTGGTCGTCCTCTTGTCTTGTCTTGTCTTGTCTTTTCTATATCTCTCCAAAGTTCTTAGACATTTTCTTGGTTTCCTTGAAGCGGGCACAAAGTTGTAGTCGTGATCTTTCCGTGACATATTTTTGTCTGTTCACTTGCGTGCGATGCCCACGTCTTTGCGATTGCATATGTGCTAAAAACACACTTGCGTTCACACTTGCGTCCACCTTGTCTCAGCATCGCGAGTGTAAACCAGGTCAAAGGATTATGCTGACCTAAGTGAACATTATCCTCCTTTCAGCTGAGTTCGACAAAGTCGGTGGATGGGCAGCTAACATTAGTGCATTTTATGGATGAGATGATTGAGAATAAATACCCCGAGATTTCCGGCTTCGAACTTGAGTTGACGCATGTGGAACAAGCCGCTAGAGGTAAGGATTTCTGCCTGTCGGGGAAAAAAAGCTTTGTTGTTTAGAGTGTAGTTTCATAATCGACTTTTTAACGGTTTCTGTGGAGAGCATCAAATTAGTAGAAGTGAATCTGCGTTACATTCCCTTTTAAATGTTACAGGAGCCGATTTTTAATCCATGTTACACGAGACAACTTTAAACGCACCTTTGTTGCGGCAACGGCCTGTTACACGATTCGCAACATTTGAACCCAGTCTCCTGCTCGACAAATCTCGGGCGACAAATATGGTGGACTCTGTTGATGTGACTGTTGACGTGACTTATTTCGGTTCTTCGTGGTGCATTCTGGGACGATATGCGTTAAACGTCAACTGCGGGGGTGTTTCCCGCACCAACTCCAACAAAATTTGGCCAAAAATGTTGCAGGGTTTTTCAAGCGATTCAAAAACCTGCAATATGTTGCCGCAACAAAATATTACACGAGACAACTTTAAACGCAACAATGTTGCGTTAAAAGTCGGCTCGTGTAACATCACCTTAAAGATGTATGACATTGCAACAACAGTGTTGGCGTAATTTCGACGCAAGGAAACTGCAAAGGCGTTATAATGGATTTTCTTTGCCGTAGTGCGTTTCCATGGAAAGGACTCTCCTTTATTATGGACTGACCTACCTTTATGTTTTTTAGTGTCGGATGAGATTCTGCAAAAGTCAATCAACACTATGCAGGGCAACTTGAAAAAGCTTGAAAAGGAACTGGAGATCTATAAACCACTCGACGACAAAGAGGACAAATTCATTCCAGTTATGGAGATATCCTTTATACCGAATTTGCCGACAACTATTTTTGAATGGGAAAAATTTGGATCTGGACAAAAGGGATCAACCGCAGACCGGTTGGCTCACTCGATGGAGCATCCGGTGTACTGTTCGGGAGGTCATGGGTTCAAATAGACCCTTCTCCAAAATGGCGGCAAAGGGTTTGAATGAGTTGAAATTAAACGGAATGAAAAACTGATACCAGAAATAGAAAGAGCACCTTTACTTTAGTAACCCTGCAAGTTTCAGAGTATTAGGTGTTATATTAGCTGAGAAAATGTAAGTTGAAATTTGACAAATTTACATACGTTTGTATGACTTGGGGTATACGCCATAACCCCAATAATAACAAACGTCTGTAAATTTTTCAGTTTACAACTTACGTTTTCTCTGCTGATATTACATTCCTGATATTATATTCCTAATTATTCATAGAGTGATTTTGCACCGATCGCCCCAAACGTGAAACATTTGTTTTGCCAAAAATAAAAGAAACTTGTTTGATTTAGACTCCTACATTGCCTGTTGGATACGGAAACCGAGTAATTTCTCAAGTGAGGGAGAAAAGATAAAATAAGAGAATTTTCTTGCTTTTATGACGAGCACTGAGCAACCTGCATTTTGGTGTTTCACGTAGGATAGATGCTAAGTCTCTCTAATAGAGCGGTTTTCAATTGATTGTCGTAAAAAAAATACAAAGTGATTTCTTCGACCATTCAGTGCAGGTACAAACAGCGCAATGAACCAATCCAAATTCGTAGCAATTCCATGTAATTTGCTCAAAGCGCGGGAAAAATCGCTCCTGGAAGTCGCGATTGGTTTGATTTTTCCTTCTCATTGGTTAATTAAGTGGCGCGAGATTTTTGAATCAATCATCAAGCGTAGCAATTTCAGTCGTGTAATTTTGTTCGACGGTCATTTAAAAAACTGCCCTATCCTGCTCGGGCGTTTCGTATTCGTTTCGTAAACGCCAGAACAAACGGTTAATTTGCTGAAGATGGTGCAGCGCCGGAAGAATTTATTTCCTTGACTACACTGCACGGTTTCTACAAGACCGCGAAGGACCAAATCGACGTGTTGGTTGAAATGCATAAGAATATGACCACCATGTATAAAGAGCTTGTGGAGTATTTCTGTTTGGACGTCAAGAAAACCTCCATGGAAGAATTCTTTGGGGACATCAAAACCTTTCTGGACCAGTTTGAGGTAATAAAGATGAGTTTTGGATAAAAGACCAAACGTTTAGAATTGTCCATTAATTAAAGACAGTGGCTATTCGTACGGCACCCATACACTGCTCTATATTAATTTGCTATTCATACGAGTCTTCGAAGAACGATTATTACAGGTTCTAACCCTAACCTTGAACAGCATAGCCACGCAGTTATTGAAAGCTAACCATTTTAATATGGGCACTTAGACTTAAATACTGTTTATCAGCGCTATTTGAAATGGGTGCTGAGACTTAAATGCTAGAAACACAAGGCCCATCAGATGGCCGGTGACATTGAACGAAGAATTAAACAGGCATCAATGCCGTTGTTTGAACTGTATATAAAAGAATTGAAGATGAGGTAAGACTTTCCGAATGTTATTGAACCTGTAACAATGGGGAAGATATCTGTTTGTAAACATTGCGTTATTCAAATGTTCCAACCAAAGGAACAAAAGACCCTTTGATTGCGACAAATTTAATTATTAGAGGGTAATGTGAAATGCTAGTTTTCTACCCATATAGACCCTGAGAGCGTTAGCCCTACTAATGGAATTAGGCCCACACAAGAACAGAGAAAAACTCTGACCAGGGTAGGAATTGAACCCACGACCTTCGGGTTACATCACCGCTGCTCTACCGTCTGAGCTACAAGCTCAGACGGGAGCAGGTCGCGGGTTTGCAAAAACGTAGCTCTTCCTTGTGCCTTTTTCGACAGCCAATGTAGATCTGGTTGGCACATAAATGACAATAGGTGACGTCAACGATATCTTCCCTGTTATTCCAAGAAGACTCCCGTATGAATAGCGAAGAGAGGTCGGTGAACGGGTCCCGTACGATTAGCCACTTTGTTAATTAAAAGCCATTAAACCATGTCAATTTAAGGTCATTTTTATTTATTCTCCGGCTTCGTCTTGTTTACAGAAAGCCAAGAAAGACAATGCAAAGAGGAAAGAAAAAGAAGAAAAGGATCGAAAAGCAAAAGAAAGAGCGGTGAGTATCGTGAATTTCACAAAAAACACACTGCACTGCCTAGAGATTCTTTGTTTCTTCCGTGCCTTTGTTATCAAATATCATTTTCCGCCCTCAAACACCGGCTGTATAGTTTGATGCCTTCGTATTGGCTGCTTATATTATGTTCCTGCGCTAAACTTGTGACAACCGCTGCATATTTTCCCGCGCTTGGTTTCGTCCTCGTGATATTTTTTTAGCCTGTTCCAGGCTGCCGGGAAAACGAAAACAACTGCGTGTGAAAAGCGAGTGGGGGCTTGGGTCGAGGCGAGCCCCCATTCATTTTTCGCACGCATTTTTTTCTCTTTTTCGACTATCTGGGAGCGGCTGGGTTTGTTTGTTCATAATGGTGGACTTAAATGTCATTGCAGGAGAAAGAAAAAGATAGGAAGAAGCGGATGGAAGCCGAAAAGACGAAGAGAAAACCAGTGCTTGACATGAATGCAGGTTTGAACCTCTTATTTTAATGGGATCTTTCCCCCATTGTGTGGGTCATGTTACATGTTGCAAAGAAACTGGTTTTGCTTGCCTGCCTTCCTTCCCCCTTAAGATGCATAATTAATCGTCTGTTAAAGCGGAATCTCTCATCAACTGAGTCTTTTTCTCTGTTCGTAGATGATGACCAAGAGGGAGTGTTGGACGGCCTGATGGAGGCTCTAAATACAGGGTCTGCGTTCAGAGATCCTTCAAGGCCCTTACGAAAGAAAGCGCCAGGAGGCAAGAAAGGTGAGAACATCATATCGTTCAATTTAATACATACCGCTTACAAGGAGCCGTAACTTAAATTGCAGTTCGAGAAAACGTTCTTAACCAAGCAAGAAAAACAAAACTTTAAAATAAGCGCGCCTCACTGTAGGATTCGGTCTGTTAAATTGGCTAATCATAGCGCGCCCTTATCTCCGCTTATCAGTACTGATCTTCGTTTTTGTGGTAGTGCAGTGCACTGTAAGTGTACTACACACTATGTCACCGGGTTGTTGGAGTGTAAGAGCGCAAGAGTGTGTCCGCCGATGAATAATAAAGCAGCTGCTATTTCCGAAACGATGGAATTACCTGGTGATAAATAACCTCGTCTAGGAGAGTAAATTTTTGACTTTGCAGAAACAATGGTCATCCTCAGGAGTTGGGCGGTTGTGATCTTTGTGTTGAATTCGCACATTTCTTGTCAAACTCTGTAACACTTGAAAAAAAAAAAACAAACTAACAAAAACAAAAGCCCGGTGTTTTGCCATCATTTTGACACAGATGTATCCTTTGTTTCGCGCGTAAACACGCAAGGTAACTTGATCACGGCGTCCGCTGAATTCTGTCACTTTCGATTTTACGATTTACTTGTGCAGCCAAAAGTACAATAGAAAAATTGAACGAAGCAAAAATCTCCCAAAGTGTTTTTCGCTGATGGTTACTTTTTATATTCCGGGTTCAAAATTAAATGTTGTTTTTATGTCACAAATTTTGTTGCTGATGCAAAATATATTATTCCCGACCGACCGTCCCGAAAACTTCCATCTACTGACTCTTCCTAAAAACTGTGTATCAATATTTATTTACTTTGCATCAACATTTGTTTTGAATAAAGCAGGCTAACAAAATCTGTACCTTGCTTAGTTCGCATTTTTGAGCGTTAAAATTGAATTTTCGATCCTATGTTTCTGGCACAAAGTGGTATACTTTTTTAGGTCTCCTATCCAGATACTAACCCCACCGGACTATTAGAAAGCTGTTAGACGCTCAGAGTACACGCTTAAACTTGTGGTGAAAAGAAATTGTAAGGGAGTTTGAAAATGATCAACATGTCAGCCTAGAAGCCAATGTTTCTCGATTCCCTTTTATTTTCTTCAATCTTTCTGGGTTTAGTACGCTACTTGTAAGCTTATTTACCTAAGACATCTACCATGGCACTATAATGATATACGGTGCCAAAACAATATCGTGTACTATTAGAGCTACTTATTATTCCACTATTACTCCATTTTACCACATTTGGTCAAGAGAACGCGCAAAATATGAGAGGTAATACACTGTAGTGTCCCGGTTTGACCGGTTTAGAGCAGAGCAAATATGAACTAGACGGGAGTTTTTCAATGAAAGAAATTGTTTTCAACACGATGCAAAGACTGAGAATTTAGAGAATGTGGTTTATGATCGCTTGTCACACCGTCATTTCGTTTATCCAATCAAAGAACGGCTGGCTTTTGTGCTGTTTACATCGTTCGCACGCGTCCTGAAGGACAGATGATGCTTTTTTGAAACATTCTTACCAAACAGAATTGAAGCAAAATAACACATTTTTGTGGTGGAATAATAAATCTCTTATTCGATAGTCAAACCATCGAATGAGATGTATATATTACGCAAAAGCAACATGATGAATCTGCTGGAAGGCAAAACGAAGCTCAGTTGACAATATGGAATAAAGCGCTGTGTTACTGCACTACCACACGTACGCAATGCGTGCCTATTTTTATTCCGTTGACCAAAGATGCCAAATACGAAGGAACAGAATCGTATTTTAATAAATTACATTCGATCTAAAATGTAAAGTAAGAAGGTCCGTTAATACTCGACGTCAGCAATTTCGAAAATGAATAGAAAGATTAGAAGAAACGACATTAAAAGCGACTACACACTTACTTCTTTCACTGTCTACGTATTAGGCAAGCATTTCAAGAGTCTACACTTTTGGTTGGAATTTTACTACTGTACACGGGTTAGCAACTGGTCCGGAAAGGGTTACCACACGGTCAGGTTGAATGAGTAAAAAAGCAATTTAAGAACTCACGCTAGTACATGAATTTAACTAAGGTGGCATGCGTGAATAAGACTAACGCTATTTGAAATTTATATGGCGCGCGCGTGCAACTTTGCCGTAGATCATTAAAACTGACAGTTCAGTGAAAGAGTTTGCCTCTGCCATTAAGGACGGATGCCTCAGTGGTTTAAAAGTAAAGCTAAGGCTTTGTTAGAATAAAATTGATGCTGCAGAGTTTTAAAAAAAGTGAAAAAATTGATATGTCCAGGTTTGACCCTTATTAGATGCACGCGGATTTCAATAAGCGTCACGAAGTGTCAACTTCTAGCCAACTTCAACATCACTTGTGTCTCAGAATACAGACAATTTATGTCACAAAGTGTCCCCCAAATGCTGCTCTTTAAGTGAAGATTAACTGCTGCATTTACCCAAAGCTAAAAATAACGCTAACCTTTACCCTTACCTTATTGTTGAAAATAGGTAGCAAATGCTTAGACTTAAAGGGACACTTTGTGTTGGATGTCAAAATTGGGCGTGCATCTAATTAGGGTCAAACCTGGACATAAGTGAAAAATTGTGAGAGCACGTTTTCTATATCTTCTTTAAATCAAGCAAATATTTGGAATTCGGTAAAAATAGTGATATCAGGAATGAAGCTTTCTTTTTCGTGCTACTACATCTAATACTTATTCGATTTGTTATGTAATCTCTTTCATTCTGAGTTGAAAGTTTAATTGTGTCAATTGTTGGCTGGTTCATATTGCAGCTCGACCCGTTGATCTGATGCGCTCGAGGACACGCTCAAATATACCAGTCCAAAAAATTATGGAGGCGCAAAACATGAACGACGCAGTTGATATCCCAGTCGATGATCAACCAACGGCTCCCACAAGAAACCGACAAAGGAGAGACGACAGAAGGAGTGGCGGACAAAAGACAGAGGCACAACTTGAAGACGAGGCTCAAGATCTTTTGGAAAGACTAAAAAAATTATGAGCCAGCGAGAGGCGGTCAGTGTTCGATTCATCATCAAGAACTACATGCGCATATTGGCCATGTTACGAAAGTGATAGGAGCTGCTTGTAATGATAAAACATTCACTTCGGGAAAAAAAAAAAACTCGATTGGTGAGTAATAGACGCTTCTGTCTCTTCTTTGAGAGGAGATGTTTGTAGCACTAATCGTTGCGCCATTTGAAGTTGGCAAACTTCATTGAAAAGTAAGATCACGCATTTATCGTATTCCAAAATGGCCACCATTTTAGTATTCTTTTCAGTTTTCCTTGCAAATTCTCCCTTTCGGCGTCGCTTTCAAACGTAAGGTTCAAAAAAATATTTAACCTTGAACGAGGCCAAAAGGGCCAATTTGCAATCAAACAAAATAATTCTAAAATGGGGGCCATTTTGGAATAAGGTGTATTTGAAAAATCAAAGCTTTTACGTAGATTTCTTCATTGAAAGTGCTAACGACCGACGTAGTTTGTTTACACACACGTTTGTTTTAACGATCGAACAAGAGAG
>NC_090891.1:45348841-45378841 GCF_036669925.1 Montipora capricornis | reverse complement strand
AGGGAAAAGGACTTTTACCAAAGATAAGAATGTGTGACTCAGCTGTCACAAAGATGATATGTCTCTCCTATTTCCAGGTAATCTGGCCAACTGCATCAGATACTTCCCAACCCAGGCATTGAACTTTGCCTTTAAAGATCAGATCAAGGCTCTCTTTAAACCGAAAAAGAGCGATAGTTATGCAACCAAATTCAGCAAAAACATTGCCTCTGGCGGAGCAGCAGGAGCCATGTCCCTGACTTTTGTTTACTCCCTGGATTACGCACGAACGCGGCTGGCTAATGATGCGAAGTCCGCTGGAAAAGGCAACTCCGAACGTGAATTCAACGGTCTCATTGATGTCTACCGCAAGACCCTGGCGAGTGATGGCATTGTGGGACTGTACAGAGGCTTTGTTATTTCCTGTGTTGGTATTGTTGTTTACCGTGGCTTCTACTTTGGCTTGTATGACACCTTGAAGCCCTTGCTATTGGGCGAAGATGCTTCTTTGGTGCTCTCCTTTATCTTGGGTTATGGAGTGACTGTGGCATCGGGCTTGGCTTCTTATCCAATTGACACTATAAGAAGACGTATGATGATGACGTCTGGACAGGCAGTGAAGTACAAGGGTTCCATTGATTGCACAATACAGATCATGAAGAACGAGGGTCCCATGTCTTTGATGAAGGGTGCTGGAGCTAACATATTGCGTGGAATGGCTGGTGCTGGTGTCTTGGTTGGTTTTGACAAGTTCAAGGCGTTGTACGTGAAGTGGCGATTTGATGACTAGCCGCATTTAAGATTTGCCTCCAACTCGCTCAATTTTCTGACTTGATGTAACATCTCAGAGCCTCGCAAGAAGATGCAAACAAGAAAAACTTAAACAAGACAAAGACCGTGACAATTGCAGGATGAGTGAAATTCTCTTTATGTTGCAGATGAATGCTGCTATTAAAATTATCCTTCTGTGTATCTTGAGTTCTATGTAATTTTTTTTTGTCGGGTTACTAGGGAAACTGAAGGGCATAAACTTCGGGCGGAAGGTCCAGAGTGCCTCGAAACTTCTTGGAATTTTTTTTTGGTGCCAGAGACACCTTTTATAGGAACACGTCCAAGACTTCTCAAATGCAAAACATATTCTGGAAATTCTCGGTAAAGTAAAAATGGTAAGACCACATTTTAGAAATTCCATGAGACAGTTTGGGACTACGTTTTGAGGCTGTCCCCTCACTACAGCTGGTGCTAGACAACCGGCATTTTCCTCTCTAATTCCACTTGGCAATTTCACCCGGGTTCCAATCTCTTTTTGAGCTGGGGACCTTCGCGCTGCCTCGCTCACTGTTCTTCATCGTGCATGATCGTGAGCTCAGTCATCGTCGTCCGTTTGTTTGGTGTCTTTCCGTTGTACAATGCTCATGCCAATCAGAATTTCTCCATATCTTTCTGTATCCTTAATATGAACACTTGAAAGACTTTCCAAAATCATAAAAAACATTAAATTAATGCATAGTGCTGTGGGAGTGCACTCGGCTATCAAACTTCAATGGAGGTCTTAAATCCTTGGCAGGGATACTCATAAAACCAGTACAGACTGTATTCCCTCGTTTAATCAATCTCTTTCTTTAAAGCTATCTTTTAGGCCTGCTGGTTCCTCTCTACTTACACTTTCCCCGAACGATGTTGAAAGATGTTGGATCTTACATGGACTTGTCTTTATTTCGCGGACTAATCAAATTCAGCATTGCACACTCTGATGTCGTGGTCCCGAGAGAAATTACTAAGGACTAATTTCACGCGTATTTTCAAAGTGTTCTCAAAATTCGCGACGAGGGCAGTTTGGAACACTTTGAAAATACAAGTAAAATCAATCCCTAATTGCACGAGGACACATTGAGATTACATGTTTGTTAGATAAAGGGCTATTTATTGAGAGAAGACCGTTCAATGCTACAGCGACAAATGACAATCAACTTAATTGACCAATCGGTTCAATGAACACTTTAATCTTAAAGTTACAGAAAAGACACTTTCATTCGGTTAAAGCTCCATTCAATAAATCGTTGTTGTCAACGTAGGGTGCAGGGATTGCGCATTGGTGAGAGCACTCGCCTCCCACCAATGTGGCCCGGGTTCGGCTCCCAGACTCGGCGTCATATGTGGGTTGAGTTTGTTGGTTCTCTACTCTGCACCGAGAGGTTTTTCTCCGGGTACTCCGGATCCGGTTTTCCCCTCTCCTCAAAAACCAACATTTGATTTGATTTGTGTTAACTCGTTAATTTCAATTTACAGTTTCCCCGCTTAGTTCTCTACTGCGATAGAAGTTTAGACACTTAAATAAAGTTACTTTCCTTTCCTTTCAACAGATAGTGCTTAAAGTGTATTTTAATCATGGACAAAAACCAGTTTAATCGGAGTCAGAATATGGAAGAAGATTCGCTTGCACCTCGCTTGCTCTGGCTAAGCAACTCAGTTAGCCGATGAGGATAAAGTGCCCTCGCGATTAATTTTAAGAAAAAAATGCACTCCGTCTCAGCCAATCAGCATTCAGAAATTCCCCGTATGTGATAAGTGCTTGAAATTCATACTTATTCCAGTTGGCGCGGTATCCTTGTAAGAATTGAGCTTGCAGGAGGATTGTATTGGCTATTCCATAAATTTCTATCTTTAATGTTACTGGCACGATCAGTTGAGGGTTGCCCTTCAGTCATTTGTCGCAATTGTCTGAGACGTGGCCTTTGCACAATCCGATCTTATAGTTCTTTCTAGAATAACTAGCGACACTTATGAGGTAATGGTAATGAATTTATATAGCGCATTTTCTATTGACATATTCAAATGCGCTTTACAAGCAAGGGATCTATGGGTGAGATCGGACATCAGCATTTATAGGCGCCGCTGGCAGCTGCTATCATGATCAGTCCATTAGTGATCTCACCAAGCACATGAATGAATGAAATGAGTCCTGACCACAACACCGGGAGCTCCATGCCCTACTCTTTACGAATAGTGTGTGGGTTCTTTTACGTCCAACTGGGTTATGAACACTGTTTGAAGGGTTGTGAGGCGGGGCCATTTGCGGATGTAATTACGAAGGCAGCCCTTAGTTATTTTTAGACCCTGAGAGTTGGTCCAGCCGGAGTCGAACTCACGACCTCCTGCCGCATGGCAGCCCGATGCTCAACCAACTGAGCCACCGGTGCGCGGTATGAGATAGGTCAACTGTCATTGAGGCTCATTGTGTTTTAGCTACGGCCCGAAACAGCTGCGTGCGTCTGCTTTCTAGTTTGAGCGCTGATCGTGCTAGGTTTGGCTGACCGTAGTTCCACTGAGAATGCCTCAGTGAACGTTGTTTGATCTGTCCTAAAAGTGGTGTGTTTATGCTTATCAGTTGATCCAACGTTATGAATAGATGGTCACACAGCTTTGCAGTCTTTAGTGTTAAATGTTTATTATTCAATTGTTGTTTACTTGCTATGTGTAGTATAGCTAGATTTTATTGCAATTAGGTGGTCATTTTAAATTTTAAAGTCATAATTTTAATATAGTGGAAGCTTCATTCAAGGGACATCCTCTCGGCCAGGGCAGGTGTCCCCGGTTCCCATCTCTCTCCAATTCTAGTTCGCAAAGGTTTGAGGGAATCTGAGCTCTAGTTACCATTGTCTCACGCCACTAATAAACAAATATGGCCGCTAAGTTGATAGGTTTTCGCGATCGCAAAATGCTAAAGTATTTCACGTCTTCGTAAAAATAATGGTAAAACCTGCAGAGGATGAAAGACTCACACTTCTACAGAGCCTCATATGTGGTGGAATTGCTGGTGTTCTCTCAAGAACTGTGACATCACCTCTCGAAGTCATTAAGGTTTTGGCTCAGGTTGGAACTCCAGAGCTGCGCTGTGGTTTTATCAAATCGTTTAAAAGCGTTTATCAGAGTGAGGGGATAAAGGCATTCTGGAAGGGTAATGGTATATCATGTTTTCGGCTAGTTCCTTACAGTGCTATTCAGCTGGCAGCCTTCCATAAGTTGCTGGTAAGCCAAACATTGTTCATTTTTCAAAGCGCTAAGCGGCAGTTTAATTTCTTGTATAAATTTGGACAATCCTACAAGCACCTGTTCCCAAAGAATTAGCAAAGTAGTCCTGGCGTAATGTGCTGATCTGATCTCTGTGGTTGTCACGGCTAGAATGAGTTATTAACACTGAAATGTAAGGTTTGGTATCTACATCTTATAGCCATCTACATATTCCAGCCAGAAATTCTACCGATTTTTTTGCAGTCCATATAGACTTTTAAAATAAAACCGCTAAGAAGAATAAACAAAGCACTACAGTCCCAAAGGCCGTCTATTGTTATCTCTATTGTTTTCATGAAACAAAGGACCGTATGCATATTAAATGCAGTAGGGACCTGTGCGGAAATCTTGCCCAGCACTTTCTCCTCAGTTATTTTAAGATCCTGAGTGTTGGGTCAGCCGGGGTTCGAACCCGCGTGACAGGCGCATGCTCAACCAACTGAGCCACTGGTGCGCGGCACGATAATATATTATTTATTATTCGCATGCTCTTTATTTCTAGGAAATTCTAGAAGACCCACACATGCCGGCAAATTTCAGTGGTAAAACAGGGATACTGGCAGGATCAGGAAGTGCCTTGATTGCTTCGCTTTTAGTTTACCCAGCTGATATGCTTAAAACTAGACTCATTGTTCAAAATGTAGAACCTTCAAAATTGCATTATCGTGGTATTGTGCACGGCTTCAGGGAGATCTGGAAGGCTGAAGGATTTTTTGCATTTTACAAAGGCTTGTTACCAACATTTCTTGGTAAGTACTTACTGCTAAGTAATGAACCGTATAAGGTGCATAGCAATTTCTTTTCTTTTGCGGCAATGGTGCTTTCCCCACATAAGAATGTTATCATTTTTACACAGAGAATGCATAAACCTACAGGAAGGCCGTTAACGTAATAAAAGTCATTTACAGCCCATTTTGAAAGGGTGGTTTTTTTTGTTAAAAGATTTGACCAATCACAAGAGTAAACAAAAGTTAAGAAACGTTTACAATTTTACATGTTCCCCACATACGATTTCTGTGGTATTCAAACTGAGACCAGATTAGATGGTTGGAAAGTAAGGATGAATATAATACTGCTTTATGAAGTTTTGTTAACTCAAATTGCTGTTTAATTAACCCTTTAACTCCCAGTGGCCACATATAGATTTTACTCTGTCTAATGCCAGATGATTTTACTAGTCAACGTGGGGCCCCTCAGGGCCTTACAGGGTCACGTGGATGTAGAGGTTGTTAACCCATTGACTCCTGAACTGCCCCCGCCCCACCCCCCTGGTGTTAGACAGAGTAAAATTTATTACGTCTCACTCCTAGAAGTCAATGGGTTAAGCCAATCAGAAGTAAGTACAGACAATAGAAAAGTTATCACCTTTTTGCATTCCAATTGAATTCCAACATGTTCATTGCCGTTGTTGCTATTGTTCTTATCTGGACCGTTTCTTAAAACTCTCAATTTGGGAATGACAGTGGATGGCAACCATGTTGATGTTGAAAAAGGTTTCCAACTGCAATGACAGGTGTACAAAACCAATTGTACTCAGAATGCTTAAACACTGTGGTGTTCAAGAATGGTTCATAGTGTCATCAGAGTACCACTCCTTGGTTCGCTCTATCAGTTGGTGCGCATCTGTAGTCTTTGCCAGCCTCACCCTCTTCATGTACCTCTCTAATGTCCTGGAGAAAGTTCAGAACAGGACCGTGGTAATTCTGTTTCCTAAGAGAAGCTACGAAGAGAGGGCCAGTTTACAAGTTTAATAATAATAATAATAATAATAATAATAATAATATAATTCATTTCTATAGCACTATTAATACTAATTATTCATAGCGCTTTACAATTTTAAACCTTATATACTAACTCTAAAACAATTTTTACAATTTCATTCTACTAATCTAATTTCTATAAATATATATAATTAAAAAATATTTACAAATTACATCTTACACTACAAAAAATAGGAAACAAAAGAAAATACATAAAAGTATGCAAGATAATAAAGCAAATGCCCATCTAAAGATAAGCCATTTTAAAAAGAATCGTCTTCAGTCCTGATTTAAATGCTTGTAAATTTGACGACATGCGCAACTGAAAAGGCAGTTCATTCCATAGCTGTATCACCATTGGTAACAGTTCTGGATTTAGGAACACTAAGCCAATGTTTAGACTGAGATCTAAGATTGCGGGTATGCAGAGCCTTATTAAGTAGCTCAGATAGGTATTCAGGAGATAAATCATTAAGTGCTTTGTAAGTCAGCAGTAGCACTTTAAACCTTATATGATAGGAAACAGGGAGCCAATGTAGTCTAACTAGAACAGGAGTTATATGATCATAAATTATGTGCAAGTAAAAGTTATAATACAAGCTGCAGTATTTAGTATTTTGGAAGTCCAATAAGTAAAGCATTACAATAGTCCAGCTTTGATGAAACAAATGCATGGACTAATGTCTCAGTAGAATTTTCATCTACTGTAGATATTTTCTAATCTTACTAATATTTCTAAGATGGTAATGAGATGATTTGCATAATTTGCTTACATGTTCCCCGAAAGAAAGAGTTTGATCAAACAAAACACCGAGATTGCGTACAGTAGTGCTCTGCTCTATACACTCACTACCAATCTGAACGTTGCTGAGACAGGGTCTTGGACGGTATTTAGAGCTAAATACAATGAGTTCTGTTTTATCATCATTCAACTTTAACTTGTTTGAAATCATCCACCTGTCAATTTCCTCTACACAGTGTAAGTTAATGTAAGTTTAAGAGCATCAGTCAAGGAAATCCCTTACATCCTCTTATGAACAGGAGAATTACACATCATAGTGCCACAATATGGGCACAAAGAGCTATCAAGCACCTGCAAATGCACAGTGCTTTGGGAGCACTGTTAGCACCAAGACCTGCTTGGCTAAGAAAACATAGGATTTGTGAAGTGTTTTTATTGTTGAAGCTGATTTTCCTGCAATTTAGTCACAATTCTCAATTTTGTGATTTATTAGTCATTGTTAAGTGTGTGGCATCATCAGTTTTTTAACAAAAACTTGAATATCTCTGGAACAAGAGAAGGTATTCCAAAATAGAAAACACCATTCTTCGTCATTTTGAAAGGTCTTTAAAATAACCAACATTTTTTTTTTACTTCATAGGCCCTTTAACTAACTCTAACCCATTGAATCCTGGGAGGGAGACTTAAGTAACAGCTTTTACTCTGTCTTACGCCAGACAATAATTATTATTTTACTCATCAACTGGGGGTATCCTAGGGCACCTTCAGGAGGGGTCAATGGGGTCAAACTTTTTCCCTCTTGAAGTCAATAATATATTACATGTACTTTGTACTTTTGTGAGCAAACTCGTATGATAATGAACCAATATGACGACAATGACATCAGCAAAGATTATCTCTTATTGGTGTGGTGGTTAGTTATTACCAGTATGCATCTTGATCTTGGCAATTGTGTTGGGTTTTAAGGCCAGTCATTCCCTGGTGGGATTTATCCCTAGCATCACATCTATGACAGTCAGGCCATGTTTGGGATGCTATAATGCTACCTTGCACCCTAATATAACAAAAAGCTAACTAAAGTTACTAAAATGTTAGTTTTACATTGAGGTTAGTGATATGGTGTGTTGAGGTTTATTTGATCAATCGTTTACAGATTTAGATTCATTAATAACAACAACAACAAATAGTAATAATAATAATAATAATAATAATAATAATAGTAGGAACATTATTTTCACACGATAACGCTTAAAACTGAAAAAAAAACCTTTGGGGTCATGCACAAATGAAATCAAATTAAATTGATACATATCAAATCACATTGGTTTTTGAGGAGTGGAGTAAACTGGAGTACCCAGAGAAACCTCTTGGAGCAGAGAAGAGAAGCAACCAACTCAAGCCACATGTGGTGCCGGATCTGGGAATCGGGCCACATTGGTGGGAGGCGAGCACTCTCACCACCTCATTAACTTTGTCCTTCTAAAGAGTATGAAGTGTCTGAAAGATACCGTGTGCAAAGAAATTTGATGAGTCTGCAAAACTCGACAATTGTAACCCGTGAAACCCCAGAAGAACTTCAATCAACATGCTCAAAGCCCACATCAACCAAAAATCGCTTGACGACTTATTACATGGTACATTTCATTATTTTCAGGTGTGGTACCCTTTGCTGGAGGATCATATTTAGCCTACAGTATAATAGACAATTCAGTGATTGCTAATCCACTTGGAGGCCAAGTCACACCTGTTTACATGTTTGTTAGTGGATGTCTAGCTGCAGCTGTTGCCAAGGTTATTCAAATTACTTCAGTGGAATAATGAAATTTCTGTCAAAATGAAATAAATATTGAGGGTAATTTTTTTTGCAAGATATTTAGCATCAGTTGTTTGTTATTATCCTTGGCTAGTGCAGACATGAAATGCAGTTTGTTAGCGACCTATTAACAAAGAATAGTTGCAGGGGAGTTTTTAATTGTCAGTTTTAGTTTACTAATAAACCTTGAAATTACTTTTTAAAATATTGTTTCAGCAGGTGAAATAAGGGAGGTACAGGTCACAAGTCATTATTTTACCAAATTCAAAAAGTATCCTAAACATTAAAGCTAAACTTAGGTCTAATTAGGTATAAACAAAAGTTTTTAGGCATAATTTTAGCATTGCTAAATGGTTAGGCTGTTTCTGTATTGGTAAAACAATGACCTGTAACCTGTACACATATCCTGAGAAAGATGTTCGCTATTGACTGATATCTCAACAACCTTAGCAGATGTTACTTTCAGAGAGAAGACTGAAGTGTTAAAGATTACCACTTGTCTTACCACTTTGTTATTAATATTACCAGTATTGTTTTCACCAAATTACTGCTGTACATATATTTTTTTAGCCTGCGAATGCAGTCACCTCTCATCACTCACCACCACTGGGACATTGCGCAACCTAGTGGCGGTTGTATTCGCAGCCTAATATTAGAAATCCTTGATGAGATTAAACAAAGAATGACAAGTACTAAAAATCATCATTATCTTGATTTTTATGGCATTTTTGCTACTTAACAGTGCATTGCATCTTATGTCATTTCATTGCATTAAATTAATTAATCTCTTTTTAAACAGACATTGTCATTTCCCTTTGATACAATCCGGAAGAAAATGCAGGTCAGTTAGCAAGGTGAAAAAAACTATAGCAGAATCTGTACATTTGTTTCTTACACCCATCCCCTCTTCCAGAACAACATAGACATTCTCCCTTATTTCAATATTATTATTTTTTCCTAAGATTAGACAAGGTGTGTTTTGTGGCGTCATTGCCATCCCGAAGCCTACCGGTAGTTACATTCATTTGGTTGATAGTATCCTGGCACTTGTGGATTTTAACCATGTTGTGTGTAGTTTAAGTTACTGCCTTCACACAATAGATTTATAAAAGGGGTAGTGCAGTGTATTTTGGTAGCAAACATGTACCATCAGAACAATAATAATCATTATTGCACTTTCACAAGATGCAAAACATTAGCATAATTATGATACATTTTACAGAGTTGACAGCTACGATAAATAACAGTATGATTCAATAGCAGCTCTATTCTCACCTATTGTCATTTGATCACAAAAATTCCTGGGATTATTTTCTCTGCAGATTGGCATTTTTAAATACTACTTGTTCAAAGTTCATTGTTTGCTTTCTATCAGGCAAGGAGCAGAACTCTTCCGAATCATGGTGGAGTTGACATTGACTTCAAAGGTATGACCAGTGCCTTCATTCAAACTGTCAAAATAAACAAGGTCACTGGCTTGTGGAGGGGTTTAACAGCAACTGTTTTAAAGGTAAGGCTATTTTCTTGTTTACCACTCCACCTTTTTTCCCACAAGGTTGGCAAGATTTTGTTTAATTAATTAACCGTAGATCTTTGAACTAAGCAACAAAATCCCTAAACTAAAATAACCTAATTTTAGCAGGCCGTGGTGTAGAATATGGTGGATTAAATCGGCCAATCATAGTGTGATCACCATCCAGTGTTCTTGTGAGGCTCAAAATTAATGAAAGGGAATTTGTCCCTGCATTTTCTTATCTACCCTTTTTGTTGGCTGAACATCGTGTACAGTACAGTGTGGTTCTGCTTAATAAACAATAGTCACCATGGAGGCAGTCCAAAACAAGCGTTAATGAGCCTGTGGAACTCAGTTTTTTCATGGAATGATAATTAACAATTATTCACCAAAGGCTAGGTTTGTCTCGATTCTTATTCACTGATATTCACTGAGCCTAAATGTATAATTACTGTTTAGTATAAGTACATACTTAGGTGTAGACTTCCTGCTAACTCCATCATCCCAATGTTGATCAGCAAGCTGTGTCTTGTTAAATATATAATTTTTTTCTTGGTTTATTTTTGCACAGATTGTTCCAAATGCCGGGATCATGTTTCTGTCATTTGAATACAGCAAGAGAATTTTTCTATTTTACAATGGTTACACCAAGTCACCCTTTTCAAACATCCCAAAGTCAAATGTGGATCAGAGCATGTCGCCAAATGAACTTAGCTATCATCACTCCAAGAGGAACAGTTACAAAAGATGACCACCAATCTTCATAGCTCTGTTTTTGGCAAAATTATGTGGAACTTGAATTATGACCAAAAGAAAAGGCAAGCTCTTTTCAAGACTCATGCAATTATTTGGCAAGACTGTGGTCCAAAAGTGTATAGCCCCTTACCATCATATCATTGAAGATGTTACAGCAAGGTCACAGCTTCTAGAACTTGTATTATACTTTAGATTAGAAGTACTTAGGCACTGCCAACGGGGGTAGAGATGGCAATGCCAAGTTAAAAAAAAAAAAAAAAACACACTTCAACAAAATTTCCCTTAGTCAGTTCTGCCATGACTTTGCTCTAAAGGGAAAAAAATGTGATCATCTCCTTGATGAGCAAGTTGAGCTCTTGAAAGAAAGTTAATGCAAAATAATATTACATGTCTATTGACATGATCCAAGATATATAATATAGACTTCTTAAAAAAAACAAAACCATTAGTGAGCAGCTATAGAAAGGGTCTTTGTCATTAAAAATTTTCCAAACATACTGAAAATTAATTGAAACGTTACTGTTATTGTTGTGGAAATCTGTGGTGCCTTATATTCCATGGCCAAGTTGTTTGATGAGCACTTGTTATACAGTAGTTTGATACCATAACAACAACTTGTTCCAAAAAGTACATTTAACAGACAGTGTACTAAGCTGCTGTTCTTAGCCACCAAAAATAGCTAATATTGTAAAAATAATACAAGTTTAACAACAATAATAATTGTATTTTTACCAAAGGATCAATAAATTATTATCGATCTTTGGACAAAGAGCTCTCAGCTGAGGTGGTCCAACCGGTTGTGGAGTACCCAGACAAAAATAACTACCTAGCCTGCAAATATTGAACCACCCTTAAGTAAAACATCAAAACAAATACATTCATTGTTTGAGTGATTACTTTATTTTTTTCTGTATGTACACTTACATCCATCATGTACATGTTACAGTATTTTAAACAAATCCATAATAAGGCACATAACCACATCAAAACAAAAGCAAGCACTCAAGTTCACAAGAATAATGCAAAACACCAAAGAGTTAAAAATTCCTATACAAAAATTAGTCTGGATAGTCCTAGTTTATTCCAAAATTTACATTAACTTGACACCTACATACACCGTAACAGCTCTACTCATTAACACATCACAATATTCGTCACAACTGTATAAAAATAACGACAGTTGCATCTTCCCTAAGACCCTCTGCCATAAACTGTGCCCTAATTGCAAGGCTTGTGAAAAGACAAATAAACCAGTGGAATGGCAAGGTGGAAAAGAAAAAAAAAAAGAAATCCAGAAATCAAAGCTGCCTTTCACGACCTTTACAAGCATGTTTAGGACATCAGTTGTTGAGCCAACTCTGCTCCACAATTGCGATTACTTTCTTTTCATATTCTCGCTTGTTTTCTTGATAAAGCTGGGCTGCTAAGCTGTTAGCTGGACTATTGGGGTTCGGTTCATCTAGTAGAGACTGCAAGACAACAACTGCATGTCAGATGGCTGGATGATCTTGTTTCAATCAAATATGCCAATCTACGTGAACCCAATGACCCCTGGGAGTGAGACTTAAGGGACAGTGCCTACTAATTCAAAGATATTTTTGACCCGGTTTATAATCATGCAGGAAATGTACCGTAGATCTTAACAAGTGTTACTGAAATCCAACAAGAAAATTGAGGGTAACCACGCATTTTTCAAAGATAATTCATGAATAATATTTGTAAAAAGCTTTAAAATACAAAGAAATGTATGGCATTCTTTCTGAAATTGAAGCTTAATTATCTCTCAAAAATGCATGGTTACCCCCAATTTTATTTTTGGATACCAAGGGTATTTACTAAGATCTACTTTCTCCCTATAGTTTTAAAATGCGCAAAGATATCCCTGTATTAGTAAGCATCACCGATAGGAAACCTGAGAGTCTTGAGATGCGCAGAACGTATGTGCAATAACAATAGTAGGCACCCTCCTTAACAGATTTTTACTCTGTCTGATGCCAGACATTTTTACTTGTCAACTGGGGGCGCCCTTGGAATTAATTTTGAGGTGTCAGTGCTTTAAGATACTATCTACACAATATTTGGCCCATTAAGCTGGCTATACATTCTATAGTAAGGCCAACTGCTCTTTGCCTCTTAATTCAATAATTCCAGGTAGCAGTCTACTTAACCCCAGAGACTTTGAGATAAGTGAATGAATGATGCTCTGGCCTTGAACACTTCAGCAACCTCAAGGGACCCAAAGCTTTCCCTACTTCATACAACCTGCCCCTTTTCTTTGTATTTGCCCACTATCAGTATCAGTCAGCAGATAATCCCATCAGGTATCATTTTGAAGACTTAACACAAACTTGTTTGGTTCATCCACACCCTTGAGGGTGGTTTCATCAAAGAATGTTATACAGAATGTTTGGCCTTGTGGCAAAACAGTAAGGAGCACCCACATTACCATTTTTATTAAATAAACATTTTAGTAAAATATTAATGTTTTTGGTCCATGATGTTCATGAATTCTAGTATAAATTATAAAACTTGGTTATTGTTTTTTCTTTAATTAATATTGCATGTGGAAACAAACCCTGTTTGTACCTTGCAGTCATACTTGCTCAGTACAATGTACATATAATCCTGGACAATAAGCACAAGGGGTTTCAAAGGTAATGCATGGAGCACATAACGCCCCCCCCCCCCCACCCCAACAATTTTGATTTGAATTCTGGAAACATTCAGAAATGCTGCAGTTGGCATCAACATTTCTTGGGGTGGTGGGCACTTCAGAGGCTGCTATAAGCAAGGAGAATTACAAAAATGTAAGGTACTCCTGTGCTTAAAGCGATTTTTTCGCTCATTATTGAAAGTGTCCCAAGAAATTTAGCCACAAAAAAGTGGACAAATTATTGTATATGTAACAGAGGTTACAAAGAAACATTCTTACATTCCTAAGCAATGTGTACGTCAACAGCATGCAAGTTATTGTAAAAACTAACCTGTATTGATGTGAGAATTGAAGACACATATATGTAGGACTCTCCAACGATTTTGAAGAATATCTAGACAAATGCCACCATCAGCATAAACTGCAAAGAGAGGCAACCCACAGCATGAGTAACTGAGTCTCATTAGATGATGAAAAATATCACAACACAAAAGCAATAGAATATTTTTTCGGACAGAAATATGCAATAATCAATGATAAATTATAGTTATTCAAATCTATCTTTAACTCATTGTATATTTAATATTATTTTTTTCCATTTTTCACAGCTTGAATGGTTAACTTGATGCATGGGAGCTCTTTCGCCAGTTATTACTAATGTTAACACGACTGTGCCATGCCGTTGGGTCGGCACTGTTGCTTTCATAACCAATTACATGTAACTAACTACACAGTAGTTTAATTTTTTTTAATCACTGCTCTCAGTCACTGAGGCTGAGGGTCACAGCATGTGTTGCAATCAGTGGTTTTTTAATCCGATATGTGAATGTTTCAAACAGTATGCCAGTAACATTGCCAGCTATTGCAGAAAACATAACTGGCTGTGGTGACAACTGAAATCACTGTTAAAAAAAGTTGACCTTCAGTGTACACATGTTGATAAAAGGCAATCACATATTCAACGATTTGAATAGATGATTGTGTGATGCTGTTCTAGTCAAAGCTCACAGATAACTCTTCCTTAGTAAAGAATCTCACTAGATTCAGCTAGATCTTGGAGGATAGTACAGCCATCAGTTAAAATCCCATCTGGGACCCAGAATTTCCCTAAAATTAATAATAGTTCATTTGGACATGAAAAATTCACCCAATCTTTAAAGTGTGAACTACAGATAAGAATAACTTGCTTTAGAGTGAAGAGGGGTTGCTCTTTATGGGATAGTGATGATCCAGGTGAATATGATGTAAGTCCAAGACATTTAAAGTTGAAAACTCTCAAGACATATAATACAGCATATTCTAAAGAAACTAAAATTTGACGTAACATCTCAGTGTTAATACAAAAACCCGCTGTTAATCTGACTTATTACTGCAATCATCCTGTTTACTGAATAAATATGACGGGAGTTTTGAGTTACTGTCTGCAATAATAATAACCAATAATTATTATAAAAACTGCAACACACGCATTACTGGAGGTAGGCTTATTATTCTTCCTCCCCATTTTCCCTTTATAAACAATAACCGAAAGAAAAATAATTATCATGAGCAGAGAGGTCATTGCTTTGTTTTTCATTTTTCCAAATGCAGCTAGACTTACCATTTGGATGAAACATTTTTGATATAAACCTAACCGTTGGCGGTTTATTCGGATATTCTTCTGTAAATTCCATCTGTAATTTAAACGTCCCTGTTGTAATAAACAAGAATTTAGTCAATTAAAACGTTTGTTTAGTACCACCAGAGCAGATATTTAGACACCCTAATAACACAAGAAGGACTTTTAGAGTAATTAATAAAGTTACAACTTGCTGTGTTGAACTCACCGTCCTCAAATGGTGTGTCTTGAGGCCTGTGTCGAGAAAGTTGATGGTTAGAAGATGTCTTTAGTTTCAGAATTTCACCTTACGCTAAGCTTTCTACTCACCCGAATATAACAGCATTCCATATCATAATATTATTTTCAGACGGAGCACCACTTACTCCGGCTGGGGGATCTTCTTGCAGCCTAAAAATTAATGAAAACCTAACATTCAAACACCGACACAAAATGTCCAACAACAGATACAGCTAAGAGGCTTTTGATATAACGTGTGTTTAGGTCGCCTCCGTAATGCTACATTTTCAACACTTAAGTCAGCAATCCATCTAAATGAAAAAGGTCAAAACCTTACCTTTTAAAATCTCTCATTAAGCGTCTTCTAGCCGGAGTAGACATGACGAAATTTTCGTGTTGAGAAACAACACAAATTCTCTGACAACACTACGAATTTCGATCGAAGTAACACGACGTGACGTCACTTGCGGTGTCATCGTCTGATGATGCAATCCTGCCCGCTGACCGAGAAAAGGGGAAGTTTAAAGATACGTATTTAGCCTTTGTGGCAAGCGCAGCAGCAATAAGATGGAAAATGAAAGAGGACCGGGGCCATTTCACACTAGCTCTGCTTCACTCTTAACGTTCTCACTTAGCACTTGCTTCGCAGGCTAGAGAAAATATCCCTCGTTGTATCTTTTTGTTCGGGAATTACGAAGGTATCCGTCTCCAGGCAAAGAGATATCAGGGCTAGTGCTATGGTCAGACTCGCCTTCTCCGGCCTTCCACCAATGCGACCCCTTGGGGTACAGGGATGGCGCAGTGGTGAGAGCACTCGCCTCCCACCAATGTGGCCAGGGTTCGATTCCCAGATCCGGCGTCATATGTGGGTTGAGTTTGTTGGTTCTCTACTCTGCACCGAGAGGTTTTCTCCGTGTACTCCGGTTTCCCTCTCCTCAAAAACCATCATTTGACTTGATTTGCGTTAATTGTTAATTTCCGTTTGCAGTGTCCCCAATTAGTGCATCAGCGCTAGAACAACTGGACACTCGTACTTAAATAAAGTTCCTTTCCTTTCTTTCCTTTTTTTCTAGTCACCTTTAGTAGAGGGGACCCCCTCTACCAACCATGTTTTAATAAGCCAAAGGCCTCCTTACAAGAGGCCATATGTGTGTTAAATTTGTTGTTTCTCTAGTAAAGGTTTTTTCCCAAGGTAGTTCGGTTTTCCTTTCTGATCAAAAAACGATTTTTTGCAACATTTCGTTCATATGAGCTTCTCGATTCATTATGGAGCTCCAGGGAAAAGATAAATTGAGGGACCGACGGAAAACGAAAGTTCACGTTTCATGGGCAATATTTTCGCCAAAATCATTGCTTTGCTCGTCTCTAGAAATAATGTTGTAGCTTTACAAACAAGTTATATAACGGGAAACGCCTGACTTCCGAATGCAGGTTGGAATATAGTCACGTGATCAGAGCAGCAGGTGTGCAGGTGTTAACGCAGTTGTTGTTTTAAATTTGTACAATCTGCCTTCTTCGTTAAAAATGTCTGTCCAAAATCTCAACAGAGAAAGGACTGATTTGCCCGAGGAAACCTAAGTTCGGAAGCGAACGTTGTCCTTCGGAGACATCTTCGGCGATTTCCATCAGATTCAGACCTTTATCTAAAAGTTTTTAATAAAATGGTTATGTCTTACAAAAATCTGCAGAAGTTTTCATCCTGCACGCAATTAAACAAACTGGCTTCACAAGACAAGCATCAGAACTGTAAGGAGTTCAACTACGAGGAGAAGTTAAGAAGTTACCAGTGAATAATAAGTTTTACTCAGTTCAGGTGAGAGAGAGAAGGGTCTGTGTTAAGAGGAAAAAAAGCCTTGCTTTCTCAGCTGTTTTTAAGCTCTTAGTTAATGCACAAATCGTTAACGATCGGTTTACAATAGGGGACGTTCTTTTTAACGGAGCTCGAATCGGTGATATGGTAGAAAAGGAAAGTTATCGGTTTGAGTTTGGCGTGCCTCTTTACTTAGGTGACAATGGAGGAAAATTTGTTATTCATCGCGCCGAGGAAGATGGTTTTGCAAGATTGCAGCTAGAAAATGTGAAACTTGGAGAGACTGTCTCGACCCGAACGGATTTCTCTCGGCAAATCTTGTTCGCTCTAAACTCCAGTTGACGATGAAGAGCGCTCTTAAAATCTTAAATAGTAGCGTCGAACAGGGAGTGGATAAATTTCCAAGTGGCATGGAAACTGTAGAAGTATACTGCGAGGGATCCACAATCGTGTTAAAAATAAACCATGGTTCGGTGGTCGTGGAGTTGATACCCACAATTCCTATTCCGAAGAGTATTTCGGAATGGTGTCGTAGATTTCCGGTGAAATCTGAGCCTCCTTCTCATGTGGTTGCAAGGCCTTGTCAACTCCCTATGAGCGATCCCGAAACGCTGTGGGAGTTGTCATTTTTATCTGCGGAAAAGAAAAAATTCTTTTCCTGGGCACTACAAAATATCGCTTGCTTCTGTGTCTCTCGGAAATCAGAGAGCGAGACAAAACACTGGGTAAATTATCTCTATATCATTTGCAAACCGTCCTTTATTACATCGGAGAACAAGTCATTGATCCCTTAAAATGGTCTAAGGAAATGATTGGTTATCGCTTCTTAGAAGTGCTACGATGTTTGGAAAATTTTTTAGAAAGAAAATTTTGCCCACATTACTTTTTACCAGAGGTGAATCTGTTCACTTGCATAAATGAGGTCACAATTTCTTTGCTTAAAGACAGAGTTCGGAGAATGTTGAAACCATCATGTGTAGCGTGCGGTGTGGCTACAATTTGTAAGAGAAAGAACTCGAAAAGCTTTTGATGATCTGTGGGTAATTAAATGACTCCCGCACCGTTTTATGGTAATTGAAGTGAAAGCCAACGAAATACAACTTGGTTAAATGCGTGGATAAAGAAATACACAGCGAAAAACTAGTAGAGAGCTTTGTGCCCGAATAGCATGTTCTGTTCGTTGTGTGTTTTGGAAGATTTTGGGTGAATGAATCTAGGAGATAACTTTAAACGGAATGGTTTCGATAAAGTTTGAAAAGTTTGTTTAGGTTTCGCGATGGAATCATGGGAGCCTATGGGCCAGTCACGAAACGGACGATTTCTTTGCAAAAATCGTGAGAACCGTTTCCCTGCTAGAAGAGGTTTCCCACAAAGAGAGGAATTCAGTCCTTTCCTGGCCAAGACGGCATTGGATGGCCTTTCCTTAACAACAATGACGTTTTAGTCACGTGCGACACAATCGACAAAAAATGTTTGTGTGCGGGCCTCGAACGTTTCATTTCGCTTTAAGAAATTTGAAAAGTTCAAGACAAAAGAGTTATATCTCGGACTTAAACTGAACCAGGGACGCCTTTCTTTGCAAAGATGTTACTTCCTTTATATTCTTATTTTACAGCTTAGAAATGGCTGATTCCGATTCAGAAATGTGAGCTGGCGCGCATTACTCATTACCGGCAACCGATTTTGAAAACAGGTCAGTTTCGAAAATCTAGAATGCTGCCGGCAACATGAAATAAGGTTCTCTTCTGTAACATCGTGAGAGATCTGCGGGCGTGGAACAGAACCGTTTAGTTTTTTCAGTTTTGTTCCATTTTAATTTTGCCCCGTCAAATAAACGTTCCTATAGACACGATTGGAAACTCCACTATTTACGAAAAGCCCATTCACTTTTCTCGCCCTATAAACAACATTTAAGTTTTGATCGCCGTCTGGGATAATCAGTCGTGCTTGAAAGAATTCGAACAAAAACAGAGCTTGAAGCGACCCCATCGTCTTCGTACTTAAGGCCCCACAAAATTTGTCAACAAGGATTATTAGAAGGAGTCTACCATTTATCATCCTTATCAGAGAAGACTACGAAGTCATGATAAACATTTTTGCCGTATGGTCTGCTAAGCATTCGTTGAATGGCATTTCCATTGTTATTGTTCGTTTATTTTGATTTGGCGTTTCCTGTTGAATTAAACAAAGTTCCTGACTAGTTCCCAGCCATCCCTACAACCCACGCGGCGAGGTGGAACGAAGGTACACCCGCGTTAGTGAAAGACCTCCCTCAAATGAACCCACAGCGTCCAAAGACGCGAGTTGTCTCCAGATTCTCAGTTGACGGGTGCTGGTTAAACGTTCCCATAGAACAACGGGGAGGGCGCGAATTGCTTATTCAACGCGGTGAGTATAGCGTTATCTATATCATGTTTGTGCAGTACGATTTTTGTTTCCCGTGGCTAATCCTGCTGATGTCACACGTAAAAAACGTTTTTTTGCATCGTTCAGTTAGCAACCAGTCGCAAACGCGAGAACAAACTTTTAACGTTTCTTAACTTGTTTAACAATAATTGTCCTTTGTTCATTCTATGTCCCAGGCGCTAGCTAAAGTTTGCTTCAACCCGGAAATTACTCGATGATTTCGTTTCCTAAGCTTTTAATTATCCCCAGAATATATTATTGCCAAGATCATCTCTGAAGAATTTTATTTAGACGTGGTGATATGATCATTGCTCAGTTTACTTTCAGTTTTAGCGAAATACGCGTAACTACTATTTATATTTATCATAAACAACAAAAAAAGAAGCTGACTATTAAAATTAAACATCACCAGACCTGTCTTGGAACGGACTTGTAATTATTGATTCATTTGCTTTTTTGTTGCCGTTGGGGCTGAAAAGTGTACTGCGAGAGAGGCAGGCCCTTCATCCCTTCGAGACTGATGATTTAAGTCGCTGACAAAGAGTGAGTTCATTTAGCTTTTCTTGTCGTTTGAAGATTTACCGTGAAGGTTTGAATCTTGTGTTCTTCGTGGTCAGCTCATTGTCAGCTAACTAGCATTGATCTGGACGAAGAGATTTTTATTTTATTCCCTCCGCCAAGACGTCTGCATGGCTGTGTACGGAATTGAGGCGAAAGTATTCTACGTCTTTCGCTTTCCACTAGATTCTTGATACCGCCATTCCCCTTTAGCTCAGTGACCGGTACTTAGTCTTCAAAGCACCATTTGAGCACGGTAAGTTCAACACCTGATGTGTACTCTCCAAACGAATCACTCACTATACTCTTGCAAAGGGAAAGTTGTGAAAGTTCTCACGCTATTCAACCGGATCAAAGATAAACATCGCAAAACGCTCTGAAAAAATCTCACCCCATACCCCAAGAAGAAAAGAAAACAGTCGATTAAAACTTTTTCACACTCGATCACAAATCGAAGAGCTCCTTAATTTGTCTTTTATAAACTCTCAGGACTTTGATATCGAACACACGACCTCTCGCTTCACGGCGTACCAGCAGACTGGCGCCATTTTCCAATTGTGCCATCCAGGCGGCACTTCCCTCACAATCTATTACCTTATTAACTGCGTTTCTCTTGAGCTTCTGCAATTGCTTCTTAACTAGTTTTTCCTCGTATAACTAGTTCATTATCCTTTTGAAGCTTTCATATCGAACGTGGTCTCAAGGTGAAAGAAATTTCTCCTTTACGCATGAGTAAATATTCTAACTAGTGCTTCTTGGCTTCAACTAGAAAATTGTTCATGACCATTCTCGATTCACTTGTTTTCTGGTCCGAGCTACGCGGAACGAAGAGAAGCAATAGCTCTATGGTAGCGTTTAACTCTCTATTTGAGAATGCCACTAACCTCATTTTTGGCTTCTACCCCTGTGGAGTTCCTTTATAATGTTTCTCAATGATAATAATGACAAAACAAAAAAAAATTCTAGTTTATATCTATGAAATTTCACCACTCAGATAAACCATGGATAACTCCATCAATTAAAATGCTTGTCAAAGAACGCCAAAAGGCTTTCCATTCACAGAATACCCCCCTTTGGAAATCCCTACGTAACAAAGTCCAGCAGACGATCGCTGAACGCAAACGATCTTTTTATCAAACCAAAGTTCAAGATCTAAAGAAAGATAACTGTCGTAAGTGGTGGGGGATAGTTAATAAGATGTCGGGTACATTTGTAGATCTGAGAAGTCCAGACACCTCTTATTAGAGCGTGATGGTAAGACCTTATCTGATCCTGAATTAGCCAATGCGCTTAATAATTTCTTTACATCTGTAAGTTCGGACATCCCCCCGCTTAATTTGTCTTTGCTGCCAGCTTTCCCCTCCCCCCCCCCCCCACGGGCGATACGCTGCCCATGGTACAACCTTATGAAGTATGTAAAAAAGTTTACTTCAATGAAGCCCCATAAGGCCTATGGGCCCGATAATATTCCTAGCAGAATTTTTAAAGAGTTTGCTTTTGAACTAGCAACCCCAGCTGCTACTATTTTTAATGTATCTTTGTCGTCTGGGGTTATGCAAATCTTGTGGAAGGAATCTAATATCATCCCAATCCCTAAAGTCACAAAGCCCAAATGTGAGAGTGATATAAGACCAATCTCACTCACACCCTGCCTTTCAAGGGTTTTAGAAGACTTTGTGGTTTCATGGTTGATTGGGGATGTCAGGGATAAAATTGACCCTTTGCAGTTTGGCTGCTTGAAAGGAACATCCACATTTTACTGTCTGTTAGATATGGTCCATAATTGGCTTTTACAGCTAGACAGTCCTAATGAACATATCCAAGTCTGCTTTTTGGACTTTTCAAAAGCTTTTGACCGTATTGGTTATAACATCCTTGTCCAAAAGCTTATTAACCTTAACGTTAGACTTTGTCTGATCCCTTGGATCATTAACTTTCTATCTGATAGAAAACAACGCGTTAAATTAATCAGACATTTTCGGAATGGCTCCCTGTCAAAGCAGGGGTCCCCCAAGGGACCAAACTAGGCCCGATTTTGTTCCTCATAATGGTCAATGATTTGGGGAGGGCCAGGTCACCTAATTTCGGAATGTGGAAGTACATAGATGATGTCTCGTTGTCAGAGAACCTTAGTAAGGGTAGCTTATCATCTTCCCAGTCTACATTTGACTATATAAACAGCTGGGCCTCTGACAACTGGATGTGTCTTAACACTAAGAAATGCAAAGAGTCGCGTTTGTGTTTCTTCAAGGAAAAATCCCAGTTATCCCCGTTAACAATTGATGATCAACCGTTAGAAGTGGTAACCTCACATAAGGTCCTGGGGCTTATTATCCAGAATGACTTAAAGTGGAACGAACATATCGCATCAGTAGTTGCTAAGGCAGGGAAACGCTTACATATCCTATGTGTTTTACGTCGGGGTGGTGTCCCAGCAGCTGACCTAGTCTCAATTTATGTGTCTTTGATACGCTCTATTTTGGAATATAGCTGCGTAGTCTAGTATTGTGCTCTTCCTTCCTATCTGCCTGAACAGCTCGAAAGAGTCCAGAAACGAGCTTTTGGTATTATCTTTCCCAAACAAACCTATAGCAGGGCATGTGAACTTGCTGAATGCCCAAGGTTGGACGTTCGCCGCAATGATCTTTGTATTAGAACTTTAAAGAAAATTGACGGGAAGGGCCCTCTCTCAAAGCACCTGACAATGACGAGGGTGAGCGCGCATGGACGTACGATGAGAAGTCATACCCACAGAACCCTATATAAGTGTAGAACGGAGCGGATTAAAAGAAGCGTTTTTCCTAGTGCAATTATTTCTTTTAATAATAATATTTAGAATCTACATTTTTATGTAATTTTTAAATTTTATATAATTTTTAAATTGTAAATACACGTTGTAATTCATTTTTAATGCGAAAATGTGTTTTTAATAAACTATTAACTCGACAATAGACCTTTTTACCGATACGGCGGCCATTTTGTTTTCTATTGTTTCGAATAGCAATTATGGGATGCCCAGGGGGCAAATACATATTAATTTGCCCCCTGAGCATCCCATAATGTCTTTCGAAACAATAGAAATCAAAATGGCCGCCGTATCTGTAAAAGGGTCTATTTAGAATAAATAAGCACTCGCAATTTTTTCAAAGATTACAAATTGCATTCACTCTACTGAAAATTTACTAAAATATTCTAGAGCTGATTTATTCCAAATTGCACTCGAAATCATGTGATTACCTGAGTTACTGAAAGACCAAAACCAACCCTTGATGTCACGTTCTTGGGACTTTGCTGTTTTTATCATGGCTGAATCAATCTCAGTTTTGGTCAAAATCAAAGTCAAAATCTTTATTTATCTCATTATAAATTGAGATAATTACGTTACATCATAGTTTGAATTTAAAATAAAATAATAACATAAGAATTCAATTAATAGTAAAATGCGAGTTGGGAAGCTAAGTTTACTTATTGGTTGTCTTGTTAGGTCTCCATAACACATTTAGAGTTCTAATTAGACAGCCAGGGCCCGGTTGTTCGAAAGCGGATTAACCTAATCAAGGATTAGCGTAAACTTTTGTTTCATGTTTTCAACTTTTTGGTGAAAGTTTCTTTTGCTTATTTCTGTTGTTCAGGATTGACTTCTTCTAATGTAAAGTTTTGCCGAATATCAGCGTTGAACAGCATTTGGGAATAGAGAAATAAACTCCTTGGTTTTTAATTTTTAATTTTTAATCCGGGATTAGCGTTAATCGGCTTTTGAACAACCGGGCCCAGGGTGAATAAAGGGCAAAAAATAGGCACGCATTGCGTACGTGTGGTAGTGCAGTAACACAACCTCGTTCCCAGGGTCTCTCTTCTCTGCCTCCATTGTCGTTGAGAGAAGACCCTGGTTCACGCTGGTCACGTGGCACTCGTCGACAAACATTTTTCCACTAGGGTAGTGTTTTCGTTATATTTTGATCCCGCAACCGCACCTGGGCGAAAAAATATTCGTTTAACAAGGCATTTCTAAAATAAAAAGGTCAAAAGAGCTAATGTTATATTCCTACAGGAGATGAATTCCCAGAAAAGCGGTCAAACTAAAAGCAAGAGCTTTTGTGATCGACAAGACGACTTCAATGTCGAGCGGCGATTGACGTTCGCTTTAAAAAAAATTAATTTCGTTAGTAGCCAAAGTTGCTTCTTCAGAACAAACACTAACATAAAAGAATACACCAAACACTACGTTTGCTTGATAAAAATGCCTCTTTTATTTTACTGCGACTAAAAATATACACGCTATTAAAGCGCGGTGCAGTGGTAAAAAAAATCTTAACGACATCGACAATTTACACGAAGTTGTTGAAATATAAATATCATAAGTCAAACTGTCAACTCGCTGTACAAGATTGCGACCTTAGCAATCACGTTGTTTAACGAAAATCAAAGAACAAAATGAAATACCTGCACATGCTAATACAGTTTGATTTGATGGATTTGAGGTCGATATGTGACTCGAGAACTTAAATAACAACACACCGGCTGATCGCTGAACATGTTTGTTTTCCATGGATAACCGTTTCGCTTGTTTTCTTGCACGACAAAATCTTCTTTCCTTAAAATTGTCGCAAACTATTAGCATTCTTCGTTGATCCGGACCTTCACACCACCTTCTTTCTGTGGCGTCTGATCGATTTGACCACAACTTTTTTTCTTTCACATCGGGTTCCATATGTGTAGTACATAAAATACTGCTGTCAAACGTTTTGTCAATGGTTATCTAGCCACAAAATCAATTGCGTGCTGATTCCCTTCTTTGCAATGTCAACAAAGCCTACATTGCCACCCATCCCCTAACACACATTTCGCCAACCTCCCAGATTCTGGGAGACACGTGACCAGCGTGAACCAGGGTCTTCTCTCAACGACAATGGAGGCAGAGAAGAGAGACCCTGGGAACGAGGTTGGCAGTAACACAGCGCTTTATTTCATATTGTCAACTGAGCTGCGTTTTGTCTTCCAGGTGATTCAAGTTGCCTTTGCGTAATATGTAGCCCCAATGGTACACGATATTGTTTTGGTGTCATAACTCATTATAGTGCCATGGTAGATGCCTAAGGTGGATAGCCCCCTGAGAAGACACGTGGTTACTAGTTAAATACTAAACCCAGAAAGATTGAAGAATAAAAGGCAACCTCGTCCCCAGGGCGCTTTTCCCTGGCTTTGGGTGGAAATTTCCCGTCCCACCCAAAGCCAGGGAAAAGCGCCCTGGTTGAATAAAAGGGAATCGAGAAACATTGGCTTCGAGGCTGACATGTTAATCATTTTCAAGTTCCCTTACAACTTCTTTTTCAGCACACGGTTAATCGAGCACTCTGAGCGTCAAACAGCTTTCTGAGACAAAAGTTCACTGCGGTTAACGCTATCCGGCGGGGTTAGTATCTGGATGGGAAACCTCAAACTATACACTTTGAGCCAGACACATAGGACCGAAAATTCTACTTAAGAGCTCAAAAATGCAAACTAAGCAAGGCACAGATTTTGTTAGCCTGCTTTATGCAAAGCAAATATTGATGCAAAAGTAAATAAATATTGACACACAGTTTTTAAGAAGAGCAGAAGGACGTTTTCAGTTAGTGTCGATCGAGAATAAAATATTTTGCCATCAGCAACAAAATTTGTGACATGAAAACAACATAATTTTTGAACCGCGAATACAAAAAGTTACGATCAGCGAAAAAAAAATTATAGGAGATTTTTGCTACGTTCAATTTTTCTATTGTACTTTTGGCTACACTAGTAAATCGCAAAATAAAGTGACATCGAATTCAGCGGGCGCCATGAGCAAGTTACCTGGCGTGTTTACTAACGAAACAAAGGATACATCTGTGGGCCAACGTGCAAAGTGATGGCAAGACACCAGGTTTTTGTTTTTGTTAGTTTGGTTATTTTTTTTTTGTCTTTCAAGTGTTATAAAGTTTGACATGAAATGTGCGAATTCAACACAAAGATCACAATCGCCCAGCTCTTGAGGTTGACCATTGTTTCTGCAAAGTCAAAAATTTACTCTCCTAGACGAGGTTATTTATCACCAGGTAATTACATCGTTTTGGAGATAGCAGCTGCTGTATTATTTCATTAGCGTCACAAATTCTTGCCTATTTGGGGGCTCATTTTGTTGAAACTCAAGCACGCTTCCAACAAACCTGTTTATTTTCGTGATTTATGCACGCGCTGGGGGCCTATTGGCACCACGGACACTCTTACAACCCAGTGACATGTGTATAGTGCACTTACAGTGCACAACCACAAAAGGGAAACGAATAAAGAGAAAAAAAATGGATTGTGTATACCTTTTAAATGAGGTGGATTCATTTATTGTTTTGATAGGAAGTAACACTTAATCTGCTTAAGGAACGCACACTAGAGTCTTTTAAAAAAAATAGGAGATCTTTCCATATATCAGTTGCCGTAAAGGAGAGAGATTGCTTTCCAATATTAGTCCGTACTTTAGATTTACGAAGACTTGGTTTTATCAACGGCATTGATAATGTAAATTGACCACCGTACAAGGATTCTATAAGCTGACGTTCCGAGCGTTAGCCCTTCGTCAGAGCGAATCGAGGAATTATGGATTGTGTGTAGTTTTGATAGGGGAGTAGGAGCTACGCTATTGGTGGTAACATGGCAACGTGAAAAATAGGAATACATGAGTTAAATGAAAAGCGTTCGTTAACACCGTGGGGATTAAGGGTGCCGATTTGGAAGATGTAAATTTATTGCATAACGTACAGGTTAAGCAATAAATGACATTTGAGGAGGTACACGCAAAACGATCGGTGATCTTAACAGATCGCTTAGGTCCCGATATTTTGCTAGTGTTAAGAGTGAAAGGACAAGTTTCGCATCGTGAGCGTGCGCATTTGAAAGTGCCAGGTTGCTGGCTAGTCTTGAGTGTGCTTCTAACTAAAAAGTTGTCCACGTTTTTTGTCGTGTTTGAATGAAATAAGTAGAGGTTGAGAAAAGATTCTACCAGTCTCAGGATCATTTTGGAGTAATTTAAACTTATTAAGAATGACTTTTCATCCTCATAATCACGTAGTCAAAAGTATCATTCTTAATAACTTTAAATTACTCCAAAATGATCCCGAGACTAGTAGAATCTTTTCGCAACCTCCACTTATTTCATTCAAACGCGACAAAAACATTGGCAACTTTTTAGTTAGAAGCGCACTCAAAGCTAACCAACAACCTGGCAATTTCAAATGCGCGCGCTCACGATCGTTTCGCGTGTACCTCCGCAAATGTCATTTATTGCATAACCTGTTCGTTATGCAATAATTATACATTGGCGAGACAGGTAGACGACTAGGCCACCGATTCCGCGAACACCTTCGCGATGTTGAGAAAAATGACAAGGATGCATCTAAGCCAGTCGCTCGTCATTCTAATCTCCTTAACCACTCCAAACAACACATGGCTATCTGCGGCCTTTCCCTACATCGACGGACAGCCGCAAGAATCTGGAACAAAAACTCATCTTCCAGATCGGTATTAACGAACACTTTTCATTTAACTCATGTATTCCTATTTTCACGTTGCCATGTTACCACCAATAGCGTAGATCCTACTCCACTATAAAAACTACACACAACCCATAATACCTCGATTCGCTCTGACGAAGGACTAACACTCGAAACGTCAGCTTTCAGGGGCACCCAACGTCAATTTTCGGAAAATATCTGTTCGGATAACGATTTGAGATCTGGAATTTTCGGAACATTTGTAGTAAAATTCCTTGCTTGCCATCCTGTCCTAGGATTTTCGAACGTCTAAAACATGGTATAATTGCCCATTTTTAACGGAATTTTACCCTAAAAAGGTCACCTAGAATTTCGGGAGACTTTTCTCTGACTGAAATTTTCGAAAAGATAAGTTTTGATCCCTATAATTTTCAGAACACAAGTTTTTCAGCCAGGGAATCCGGACAGATGAAAAATTTTTAGGGGATAAAAATATGCCTATATCTACCGTTTAAATACTAAAATACGTTTAACAACGCTATGTTTAAGTAGTTGAACTATATTCTCGTTGGGTGCCCCTGAGCTTTTAGAATCCCCGTACGGTGGTCAATTTACATTATCAACTCCGTTGATAAAATCAAGTTTTTGTGTACTAGTTCCCCACCGACGCACCACCGCAGTCTTTAGAAACTACCCCCTTTATTTATTTTTAGATTTACGAAGGTTTCTTTCACTAGAGTATCTTGTGTTATGACCATGAACAGTACTAGCATGTTGAAGCATGTCATCTTGGTTTCCCTGACGACTGATTCACAGCCAGGAGAAACTACCAAACTCTTACACGCACGTCGGAGAGTACGGAAATGTAATCAGTAGAACCATTTTTGAAAGTGTTGATCAATGACAAAAGGAGTGCAAAATTAATTTTGAAAGAAACGAATTTAACTGAGATCCTGGCATGCTCGAGTGGAGTCAGGTTGTATGTTAGTAAAGCCCCGTTTTTCCTTGATGAATAACAAGTTGTTATTCAGCGAGTACATAAAAAAATGTTGCAGTCCCCAGCTCGTCGAAACTTGCTTTGGTTTCAGCTGCCATTTTGTTTATTTTGACAGCAATGAGCACATGCGTGGTACTGGGAACTAATCTCATTAATATTCTTTGCCACATTTTCCTTGTCGTCCGTTTACGCGAACAAATTTCATCCTTCACAATTGTCAAGGAAATTTACTTTTGCAATTCTTTGTTTTGCAAAAGTCATGTTGAAATTGGCATTTTGCCAAAAATATTTGTAAAAAACGTGTTTGATTTTTAACTTACATCTGGCTTGTTAGCTTCAGATCTGCAGATGTCGAGAAACGTCACTTTACGAAGAAAGAAACAAAGCTTCTACGACACGCAACAAGCTCCCATTTCCCGTTTCAATCAGTAATCGCGATGATCTCTCCAATGCGTGCTTTTTTTTTCTTCTAAATAGTTGAACGTTTTTCTTCATTTTTGCAGGTCCCATCATCGCAAAAGGATTCAAGCAATCAGGATAACACTAAAACCGGTCAGCGTGGTCGATATCATAAAATAATATTGTCCTGTGAATGAAAATGGCCCCAATTCTTCCGCGGGATCAGTCAGAGCTCGAGACAGACAAGCTAAACTTTATCAAGTTCTGCAGTGTTGTGATTGGCTTATTTCCACATGTCCTTCGTCAAGTATTTGAGCAAATGTGGAACAAAATTAGACAACGCCCATGGAATGATTCCGATGAGGTTCGGAACTTGTTCCTTGAGGGGGAAGGTGGGAAGACAAATGTACCGACAGAAAATTCCTTCACGGAGTGGAATTCTACGGCTCTTTTTGAGGCTACTCTCTTTGCTAAAATGTTTGGAAAGCCAGATGGGAATGGAGGTCATCGAACGATGAAGCAGTTGTATGTGAAATGTGAACCATCGCCAGGAGCATTTCATGCGCGTATCGGAGGAGATTTTCGCCCTGAATCTGAAACGTTTGCCTTAGCTTTGGATCAGCTCCGCTTACTGAGAAACGCTCTTTGCTACCACATCAACGAGCAAAAGATACCCAAGTTGAAGTTTGACGTCTATCTCGACCGGACAAAGGAAGCATTTAAAGCTCTTCATCAAGGCAACAGCGTAGCTAGTTTGGTTGATATTGAAAACTTAACGACGCGTGACTTCCCCTCGGAAAGATTTCAGCGGCTTGTAAACGACTTAACAAGAGAAAAAGGATCAGCCATCAGGTTTGGGCAGATGAGGCCAATCGATTACGAAAACGTGAAACCTGGAGAAGCAAACATGAAGAAAGTTATGGGAGATATCGGGTCAGGCGTTAGAGGAGTGAGAAGTTATGTAGAAAGAAAACTGAATGAGAGAAGATCAGATTTGAACAATAAAAACATCGAAAATATAGTGAACGAAACCAACACAAACGTACACTATTCGAACGAAGGAGCAACTGGTATACGATCTGACGAAAAAGGTGTAAACATCGTACAGACAAGTGTAGAGGCGTCAAAGAATCCCGAAGACAGCGGATCAGACACGAATGACGTCAACTTGAAAAGTGTGCCTCTTGACAAGAAAGAGAAGTTG
>NC_090891.1:45316341-45343841 GCF_036669925.1 Montipora capricornis | reverse complement strand
GAGTCATTAAAGGTGGCAGCAGAAATGAGATCCAAAGTGCTTGGAGATAACGAGGCTACAGCTTACAGTTATCATTTACTTGGGTTGGCTCAATTTAAACGAAAGGACTTCAGCGCAGCATTGCATTCTGTGCAAAAGGAGTCAATGATCAATGAGAAAATCAAGGGGGATCACATCGTCACCGCGGCAAGCTTTCATTTGTTGGGAAGGGTGTATTTGGAAATGAATGATGGCAAGGCGGCTGTTGAAGCATTGCAAAAAGCAGCGAGCATGCGATCAAAAGTTTCTGCTGACCATGAAGACACAGCAGACAGCTATTTCTTGCTTGGCACAGCACAGCAGGAAACCGGGGATCTCACGGGATCGTAAGAGTCACTCGTCAAGGCATCACAACTGATGAAGGAATCACTGGGTGATCACCCTAACACTGCGACAAGTTTCTATTGTTTAGGCCGTGTTTATTTGCAGATGAAGGACAAGAAGTCGGCTGTTGAAGCATTTCGGGTTTCGGCACAAATATATTCCACTGTGCCTGGTGAGGATGAGATAACGGCTGCGACTTTCCACACTCTCGGTGCACTGCAGTTCGACACAGGAAATCTCCAGGAAGCTGAAACATCTCTGCAAGAGGCTTTACGATTGAGAAAGAACTTATTTGGTGATTGCCACCCCAAAAGTGTCGCTAGCTTGCAGCTCTTGAATGATGTCCGAGATGCACTAATTAAATGCAAGCCATTCTCCGCGATGAAGCTATGACACTAGTTTATACAGAAGGCACTTTATATGAATGATATCGACATACATGTCTTGCGTTAGATGCTCAAGTTTATTAACTACCCAACTGAAATTAGCCTGCATAGCTGGCGGGATATTTTATCACGGGATTATTCCGCGTTCTAGTGAATCGCTTACCGGTCATCTCGCCACCAGAAAGTTTTGCCACCTACCAACTCGCCACCAAGAAACCACCTCGCCACCAACCAACTCGAAGTCACCTTGGTTGGTGGCGAGGTGGTTTCTTGGTGGCGAGTTGGTAGGTGGAGAAACTCCCTGGTGGCCAGATGACCGGATACCAGTGAATCACTGGTTGCAAAGCTGCAAAGCGGCGAAGCCGCGAAAAATTTTCGTCTTTTTCAAAGCTATTCAGCATCATTCCACTCCACTCGCGACCAAAACACAACGAAGCAATCATCGATTTACTCGAGGGTTTAAATAACCCCGCGATGAAATATCCCGCCAGCTACGGAGGTTAAGTTGGACTCGAGAAAAGTTGAAGTTAATGCACATAGATCTGCAACGAGACGGCGTTAAAATGGTGAGTAGTTAAGTTTGCAGATAACTTGAACATTTTCTGTAGGAATAGATCTTACATAACAAACAAACACCAATGAAATACCAAGTGAGCTTTTAGCGCGAAAACATGATATCTTCACACGTGAAGATAACATGTTATCTCTTTAACACTCGAAGAGAAATTTCGTATCTCCACGCGGCCATGTAATATTCTCTATTTACACTCTTCTTACAACAACACATTGGTCGAGATGTTGTTAATCGAATGCAAGAGGGACTTGTGGAGTTTTCAATTTGTAATAAAAGACACGTATGCTAAACGATAAAAGTTGTCGGTAGGGAAATGTATTTCTGAGGGTGATATTTTATCTTTTGAGTTAGGGTTTTAAAATAGTTGTTAGAAGGATTATTTAAGTGTTGGCACTTGTTATTTCGAAATTTTTGTGTGAAGTGTTATCACGGTTATGCTTAAGGTCAAATTTCTCCCAGCTATTTCCCAACTGTGATTTAAACTAATTCTCGTATGAGACCGTAAAAGTACAACTTTTTCAGATATTATCAACTTGTATTTTCTCCGATTTCAAATTCAGTGTGAACTCGCCTTTTGATGAATCTCTTCTGACTGATTGGTTTCCCTGATAACATTAACCAGTTTCAAAACTGTTATCGTAGTTCTTCAAAGGATAGGCTAACATTACTAAACCAAAGTCGATTCTTTTACAGTTATTATTTTTCTTTTTACAATAACTTTGGTAGTAATTACAGAATACTCAGCCATTCGAAGCAACGCTTCCTCGTTCCCCGGCGGCTAAGCAGCTAGTAAGTCACTGAGCGAGTACGCTATGAACGTGCAACGTGTCAACCGTCTTCGTTTTTCATGGTTGTATACTTTTATCTCTTGCATGGCTCAGTGACGATCATCGCGATGGGATGCCTCAACTCTTTTCACACTATAAGAAGGAAGTATACTCTGAGGTTTTTTTGTTATTCGATCATGACGGTATTTTACGGTCATTGTTTGAACCTATCCTTGTAGCCAAGTGGCGGCGTAGGCACTGTTTGCACGTTTCAGAGTAGCAGCATTTTTTTAAAGTGTTTTTGGGTGGCCAGGTGTTCTACAGTTAAGCTTACTTAACGTTGTCGTATATTTCTTACCGTTTATTATCATTTTCTGCCTTTTTTTCGCCAGTCTCCACTATTAACGACAAAGGTTTTAATAGAGGTTTTAACTAAGGATTTTGGCACACAGGATGTAATTGGACAATAGACCCAATCGGCTAACTAAAATGTTGTACTCAATTCAAACCCTTTGGGAATAAAACGTTTTGTTCCAGGTATTTCCATATCATTTAGATGTGAATGCTATGTTATGCAAATGCAATACACAAAGAATCTTCCGGGAGATCTGAATTGGTTATAACATCGAGTTAGCCGATTAAGTCTATAACAAGAAGGAAGGCATATTATTGTTCTGTATTACCGTAATGAGGACTACCCGGTTTTCAGGACACATACTCAGCATAAATTATGCAAGGAAGGGAGTGCCAATCGGTCTTTTGCTTCTCTTGTTGAACTCATGAGTGTAATAACATTCAACCGTTCCGGCTTTTCTTGCAGTTCTGTTATGAGGCAAACGTTTAACTCTTGTAGTGTATTCTTCGCAGGTGTAATATTTCCGAGTCCGTGTAATACTGGCCGGACTTAAGTTAAAAATTATTCTTAAGTTTGTGTGTGAATAGACCAATTTACAGTTCTGTGTTCAGTTACCAGGCCTTTGAATAAAAGCGAGGCTGGGGTTGACCTTGTTTTAATAATAATAATAATAATAATAATAATAATAATAATAATAATAATAATAATAATAATAATAATAATAATAATAATACCACTACTAGTACTACTACTACTACTACTACTAATAATAATAATAATAATAATAACAATAATACTGCATTTGTAGTGCGCAAATGCCATATGGATATGCTCAAATTCGCATTACAATGAAAGTTAAGAACTAACCCTAAAATATAAAATTACATATGGAGGTAAAATTCAGAAAATTATATCACTATTTAAATAATCTAAAAACTTAGATAACTATTATAAATAGGTTAAAAATCACAATATATATATAAATAAAATAAAATAAAGTCGACCACGCTTGTTTTGATACAAACCTCACCGCTTTTCTTATGTAAATGGCCTCGTTTGCATTACAACAAAATAATTTACATAAGAAAAGCAATGAGGTTTGTATCAAAGCAAGGTCAACTCCAGCCTCGCTTTTATTCAAAGGCCTGGTAACTGAGCACAGAACTGTAAAATAGTCTAATTGTTTGAATGGGCACAAGACTCGACGGTAGGTATGCTAATTCTTTGATTGCAATCACGTGACAAGACGGCCATGTTGGTGCCAAAACAATAGAAAAATGTAGCTCAGGTTTTGCAGAATAATATCGTCAAATTTCCAAAAGACTTTTTCGCTTTTGTTCTTTCCACCAACAAGGCCGCTGTGACGTCAGGGGCAATCAAAGAATGATGTCATTGCGCAAGCGTATTTCGCTTTCTAGGTGTTACATGACGCAGGATCGACTCGAGTTTCACAGGTCGGTTGCATTAGGCATAAAAAGCTGGCATTAGAAATATTAGAGTAAATGGCAGAACAGTTACATAGTTTCGACACTTGCTGTTAGCGGGAATAAGAGAGAGTCGACCACGGACGAGTGTTAGACATAACTCGTCAAACTTAAACAAACTTGTTTACCTGGATGTGGGGTCGAAAAATAGCTCGCGTTTAAATGTAATGTTACCGTCCAGGGTGACCTTTCTCGAGGCTCCTAGCGCCTGCGTGGTCGCTAAGAAAGTAAACAGGCAAAATGGAAGGTGAAGGACGCATTTTGGTGGTTAATGCTCTTTTACTTTCATACTCTTGCTTCAACTTCAACTTTTCAGTGATGTGGCTTCTTACTATCACTTTTAATGCTGCAACACTTCCGCCAAAAGGCAGTATATTGTGACACGAGCCGACCGACCCCGGGTTGGAGAGTTACCTCACTCTCAAGTGTTTACATGGCAAAACACGACCCCGGCTGGGGTCGGGTGGGCGGGTTGCCCGTCAGGTTTGTTTTATCCCAAGAGGTTCTGTTGTTTGAGCTTTTTCAATAAGATGAGCTTCCCGAGCTTTAAAGAGTCACGTTGATTGATAAGTTTTTCAATGGGAATGAGCAACATATGACTGTGTGAATGGTTATTGCTAAGAAATTTAAAGTGTTCTGAGACTGCGGCCTGAATATAACTACAACAGGGGCACCCAACGAAAACTTCAGCCAGAAAAAAGGCTTCCGAAAATTCTAGGTGACCTTTTTAGGGTAATGAATCCGTTAAAAATGGGCAATTATACCATTTTTCAGATGTTCGAAAATCCTAGGAGAAGCAGGCAAGCAAGACCTTTTACAACAAATGTTCCGAAAATTCTAGATCTCAAATTGTCTTCCGAACAGATTTTCCCGAAAATTGACGTTGGGTGCCCCTGCTACAAGTGGGACTGAGTATAGGGCGTCTGTGTTCATTAAAACGGTTTTTTAGGCGACGTTTGGTTTCCCCGGCCGATATACTGAAGATTACATAATTTACACTGAATTAAGTAAATAACATTGAAAGTGTTACAACGAAGTAATGTGAGATTTGATTTTATGGCTTTTACCCGTAGAATGAAAAGTGTTCTATATAGGGACAAGTAGTGCAGTTTTTACTCCAGCACCGAAAAGAACCGGGAAAATAATAATTACAAGGTGTTTTAGTTACTTGGCCCCTAATAAGGATGTAACTAATATTTTGACAAAGGCGATAAGCCACCAAAGGAAGTGTTTTGAAAACGTTTTTGCAATGGTCTGATGAATAGAATAAAGTATGTTGTGAATGATGCTAGTGAGGTGTTAGGTGGTAATGGTGGATTGTATATGTGATAAAAGGAATGGTTTCGGTTCGTCTTGTCATTGTGTTCCTAAGCGGCGTCAGACCGGAGAATGTCAGAGGCCCGCTGTATTTGGGTTTTGAGGAAGTTTCTGTCGTAACCACGGTTAGCTACAGTTGGCAGTTTGTTAGTTCATTTGTGCTTTGTAAGTATGCGTCATTGCTGGAACAAATTAAATGCGGCCGTAGCTAGTGGGAGGGCCAAGCTGTAAGGGATGCAGCGTTTGGCCCTGTTAGTTAGGTCAGTTAACGTTAATCCGGAAAAGGAACAGAAGACCAGGAATACCGATTGATCAGCTCAATTTCAAGAGTGTGCTTAGTTGATTTTCCGTGTTCAAGAATTCGGTAGTAAATGTTGGCAACATACCGCGTACGGTAACGCAACACAACGTGCCATACTCTAAACTTAGCCGGTATTTGTATTGTAAAGACGGTAGTAACTTTGATCGCGTGTATTTCAATTTTAAAGAGATGCGGATGTATTTGAAATTCAGTGACAAGTTAATTGCTTTTGAACGTAACGTGCGTGATTTGTTTTTAGGAGATAAGAGTATCATTGACATGTACTTATCATATACGAACAATAGTATACCTTAAAATGCCGAAAGGAGTGTATGTACGGTGTGAGTGAACGTGGATCATTGTTGGGAATAAAGAACGATATACAGTCTAAGTTTTGAGTGTGGATAAACTGTAAAGAGTCTACCAAAGCGCCCTTCTTTGCCATTACGAATAAACGTCACAACTGTATGTCATCAACCATTAACTAGGAAAGTACGATGGCACACATGATAGGCCTGCGCCCCGGGGGAGGGAAGCTTATAAGGGCTTAATGGGGACGTGCGGCTAGCCAGGGTATGTTTTTCGGGATTTTTGTATTGAACAGGGTATCGAATTTATCATTTTTTGTCTTAATCAGGGTATCGATTTATCAATTTTTGCCGGCCTTAAACTGGGTTAAATGCCTTAAACAGGGTATCAAAACGGCGGAATTCTGTCTTAAAATGGCTAGGAAAATCCGCGATATTTGTCTTAAACAGGATCAGGGTATGAGGGGCCGCGCCGCACCTCCCTATCCAGGGATATATCGAGTACTTCCCCCCCCCCCCCCCCCCCCGCCGGGTCTGAGCTTTTTCGGACGGATTTTCCAATGCAATTCAGCGTTCTGTGACAACAGAGAAATTTAGCATCACGTTAACGGCAACGCAACGTCAAAATGCCGTTTCACGTATTCGTAAAATGACCTCTGTTAATCTCGAGTACTTACTTCAGCAAAAAACAAAAACTCGGAGTCCTTTTAAAAATTGTTTGTAGAAAGAGATGCTATATAAAATGAAAATTCTTACCTGTCAAAGCGACTTAACAGAGAGTCAAGGTGAGTTCATGAAGAAATATTGCGTCAAGGAATAAGTTATGAACGATCTATAAACATGCTCGAGACCTAATTTTTCCTTGTTTGCCTTACCGGAAAATGGTTTTGGGGGTCTTTTTCTTTTTTCACATAAACGACTTACACAAGAAGAAAACTCCACGTGTACGGCAAACTCAAAAATGGCGGGCAAATCATGGTCACGTGGTCACTTTTGCCGTTCGTCAAAAGGTGCAGAAAAAGGTGACGGAGGGATATCAGCAAACACGGTGTAAAAATGCTTGACTCCTTGCGCAAAGAAGAAGCTTTGATTCTTCTTTACTTCAAAACAATTTTATTTCTGCGAAAAAGAGCATTTTCTTTCGCCCATCCCATCGAAGTCGTTTCTTTCTCTTGCTTTTTAGAGTTCAAGATGGCGGTCAAACATTTCGTTTTTGCGGCAAACTGTAGCGACGGCACGGGACTGGTAGGTGAGAAAGACGTCCACAGCTTGTATACACAGGTGTATATATATGGTAAAAAGACACGTCTATCTTTCAACGAGTCTTGTCTTATTCAAGTACGCGTAAGGCCGCTGAATGAGACCTCCGATACATTTTAACACTGCAGGCTCAAACATCGTACGCTACGAAGTCATGCATAATTTCACATGATAAGTTTAGATTAAAAACGAAGTTCTGGTGAAATTTAATTGTGTCAAAACGAGCGACTAGCGTTATTTAGACCAATTAAGATGTTGCAAGACAATTTTCTCCTTGATAAAAAATTTATAAAAATAAAAATTCTGATATCCTTTGGCAACACGACCGTTTTAATACAAACCGCACATTTGGGAATCAACTGTCTGAAAATACGGCTGTGAAGTGTCAACATCACAAACGTCTTCGTGAAGCAACACCTTTGACATTGCTTTATCGCGTATGCCATCTGCAAATTAAGACAAAGTTGATTAATTCAAAACAATTATCTTAGTCTTTTATACTTCTAGCAGGCAATTGACATTGTCAAAATACCTACCGCAGACAAAGCATCGAATTCCAGTTTCCATAGAAATTTGCACACGACCACCGAGATGTGACGTATCTGTCAAGCAAATTGGCCAAAATCTGCTCGTCCGTTAAGAAGAAGTCAGACTATTTGCTGAGATTTTCCGGATGGTTGAGTCGGAATGCTGAATCTTATTATTCTGAACGCATTCATCTGTCGGTTGTTTCACAAGATGGTAAGTTTTACATGGTAAGCTGCACCTCTACCGGAAATAATTGGAATTACAGTAGTAAGTTCGCTTTAGCGTGAACGGCTCACCAAGCTACACGTACAGTTCGTTGAAGTCAACTGCTACTCGTTCACGCTAGATACCTTGGAACGAATATTGCTGCATTTGTCCGAAGGCAGATTGACTGAGCGAAAGCACAGTAAAATGTCGCGGGCGACGGGGAGAAAGAACAGAAGTGGCCAGGTTTTTGACAACAACGGCAACGAAATGCCCGACCCTCACCTTTTGAGTCCGAATTCGTCAACGAAGAGCTGCGATGTATCCTCTGCTTCAGACAACGAGTCGTGGGCATCCGAAGACTCTTACCCCGAAGAGTTACCATCTCCGCCGATTCAGTGGAAATCTGAAATTCCGTGGACACCCGACCGCCGCCGAAGCTCCATCAAAAAACCTCAATTTCAACTCGACCCTGTCGCCATTCAACTGAACGAATTTTACGAGAATCGCGTGCGGATAAGCTTGGAGCGTAAAGAAATCTGCGAAGAAATAGCTTACAACGCAATGCATAAGTGCTTCCGGAAAATTCAAATGGTGGACAGTAGATTTCGCGCAAACAGTTTAGTATCGCAAGGTATTCCCTATGATGGGCTGCAAGCTGAAGAACATATTCAAATGGATATGTTGGTGCAGCTGTCACCCGGCTCAAGCTCTGCATTGTATACAGCACTGGATGAGCGGACCGGAGGTATTCGTCTGCAACCAAGCTCCGAAGATTACAATGTCTGGGAAGACTGCATCACGACGAACGGTTTCTTGTCAGCAAGCAAAATAAACTCGCTCCTACGGAGGTACGTCAAGAAAGCTGTTAAGGTCTTAAACATTCACATAAAGGACGGTCGAACGGAGAAACTTCCGAAGCAGCTGGGAAGCATATCCATCGAAAAAGGCCCCGTTATTCGTTTAATTATCAACAAAGATATATCGGTGGATATCCTTCCCGCATTTGTTATTCCTGATTGCCGCTCAGATCCAGCTCGCAGGGACTGTCCGTCTTCCTCTCACGTAGTTTGTAAGCCATACGTCCAAAACGAGATGATTTGGCGTTTGTCGTTTTACGTCGCGGAAAAGAATCGTATTCGAGCTCTCAGCGAAGGCTGTCGCATTCAACTGATTCGAATTCTCACAGAAATTCGTGACAACGAGGATCAACTCAAACGGCTTTCATCCTACCACGTTAAGACCCTGCTTTTCCACGAATCGGACAAGTTTCCAGACTTTCACGAGTGGAGCGCCGACAAAATTACTCGGCGTTTTTACGGACTGTTAGAAAGGCTGAAAGTAGCGCTGAAAGAGTGCAGCTTACCGCATTACTTCATGCAACCACCAGATTTCAAACCGGTGAATTTATTTGCTGACCTGGATGGAAAAACACTGTCCGACATGTTAGATGTGGTGGAAGATATTATGGAGAATCCAGTGGGTGTTCTCACGACTGTTGGACGAGAGAGAAGGCAGACCATGTGGCCATGGGAAATGGGGCTTTTTCTACCCGCGGGACTGACCTCGTAAACGCGGGTGAGTTTCAGAAGGTAACCTGAATGAAACAGAACCAGAGACAGAACATTGCAGTACTTTAATGTTTCGACCGAGACAACTTAAACACCCTGGTCTGCTTAATTACATAACTGCTATGCTAAATAACGCGTGATATCAGTACTGTTTACGAATATCGACCGCAAGTCCTTAACAAAGTACTCGATTTATTTTGACTTGGCTATCTGAGAGAAAACGTATGTCAAGGTTGACGGGTTAAAAAAGAAGGCCCGGTTATTTCGAAGTCTGCGTTGCTTTTTTGTCCACATTTTAGACAAGATCAATTTGCGGCTTTAAATTAATGAACAAAGAAAGAGTTACTTGTTAATTTAGTGATACTGGCCCGATTTGTATTCAGTTCTAAACCAATCATTGAAATTGTCATCATTGCTGACATTTTTATCAGAAATTGAAAATGTAAATTAAAGAACGCCCACACAATGGATGATTTGATAGCATTTAGAGCAAGGTTTTTTTTTTCCTGTAGGAGATTTTTTTCTAGCACGAAAGTGGCCTTTTAGGAATTTGTCCTTATTACACCCCATGCCAAGTAGATTCGTTGACTATTTGCAACCACGTCCGGTAGAAAAAAATTGCCTTCTATTCGACTGGGAACACCTAAGATATATATGAAAAGTTTAAATGGCTTTGTTTCCTTTTTTGGTGGTGAAACGGTTGTTTGTTTGACCTCTTATCAGTTGAAACGAACCCAAATCAAACAGAACCTGTAAAAGGAAATAGAGTCAGTCTAAATACCAAAATGAACTGCAGTTCTTCAAGCAGTATTTTTAAAAACCACTGAACCTCCGAAATTAGGTATTTGGAATGAAACAATACCGATAGCTTCTATGTTCAGACCAGAGACCAGCTGTGTTTATCATCAGTGGTATCAAGGTTGCAGATGTTTAATTTTGTTTTCTCTAAATCTGATCTTGTTTATAAAGTTACCTCAAGGGTACTTGTACTGGCTAGAGATTTTAAAAACAAAAGTTAATTGAATTCAAAGGTTTGATAAGGCTCTTTGCTGGGAATTTAAACTATTCAACTCAAAATCAACTGTCCAAATGAGATCATGGTTTATGTATCTCCTTTTATGGTCCTACAATGATGTTCGACTGAGACACATACCGCATCCTGCAAAAAGGGCTCTTTTTCTGCGAATCGATCGCGGTCAAAAATGAGCGGTTTAGTGGTAACTAGCTTCAGTTAAAATGAGATACAAGCTTCTCATTTGACCGCACGCCGTTTGCGAAAGATCGCCATAGAAAAAACAGAAGAACCTGTTTGTAAGCTAAAACAACTATTTATAAAGCAAATATCCTCGTTGGGTAGGAGGCATTGACTTACAGGTCAAATAAAGCTAAACATCCAGTTATGAACGGATGACAGGGGCCGCTGTTTGATCCTGTTTGAAGTCCCGAAAACTTTTCGGGCATTATCGAAAGCCATTACCGAAACTGCAATCCGCTTGTTTTGATAAGCTAGTCTTTCAACCTTTCTTTCAAGATAACAAAAAGCAAAATGATTCCAGGTGTTTCATTACCGAAAACCTCGCCGTTCTCAAGATACAGACTGAGGAATTTGTAATATCCAAACAAAAGGCCCGGAAATCCTCCCTCAGCTTTACAAGGAACATCACACAAGCAGGGGTGACAAACACGAGATCATATATAGATTTAGCCAAGCCTAAAAACGGAGCTCCGGGGTTATTTCTTTTCACAATAAGTTAACTTGGCTTCAGCCTGCGATCCAATCGAAACCCAGTACGGTCAGTGGTGGACTTTAAAAAAAGGCGGACCTTGATGAGCTCTAAACTTGAGCCCGAGAAATTGTCACGTGATACTGGACAGCGGATACCTTGACCAATTGACAATAACATGGATGTCCAATAGAGTGTTTTCACTCACGTCATCAGTAACCTTGTTTTTCCACCGAAACAAAAGAAAACGTTTGCATGATAGTGGGCTAAATTCCCTAAGGATTAGTTGGTACACCAACATGGCCGCCGTAACGTCACGTGAACGGAAGACCTTAGACAGCAATGACCAGAACCAGGTTGCTGACCAGCGGTTTTCATTAAAACAATGGTTTGTTGGGGATGCTCAGTCTCGCGGGCTCAGAAAACCTGGCTGTGGTCATTGTTATTTAAGGTTTTTCCACGTGAACACACTGCATATCAAACATGCACGCTGTAAACGGCCGCCATGTTGGGAGTATTGATTATTATTATTTATTATTATCATTATTATTAGTAGGATTTTATTACATTATTGGGCAACTTCGTAGTGCGCACGCGCCCACGAGCAATACCGCTAGCCATGATTAACATGAGACAAGCAACTCGAGGGTTTCTATGGGCCGCCGGGGAGCTCCGCTAAAATCGTTTTGAAATTGTTGGCACGAAAGGCAAAAGCCGGGCGGAGAATGGGGAGCGGCGCTGTGTGTGTGTGTGTGTGTATCAAAGAAGTCAAAAATGTAATTCCATTCTGAATCGTCAGAACATTCACTAGCATCCGAAGGGTTACTATTGTCCGACATTTCTGAAAAGACTTAACAAAAAGCTCTAGATTTTCAACAAGACTTCTTAGACTTTCGCACATTTCTTTCTTAAGTCGCCTGCGTAGCAAGAGTTTTCGTGGGATTTCACAGAAGAAAAGGACCAAAGTGCAGGCTTTTCGATGTTTTGACCGAGCAAAAATAGGGCGAGAGTGGGGGAGTGGAAGAGGCCCGTCTTTGAGCAGGACGAATTAAATGACGCATTAAATTAAATTGCCCAAAGTCGCCCAGAGGTACTATACATCTCTAGTATAAAAACAGCCACTGCAACAAATCACCATTGACTTGTTCACACGCTGTTAGAAAAGAAAATTACTAGGTTGCTTTTTGTCTTCTTTAGTCTCTTTTCAACAACTTTCACTGAATTGTGTTGCTCTAATGTACTCTTTCAGGAAGACAGAACCCAAAAAAGGAGCGACAAAGCACTCTTCCTAACCAGCAAGGAGAAAGCAAATCAATTGGAGAGCCATTATGCATGGAACTTTTGAAAAGAATGAACGAACTAAAAATTAGTTCTCGGACGTTTAGGTTTGGCGAAGAACGTAAGCAAGGCCAAGGTCTTTGGAAGAAACAAAAATGGAAAACTGTCAACGAAAAGTGTTCAATCTTAATACAAGTCGTTTCGCTAACGAGTCGTGTCGCTAACGTCCAGGGGCCTGGGGTTGCTCGAAGCTTGGTTAGCGCTAACCGTTGGTTAAGACCTAATCCGTCCCATATGGTAGGCAGGTTTAAACAGAGGTCACATTCGGTTGTTAGCGAACAGGGCCCGGTTGTTCGAAAGCGGATTAACCTAATCCAGGATTAGCGTAAACTTTTGTTTCATATTTTCAACTTTTTGATGAAAGTTTCTTTTGCTTATTTCTGTTGTTCAGGATTGACTTCTTCTAATGTAAAGTTTTGCCGAATATCAGCGTTGAACAGCATTTGGGAATAAAAAAATAAACTCCTTGGTTAATTTTTAATCCGGGATTAGCGTTAATCGGCTTTTGAACAACCGGGCACTGAAGGATAGCGAAACAAACAAATACGTTAGCGAAACGACTTCGGTTGTTAGCGAACTGGATGGTAGCGAAACGACTTGATACCATTAAAACTGCTTTTAATCATAATGTATTCTTTTAGTTCCCAGAATAAGTTTTCCGTACAGGTTTTTTTGTCCAACAAAGAATTCTTCTGCAGTTGATGTGTGTTTCTTCAAAATTACAAAAAAATAATAAATTGTAAAATTAACAAATTGATTCCAAAGTTGCTGTCTCTCTTCAGTAGTAGATTATAAATGACGTTAAAATGTGGTATTACAAAAAGGTGGCAGCTGAGTGTGTCACTGATGTTCGTACGACATTTCAACCTCTGTGATCTACTACTAAACAGATGCACAGAAACTTGGAATTGTTTGTTAAAAAAAGAAATAGAGAATTTAAAGTATTTAATGATGATGACAGCTAGGTGTCTGAGCTCTAATAGATCATAGGTCAGAACCAATCAAACGTGTGCGGTATTGAACTTATATAATTCCTGATAGAGATAATAAAAATGTCATCCATGAAAATTGTCAGTAGGTTAACATCATTCTGTCAAAGATGTCAAGATGCCAATGCCACTGTTTAATAATTATTATTAAGCATTGGCATTTGACAAAAAATAAATAAGAATATTATTAATGCTCCATTAATAATTGGTGACTCTGATGCTCACACATTTCAAATTAAAAAAGACCAGAAAATGGATTAATTAATTAATTTAACCCTTTAACACCCAAACCAGCCTAAACCGGCCATACTTAGTATTTTACTCTGTCTAACGCCAGACGATTTTACTTGTCAATGGGGAACCCCTGGGAGTCAATGGGTCAAGTTGTTAAACGAAACACAAAGCCTGCAAGCTCTACAAGATTACAATAACTTTTAAGTGAGTGAAGTTTTAAAGTGCTTGAAATCTTGGATTAGAATGCAGCGCATAGAGCATACTTCCATGCTAGCAGAGGCCTCCTTCCTTTTGCGTTTGTTGGACTGACGAGTATAGGAAGAGACCACTGCCATGGGGCGAAACTCACTTTGATCCAACTGCCGTCCACGAACCTTGGACGGCACTCTTCAAAGTCTTCAAACCCCTTGCCTCATGGTATGTTTGATTGTGACTTGAGCCTGCTGTCTTCTGCGCATCCCTTTGCAGTAATTTCGCGATCATTAAGGACGGTGCCTACTATTGTTATTGCGCATACGTTTTGCGCATCTCGAGATACTCGGATTTCCTATCGGCGGTGCTTATTAATACAGGGATATTTCTGCACGGTTCAAAACTATGCGGAGAAGGCAGAACTTACCGTACTTATTTGGCTACAAGCGGAGCTCGGCTATAAGCCGAGACCCCAAACTTCTTACGGAAAAAATCAACTTGATTGACACGAATTGTAAATGCATAATACTCGGCTATAAGCCGAGACCCATTTTAGGTCTTGATGTGTATTATCGACTATGGAATTTTCGTAATTTAAAATACAAATTGACATTGACTGAAAAATTATACGCAAAGCAATAAAATGAACACGAAAGATAAGAAACAAACAAGCAACGTGATCGTGAGGTGACGAATATTATTAAACAATTGTTGACCTCACAGGAAACGTTTCTTCGTACAAGCGAACCGTCTTATAAAAGTTATTCGACTGGACACCTTACAACCTCGCTCTTTAAACTTAAAATAGTCGCCGAAGCAGAAGCTGTAGAAAATAACTCCGAGATCGCCGGAGAATACGGCATCAGCGAGTCGATGGTTCCGTCGCTGGAGGAAAGATAAGGCAAATCTGTTCAACGGGGAGCGTATCAGGGAGCGTATCCCGAGCTCCATCAATGACCTTTGGCGTGGTTTTCAGAGCAAAGAATTCAAGGTAAGATTTTCCCTTTAATGCGTACGGTTTTTTTGCTTGGAAAATGTCGCTACAAGAAGAAATCCTCTTACGTTTTTGTCGCAAGTTTGCTATGGTGTCATGTGACAAGCTTGTTTACCCGATCTGTGATGGTGCAATCTCGTTCCCAGATTCCTCGTTCCTTCGATGGGTAAACCAGGCTTGGCGCGATATTCCCGAGGAGATAGTGAGGGTGAGACGTTGGTTCAAGACTTATGGCACCTCTATAACGCACTCGACGGCACAGAAGACGATGCAGTCTTCGACGAGAATATTCCAGAACGAAAAAAAAAGTGAAGACGAGGAAATGGACAACGAATTTGAGACAGACAGCAAGGAAGAAGACGAGCAATAAGATCAATCCCGATTACACAACAACACGAACAGCTCCTTTACGAGCCACCAAGTAATAAAAATCCATATTACACCAACAACAACTTCTCTTCATTTTACAAGTAATTTAGTTCGGCTTGTAAGTAAATACACGTTCATTTGTTACTGTTTTAATTTGCTGAGAAAATTTTTTTTATCAAAAATACTCGGCTATAAGCCGAGACCCCTTCTACCGCTTCAAATTTGCCCAAATTGAGTGAGGATTTGTGTAAAAATCGCTCGGCTTATAGCTGAATAAGTACGGTAGCAAGTGTTCTTGGTATCCAAAAAGAAATTTGGAGGTAACCATGGATTTTTCAGAGATAATTAGACTTGAATTTGGAAAAGAACGCCTTTCATTGTTTTGTATTTTAGAGCTTTTTACAAATATTGTTGATTAATTATCTTCGAAAAATGCGTGGTTACCCCCAATTTTCTTTTTGGATTTCAATAACACTTGTTAAGATCTGTTTTTCCCGCATAGCCAGTAAATCGCGCAAAAATACCTTTGAATTAGTAGGCACCGTCCTTAAGTGAGCACACACAACATGAAAATAATATCACTTGAGGATTCGATTGCTAAGTATCCACCGCACATGCTCAACACAGTGAGTTTCGACCCATGGCGGAGGCCCGGGAAGGGGGGGGGGGGGGGGGTACTGTCATATATGGACTATATAGGTATGTGCCGCTGTTAAGGGTATGGTTTTCAAGCAGTTTAATCTAGGATATAGTATATAAATCATAGCCTTTCGGTCTAGAATAGGGTATCATTTTTCACGAAACTCACCAGTCGGTTGAAGATTTTATCAAGACTAAGGAAACCAGAAATTCCCACTCAAGAATATAAAAAAATCAAATCGGCAAAGTTTAAGTTTACGTAACGCAGCCTCAACAGTGTCAATAAATGGCTATCATGACACACCTCTGGATACAACAATCGGAATTTAGACGGAAATCGGTGGGAGTTTACTCTGGTATAGGGTAGCAAAATTCAGCTGAACTAGCTCTGGTATAGGCTAAGGGTTCCAGGGTCCCAGTGGCACATCCCCAACCAGAAATTCCTAAAGTGCCCCCCTCCCGAGCAAGAGGTCTCTGCTAGCAGGGAAAGAGCTTACAGCATTCAGCTTAGTTAAATACTATTAGTTTCACAGAATGTTTGGAGGTATTTAAAATACCTGTTTGTATGTTTTTCTTACGTACTTTTTCACACTTCTTAAATAATATTTCTCTCTTTGCAAAAATGATGGCATTATTCTTCATGCTCTTTCCTTACCAAAATGCTCAAAATGATGCAAGCACAATGTGCAAAGACCAAGTAAACGGCTGCTCAGTTAATAGCTAAAAAGATATTTATAGTGAAGGAAGAAATAATTTAATTCCCCAAGATAATTACCGGTAAATCTTATTATGCTCCTGTGCTTCTAAGAAAATTCTGTATCTTCTTGTTGCCATTTATTTTGAGGTCTTAAAAGAATATACTCAAATAAGCTTGTTAGTTGATAAAATTATTTGGATTTATTAATTTTTATTTGTTTATGGCAAATGAAATTGCCAGGCAAAGAAATGATGAAACTAATTTGATTAAAGCCATTTTCAAGGTAGCCAGTGCCCCGTTCTTCTTGTGTGCTGATGGCTCCACTGCCAAATCACTTGCTTGATGCCCCAAACAAGTGATCTGGCTTGCAGATTGTTTTCTTGCTAATTATCAGTTGCTCTTTTAGCACCAGTGGTTCTTTCTGCCCATAAGTCATAATGTCTGTAGTATTGGGCTTTTTTCATGACAACCTTAGGTTTTGCAAGTCTCAGCGCTTTGTTGCTTCCTGTTACCCACAATGTGACTCTTGAGACGCTTTCCATTTGACAGAACTGACTGACCAGACCTGGCATTTGAAAGGGCTAACGCTACATTGCCTTCAAATAAGGACCCCTTTGAGGATGATATACACTCCTCCAGAAGAATGCAAGGGATTATCATGCAAGTGTTCCTTCAAATTGTTACATTTTCTTTGCAAACTGACGGGTCTGGTCGGTCAGTTCAGCCATAAAAATGCTCCCTTCGTCTCTCTGTTTTGTAGGTTACACCATTAATTTAGTGAAAATAGGGCATTCATAGACGTTAAGAAGTTAAAATAAAATGCAACCTTAAAGAAAGAAACAATGAACAATTGTGTTAAATCATATCTGGTCTCTGTGGCATACACATATTGTAGTGAACTTGTTGATTCCAAAAGTCTGCACCTTTCCATCCACACCATCCCTAAAAGAAAAAAAAAAACAACAACAAATAGTGAAGGGGACGAATGAGAGGTTGCAATGAAAGGATAAATGGGAAGAACACTACATAACAATGGACAGCAGAAATATATGTATGCCTTAGTGTATTCACTCACAAGGTCTACACAGGTGGAATTTGCACCATGTTGATGTTTGGTGAGGGAGGAGGAAGAAGCAAAGAAAAACCCTTGGTGCGAGGCTAAGAACCAGCACCCTTGACCATGTTGGTGTGAGGTGATTGTCATAATATGTGTTGAATATCTGCGCTATTTAACATAACAACAGGCGTTATGATGATTAGCAGTCCCACTGGCTAATTCATATTTGCATTTAAGTGTTAAGCAGGTCATTTTCAAAAATTTAATCTCCGTTTTTTGGTTCTTCGATTTTAGTTTCCCTTGGATCCCATCTTCCCTTCCTTTTCAGTGAGGGCTTTACCAACTTTCCAATTAACACTTCCCAGAAGCCTACAGAGAGGCCCCAGTAAAAGCAGGATAATATGAAGAGGTTTCCTGGAGCAAGTGAAAAAGTGTACAGATGAATTGCAAAATTCGATTCATGTCTGAAGAGATGCTACAACACAGCTTACACCAAATCTGCCTAAACACTTAGTCAGAAGCCTACAATGGGGTGTGACTTTGGCAGGAGGTAAAAATAAAATTCAAGGGCAAAACAAAGAAGAATGGCAGAAAATATATTTTGAATACCTTTATGTAGAAATTAAAAACAAAAAAAACCCTGTAGGCTGCACATGTACAGGGTACATTGAAAGCCGAAAAATCCATTTTATAAGTTTATGGTACTAACCTTGTCCAGGATAACTTTCAGATCTTCCCCGCCAGTATAGTGAGGATCAAGTATTAAAAACCTACAAATTGCAAAATAAAGAAGAAACAAAAGTCCTGCTGATTTGAAACTCACACTCGCACCACCGCACACTGGTGGCTCAGTTGGCTGAGCATCGGGCTGTCATGCGGGAGGTCGTGAGTTCGTCTCCGGCCATACCAACACTCAGGGTCTTAAAATAACTGAGGAGAGAGTGCTGCCTTTGTAATTACAGCTGCAAACTCTTAAGTCTTTTCGGATAAGGCCTGTAAACCGGAGGTCCCATCTCATAGCCCTTATTGGAAATTAAATAGTATGGGTCGTTAAAGAACCCACTCACTATTTGATAAGAGTAGGGGATGTAAGTCTTCAGTGTTGTGGTCTGACCTTATCTGGACAGGGGTCTCTCCCACTTCCTAAAAATGTATTGTAAACTGCATAATAAGCAGTCTGGCTAAAGTTCCCCATAAAGCATTGTAAATTAGTCCTGAAAAGCCCTGAGGGAAGAGACTAATAGCTTCACTTCACTTCTTTCATAGTATCAGAAATGATAATACATTGCTAATAACCTTTATCTTTTTATTTTTTTTAAATGGAGCAATATCAGCAATACTGACCTAACATTACCAGTCTGATCATTAAAGTCCACTCCCAATATGGTATGAGCCAGAACACCGCCCCCTGTGAATGGAAAAGGATCCAAAGTATTTGAGTGCATGCAGCAGAAAGAATAGATAATTTTAGAGATAATACAAAAAAGACGGATGACAGAGGATGAACCAAAGGTTTCATTGAGATAATAAAGTAAGCAAAAAAGATGAAAACTGCTCAGGGCAAAGTTGTGGTAAAAGAGTGCAAAGCTGGTCAATGAACCCTTTGATGAATATGTGATACTTAGTTAAATGAGTTGACAATGAGGACCACTCTCGATATCCAGTCTCAGGAAAAGCTGAGGACTCTTGCTCATTGATGCGAAGTCCAGTGTACTTCAAGGGAATCCCCACTCTGTGGGAAAATTTACTTTCAACCACAGGAATGATGTTTACAGTCAAATTTCTTTGAAATTCTGTCAAAGAAAGCACTGGTATCTAACAAAAATGAATTTCGTAGGCTGTTATTCATCGTGATGAAGTACAATAATAATAAAGTATTCTCGTTTGTCTCACAATGTGGTGACTTGTGATGTAGATTGGAAGGCAACAATAAATTGTCACAATCATTCAAGGTGGTGACCGTGCCATGGGAATTTGAAGGTAAAAATAATAACTATTATTCTTATTGATTCTAAAACCATTGGTGGAGGATTGAGAGAAAGCCCAAACTTTTTCCACTGTTGACAACAACCAGGACATGATTCTAGCCCAATTTGGTGGGAAGCAAGGGCTCTTACAAATACACAATCCCTGCTCATGGCAAACCCACAAAAAGCAGTATTTCCATTTGGTCACCACATTCGGTGCTGCTCATGTTGTAGTCTAATTTTTTTTGGCCCACTTCAATTTTTGAAATTAAATGAATCTGCCTAATACTTATAACATTGCTGTACAGTTGTAATCTTGGAATGCAGCCTTAAGGATTTAAGCCTAGAACGAGGGGAAAACAACCCTGAATCACAACAATCATGAAAGTTGACTTCTAGTTGGCAGGAAGTTTACAGAAAATTACACATTCACAAAAACACCATAAATTAGAAAAAAAAAGAGGAAAAGGGATTGAACTCGAACAAAAAAGTTTTTAAAAAATTGATGTTAAAAAGGAAGACAAGGAAATGCAAAACTACACATACCGATCATGATAGGAGTTCCTTGAGTCTGAAAATGATGCAACAAATCACGCCCTTTGCTTCGCATTTCTGCCCCAGAGCTCACAAACATGATCTTTGATGTGACCCCCAGGAGATGCTCCAAACACATGCTAACTTCAAATGAGCCAATCCACTGTCGTGATCCAACAAACTCTTTACTTTTGTCTTGAAGATCGACGAGAGCCTGTTGAATTTCACGATGGCTTGGAACAGCTTTTGATGTGTAGCCCTGGTGCCGAAACCATGATGCAATGGTTTGAAGAGATCGGTAAGCACATCCCCATCCCTTTCGGATTAAAACATTGAAACATTGCCAGTTTTTGCATGACATCGCCATTACAACTTCTCTCAGGACTCACTAGACTTACAAAGGAGCCACACAAAGGAGACAAAGGATAGAACCATCCCTAAAGACAACTAAGCTGAAATGTATAACCAGGGGTTTAAGCCATTTAATTTATGGTTCATTTAAAAATGAATAGTTTCTTTTAGATTTATTAAAATGAAGTGCACATAAAGTAGCTTGAAAGCCAACTGCAATCCCATCATTTACTTTTTCACATAACATGTGTCCCGAATTTGGGTTACATGTAGCAAGAACTACATAAATCTTACACAAGGGTGTGAGGGAAGTGAAAACTTCTTTTGGATGAACGGGGAGTGTATGTAAAGACTAAAAAATATTATTATGACATTTTACAAGTTTTTTATGTTATTTCTTTCTACTGCTTGATAGTAATTTACATGTCCTAAAACGTACATTATCATTAAAGTTATCCTGCATGTAATGATGATAGGCATATGTTCCATCAACAACTGCTACTGTGCCACAAGCACCTTGAAAAAGAGAAAAACTAAACAATAAACCATAAAAAAAAGATGCATGTATGGCCTTCTCAACAATCATTTTTGTTCCAAAAACCAAAGCATTAATTTCTAGAAGACAGGATAAAAATCAAAATACTGCATACAACAACACTTTCTATGAAGCCGTTTCTTTCTCACAACATGAGCAATAAGAGGAGTTTATCAGAAGATTTTTATCCTCTATTGTAGCTATTAAAGCACTTGGATTTATTTTTGGAGGGTAATAATAATTATTTTAATTATTAAATTAAATTACTATTAATAGACCTAAAAGTGCACTCGACAACAAGAATGCACATTCAACAGTCAAAGAAGAGTGAGGAAAATGTGTGAGCCAACATGGCAAGACAATAATTATTGTTAGTCAACATATAAATGTGAGACTTGCATGGCTCGCATGATTTGCTGGCTCAGATTGTCCAGCCCCGTCACAGATAAAAAGCATGGGGAAAGAGCAAATTTTTAGGCAAAAGAAAGTTTGTGTCATATTATTGCACACAACTTGCTTGAGATCAAGAGTCCCAATTAATTTGTCTACAAGGATTCTAGCTTTTAACAAACATGCTCTTGCAAGAAAGAGGACTGAAGAGAGACGGAGTTGAATCTTACATTGATAACTAGGTGACAGTCAACTCCTAAAAATCATGACAATGTGGTCTAAACATTACATAAAGATTGATAAAACATAATTTTCTCACCTCCGGTCAATCCAACATGAGGATTTGTCAAGTAAACACCTACATTATGAGACAAAATCATTTCACAACACATAATAATAATAATAATAATAATAATAATAATAATAATAATAATAATAATAATAATAATAATAATAATAATAAAAACTTCTTACATTGCACTTTTTCTATAAGAATAATCAAAAGCGCATTACAATTTGATAAATTCTTACAAATTATAATAAGTAGTTTCTTCGAAATACATTTTAAGATAAAAACTAGTGATAAATTTTTCGACGTTTCGATCTTGCCTAACTTTGAACACGCAGTCTGACTCCATCCGCGCAAAGTTATTTTTATAGCTCGGAGTATTTCATATATTCGTTTGTAAAGCTTTTGTCCTAGGCTATTGTTATCTAGCTTTTTTTAGTTTTTATCACTTACCTTTTGTAACGCTTAGTACATATTTCCACATTTTTAGCGCTTTTCATATTCTTACATCTGATTTTACTTCTTATAGGCAAAGTTTTATTCATTTTTTTCAAACTTGAAAATGATCTCAGCGAGATTGAAACGTCGAAAAATTTTATCGCTAGTTTTTATCTTAAAATGTCTTACAAATTACAAATTGTAATTTAAAACTACCAATTATTCATCTTAACAATTACTGGTAAGACCTAAAATCCTACAATAAATTTGAGAATTGAACTTACAATTAAGTCTTAACAAAAGGCCTTTGAGAATAAATAAGTTTTAAACTAAATGCTTAAAAATGTTAATGTTCCTAGCTAGCCTTACTGACAAAGGAAGGCAACTTAAGACGGAATCCACCAGAAGTTTGAGTAAGAAGTGGACAAAAACCTAGTACCAAGATTATGTACATCATATTGCAAACTTCTGTACGACTGTTTTAATTAAATATCTTCTCCAAAAAAATCATTTCTAGCAACACCAAACGCGTCAAAAACAACTGTTGAACTTCGTAAGAAACACTTGAAAGTACTGGTGAAATGAAACTGATGATGAAATTTTACCTGTGTTTGCACAATTTCTCTGAACGTTGAAATTTAATTTTTCTCGTTCCCATGGGAAATTGTTTTCGGTGTTATTTCAGGCAACTATTTATATCTTTAGCTTTCAGGAAATGTAAAAAGGACTGTAAAATACTTAAAATTAATCTGGAACCAGATTTTTGCCCACTAAAAACTGAAATTGCTCGATTTTCTATCGGATTCGTCTTAATTCTACACATTTCAAACTAAAAATAATGATGATAGTAGGCCTGTAGCTTGGGGAGTACAAGGAATGCATTTGCACCCCTTTCTCCCAACCAGATTTTGGTACAGATGGATAAGAAAAAAAAAATGATGATGATGATGATGATAATAAATTATTCCAGTCACTTTGTTTACTAGTAAGCTAATGAACTGGACCAAGTGCTTCATTGTAGAATATCAAGAAGTTGATTCTACAGCTATAAAATTGTTTAATGTTATGCAAAAATGCCTGGAATGGACACGTTGGAATGCACTCGAAGTTCAAATAAACAGCTCAGACAAAATGAGTTAACTGAATAGAGTGTAATGTGAAGTGCTAGATTTCAATCCCATATGAACTATGTGAGCGTTAGCCCTACTGATGGAAATGGGCCCACACAAGGACAGAGAAAAACTCTGACCAAGGTGGGAATTGAACCCACGACCTTTGGGTTAGATCTATTCAGACTCTATTCAGTTAACTCTGTTTAAAATATAACTGCTACACGGCCAACGTTTGTATAAATGTAACCTTTCCATGCACTCAGACAAAATGAGTTCCCCTTTTTGCATTAACAGCCCCTGTGCAAAAAAAAAACCTTACGATGTTCAAACCATGCTTTCCTAACATGATGACTCCATTTCAGTCCCTTTTTAATGGGCATGCCCAATACACAATGATTTACTTACAGTCAAGCTATGTTATGCGTGACCGGTAGATTTGAAATTTGAACTGAGTATTCAAATCTGTGTGCCAGTTTTGAACTTTTCTCTTGAGATTATGAATTTCCTGTTACGTCCCATTATCACAAATAGTTAGCTATGAACTTTAATTTTATCATAAAATAAACTGTTTGAACAGTTGAAACTATTTCAAGCGTTTGATGAATAATTATTGTTGTTATGCATTTTTCGTACCAACTTTTGGAAAAATCGTCAAGATTCCATTCAAATCTCAGAAGCTTCAAAGAGGAATTCGGATGTTCATTTCAATTTGGTTGATACTGGTCCCCCGTGACATAGCTCGACTCTAATACATAACAAGACCTATTAACCCTTTCACTCCCAATAGTGCCACTTATAGATTTTACTCTGTCTAACGCCAGATGATTTTACTCGTCAATGGGGAACCCCACGGGGCTGAAAGGGTTAACAACAGCTAGATTCACTCAAAAACTTTCCCCATTAACCCTTTCACTCCCAATAGTGCCACTTATAGATTTTACTCTGTCTAACGCCAGACGATTTTACTTGTCAATGGGGAACCCCACGGGGGTGAAAGGGTTAACAACAGCTGGATTCACTCAAAAACTATGTCCCCATTAACCCTTTCACTCCCAATAGTGCCACTTACAGATTTTACTCTGTCTAACGCCAGATGATTTTACTCGTCAATGGGGAACCCCACGGGGCTGAAAGGGTTAATCCACTGACTCCGAAACAGCCCCCCACTGATAAGTAAAATTGTCTGGCGTTAGACAGAGCAAAGTCCATAAAGCCAAGGAGCCAATGGGTTATGGTTCAACTTCTTTCAAAAAAATTATATAAATTTTAATGCCTGACAATGAGAAAAAAAGTATGATCAGGGGGAAGTTGCTGAAAGATTGGTTAGCGCCAACCGCTGGTTAAGAGGTATCAAAACCTATAGGTATCGTTAAGAAATACAGTGTTGGCATTTAAAAGTACCTGTATTTACAATTTAATTATGAAATGCATGTGCAGACAACACAAGCAAGTCTTCTACCACTTGAGATTATTGGATTTTTTTTTTTTACCTTGCTGGAGTTCATTTTCAAACACATATCTGTTCGAAGGTCGCAAAAGAGGCCTCTTTCTTGGCAAAAGAAGACGTTTATGTAATTCCATCCTGACAGACACTGATTAAAAATAATTAGAAATATCACTTAATCATCCCCAACAACAACTTTTCACATTGTTCACTTATTAGCATAATAATAATATAATAATATTGATAAAAAACAAGCATTCTCCAGGTTTTTGCATTTTAGATTCAAAATACATGTGCCTTTTTTGCGAAAAGGAAAGTATGAGAGAGTATAATTTGAAAACACTCAAACCATGAATGTATGCATAGTTCGAGAGAAGAAACTCTCAGCACGGGTCTAAAAACACTTGGCTATACCTTGTGCTTTTAAGCCTGATAAAACACTGCTGCTCATTTTTTAAACAGTACTTAACCCATCGACATCCAAACCGGCCAAAACCTGCCAGACTTAGTATTTCACTCTGTCTAACGCCAGACGATTTTACTCGTCAATGTGATGATATACGGTACTACTAGTATTAGTAGTATAACATCACATGACTTATGCAAAGTGGCTATGGTACTGTAACAGTTAAAAAAATGAGCAGCAGTGTTTTATCAGGTTTAAAAACACAAGGTACAGTGTATAGCCAAGTAGCGTTTTTAGACCCAATAAAAACATGACTGCTGCAAGTTTTTTCAACTGCTTCAAAAACAACCTATAAAAGGTGTGTCCGTCAGGAGTGCAAACAAAGCTTCAAATAATTGTGAGGAAAATATTAGCACACAAAAAAAACAAGCTGGGCCTTACTACAGTACCAATTCTTTATAAAAAGATTATTCTAATGAGGATCAGTGTTTTATCAGGTTTACACATGTGCAAGTGATGTTTTATTGGCAGTTAGCTTCATTAAATTGTATTCCAAGAAACTGCTGTAAATGCACATACTTGAATGTCATTTCACTCAATATAATTATTATTAAACTAAAAAAAATGAATTTTCTCATTTGGTTCTAGTAGGTTTTTTGATTATTCCGATAAATTTGATAGCAGCTGGGTTGTTTAACTTCTTCTAAAAGAGGACTAGCATGTCTATTCACTTGCCTTGTTTAAGACAAGTAAAACTCCAGTTTTGTAAATGCAATAACTTACCAAGCTCGTCATCACCGACACTGGGATAAATAATGGTCACCAGATGGCAAAACCCAGGAGGCTTGAAGTGATGTACTTTAGGCAGAGATGTTGATGCACAATCCTACAAAGTGGTTAAAAAAGTGAACATGAAAAGCTTTATAATAATAATTTATTATCACTAGAAGAAGATATCACAAGAAGAGACAATCCATTAAGCAGACTACATGCAAACAAGGTGCAACCTGCTCTATTAGTATTGGCTCAAATTATCTTCAAGGTGTTACCCTTATCCAGCAGAATGTGCGTGGGCCCGAGGCTCTGGAATAATCCACAATCAGAAACAGAAATCTCTGGTTCTGGTCAAATAACTGCGTTTATGTGAAGGGTCTTCTGAATATATGCATAGAAAGTCAAACTTTCAGAACATTTCCAGGGTTCCATGGTTTTGGTGCATGAAAGTCCACCATTAGAAACAATTTTTCTTGCAAAAACTAACAACTTGTAAAATGGCAGGAAATGAAACCGTTTTTCAAGAGCCAATCAAAATAATATACTGTAGCCTTTTTTGAACTTGACCAAAGTCTCTGTTTCTTGACCAACGGAACGATGACTCTGGGAAAGATATTGTGGCTTAAAGGAAAAAATAGTAGCAAAACGAAAATACTACTGGTTTTCTTACTTTCTCCATCCATAACTAACAATGAGGGAGAGTACATAACCCTTGAAAATTGTTGCAGAGTAATGTACAAAAACATCATAGTATCAGCAAGACAAGCAAATAGTGTACAAGTCTACAAGGCTGTTTTTAAAATGATTGCAGCCAGAAGGAAAGTTAGGATTTAGCCAGCTTATAGTGCAGTGTCCTATTGTGGGAGCTTGATTTTCCTTTTGTTTTTTGTAATGAACATTCAAAAAGGAACTTTAACTAACTGGTTGTTTTCGTTTTACAATTTAGGGGTTTACCACCTCACTTAGTCTTACTATAGTAACTTCCTTTTATTATCAAGTATATATATAATTTTTTTTTCCTAAATAAAGCTGTTTGAGGTTTCATGCATTCACATTATGTACGTAGCTTTTCCTGTTTTTGTTCCTTTGTCGTTTAATCTACGACATACAGTCACTTAATTCTTGGAGTTCAGTTAGAGATTTGCAGAGTTGTTTTTGTGAGTTGTAAGAGTTTTCAACGCAGCAACATACTTTAAGGCAGGATCAGACGTAAATATTATTACAGCTTTTAATCCATTTGTTTTCAAATTATTTTCTTTCTCTTTCGCTTGCTTGTGATTGTTAGCGCTATTTTTTGATTAATTGTGTGAATTGCAATTTCCTTTGTAGTTTTCTCCACATGTGTGCAGTAGTTAACCGAGTCGATTTTAACAAATACTCTTAAAAGAAGCCCATCTGATTGTTCCACTCTGCAGTTGACACGTCACAATCTCCAGTGCACAACCACCCGTGTCTGTTGCATTCGCTACACAACACTTTGCCTCCCGCCTCCTTCCTTATTAACTTTGCCAAATGCACACTCTATTGGTCACTATTTACCTTACGAAACTTTCCTTTGCCATAAAACTCCATAACAAAGGCAAACTATTTTACAAAGGAGAACATAATT
>NC_090891.1:45306341-45308841 GCF_036669925.1 Montipora capricornis | reverse complement strand
CAGTATGTCAAACTTTGGAAACAGAAACCCTCTTGAGTATTGTAGTATGATCCCACTGGGACACTAAAATGATATGGTTACAGATAGCCCTGTGTTCAGTAAGTAAAAAACATGGAGTAAGGTCCCAAATGGGCAGTCCAAGTGTCATTCTGGTCACCAGAGCCTTGGATCGACACAAGGCTCTGGGAAACTCTATCTAGGAAAACATGTGTCGTAGGGTTCTTGTAGCCAAAAATTAGCTATTTGAACCTTACGGCGCCTGCTCACTCCTCGTGCTAACATGAATGCACCGAATAGGGACGCCTTTGATTGTTCTTCATGAAAACCAAATGAGAAGTCAGTTTGTTTCAAGGTTCCCCAGAGCTCTTCCCTCAGTCAAGAGAAGAGCTCTGGGGTCAAGATTGTCCAAGTGTATGACACAAAAGGAATAGTGAGGATAGCATTGACCAAGATACAGATATTGTTAGTACAACCTAAAGTCCATCCAAAGTTGCTTTTTTATCAGTACTGAGGAAACTTCAGTGTCATAACATTGTCACACAATTGAAGTGCTCATTGACAAAAGGTAAGAGTGGGGATTTTTTATCTCTCAAAAGGTTTGTTTTTTTCTCTATCATTTTAAAATTAGGCCTAAGAGTAAATTCATGGAAAAATGGGAAAAAAAATCAACGATGCAGTATTTAAGGATTTGCCAACGGGCGTCTCTAAAACGATCACACCTATGACCCCTTAGACCTTAAGACTCGAAAACGAAGGAAGTAACTGGGCAAAAACCCTCAATTTGGCTAACCCTAGGCCTAACTACTAGGCCTACTGAGTTGTGCTTTAGGCCTAGGGTTAGCCAAATTGAGGGTTTTGGGGTACTTTCTCTGTTTTTGAGTCTCAGGGTCTTGGGGGTGTTTGTTTCAGAGACACCTGTTTGCCAACCCAAGACCCAATTGAATGATTGTGTGAGATGCAGAGCATCAAGAGCACCAAGTTGGAGTCAGTCTGGCGTAAACGGGAAATTATTGGATTGCCTATAATAATCTTAATACCCTAAGAAAATAAGTTTCAACAAAAAAAAAAATTCTAACCATTTGGAACCAAAGAACACAACTCAATTTGTTCCCTTTCCCAGTCTGGGATTGCCAGAGAGCCATTGTTTGCCGCTGACACTAAACTTCTACATGCTAGACATCCAACAATATCAATTTCGTTTTCTCGTGTTTCTCCGTAAAGGTAAAATACAGAATTTCCATCAAGGTCTTCAGGATTTTTCACGTACTCTCGCAATTTCTGCCAAACATAAAGTGAAGAAAATCGTCAAATATATATCGTTATGTCGATTGCGTAATGCGCTTTCTCCAAAAGAAAAACAGAGGCAAAGAAATCACCTGTTTTACTGCATTATCCACGCGGACCCGAACTCCACCGTCCGCCATCTTGCATTTTTGCGAAACACCGCTGTCGTTTATCCTCAGCGTGACCATTCCAGGGGTGGGGCGAGAGGTGAGGGGAAGGAGTGAGGGTCGAGTGTAGGGGGTGAAGGGTACCAAAGCTGAACTGAACCCAAATCCTCACAAAAATGCCACAATGTAGGCCTAAGGTTAGCATTTTTGTAAGGATTTGGGTTGTTTCAGCTATAGTACCCTTCTCCCCCTACCCCACCCCCAGAATAGTCATGTCGTTTATCCAGTGGTCTTTTCAGTCAATGTGCTATCCCTCTAAGCTCTATCTAACTCCCTTTGTATACTCTAATTTCACAGGTTTTCTAGTTTTTGCTGCCAAGGGATCGGCGAAAGGCTTCCTGGAAATCCTTTTAGCGTGCAACCTATATGCTGTTTCCATGTTGTTTGTTGCATTTGAGAGTAATTCATCATGCAAGGTTATGTAGCTGGTGTCAACGTATACCTCCTTTTCAACCAGAATTTGTGCGATCACTCTTTGTGTATTTTAGAACTTTGCGCGTAAAACGTGCTGACATTTTAGCGAACCATTCCTTCTCTCAGTACTTATTTTCTTACCGAAATCCAGAGGAGAAAGGGGCAGCCTTCAACTCAGTGAACTCGATTTTGTCACCTTTGGGCAAAAGGCTGCCAGTTATGGAGAAAACAGAGAAAATATCGGTTGAACATAGTGATGATATTCAAACGTTGGAGTCCACATCCATAATGAAAGAACCGATAGGTGTCTTTCTTAATCAAAGTTGCCTTCCTTCAGATTACAATGGGCTGCCGTCTGGTGAATCAAAGAATCTTAGCCCTGACAGCCTGATTACCTCGAGGAGTAGTGGTGAAATCACTACCTGTGAAGTGAAGAATGACCATCCTGTAACAGATCAACTTTCTGGGGAGTCATCTGGAGTACATTGTCAGGCGGTTACCATGGTGAATTGTGACAGTGATCTTGATTTGATTTCTAATGAAAGTACATTTAGGGTCGATGAGAAGGTTGGCATTGACAGTGATTCTCTTGGGTTAGGAACACTATTTAATGAAAGCCTGCAAGGTATGGACGA
>NC_090891.1:45296341-45301341 GCF_036669925.1 Montipora capricornis | reverse complement strand
TGTCTGCTTCTTACCACTCGACCGTCAAATAGGCCTTTTGCAACTAACAATCACATGGTACAAAATCCGCCATGCTGGAGGGGAAGCTCATTATTATTCCCCCACTGGGACATTAAAACAAAGAGACCTGAACAAGTCAAGCTTGACTTGCCTTTGTTTTAATGTCCCAGTGGTGGAATAATAATGAGCTTGCCCTCCAGCATGGTGGATTTTGTACCATGTGATCGTTAGTTGCAAAAGGCCTATTACCTTACGAAGGCATAATGATATGGGGGGCGGGGCATATTTTTCTTAGTATGTCATAGGGTGGTAGGCTATTGAACATCATTTCTCACTTTGTCAAAGAAGGAATGCAGGGATGTGCAGTGGGGAAGAGGGACATACATATCCAGGGTATCAGAGCCATTTATCCAACTGGGAAATGGGCTCCACGTCAAGAGCAGAAGATTTGATGAAAGCCTTCATTTGAATAATGCTTTTGGACATGTTCATGTTTCAGGAGAAGCATCAAACTTCACTTACGATTACCCTTATAGCTGGTCCATGCGACCATATATTCCCTCAGCTGAAAAATATAAAAATGCCAAGGTGGGTATTCAGTTTTAAGGCAATTTTTTGGAGCTATGATAAAATCAAGGTGCATAATTATGTGAATCCTGTAATACTTTTTTTGCAGGCGGTGCACAGAAATAAAGCAAAACAAAACAATAATACATAAAGAAACCCATCAGTGTGGCCTTTTTCCATCTTTTTCTTTTCATTCATTTGCACGAGTTGTTACATATTTTTGCAGATATTTCAGAAGTGACAAGTCATACATACACAATCTGAGCAGGAGATCTATCTGTATGGCAAGTATCGTTAATGCAGGATGTTTCCCTCTCAGGTTTGTCCTGGTCAGGATGGTAAATTGTACACCAACATTGTATGTCCAGTTGATTTGTCACAACAGCCAGAAAAGACCCTCCCAGACATTCAAAGCACACAGTTTGCCATCAACTTCTTACAACAACATTCAACAAACCACAATACTAAAGGTCAACCATTCTTCCTGGCTGTTGGGTACCACAAGCCACATATACCTTTGAAATATCCAAAACAATTTCTTGATCTCTACCCAATGGAGAAAATCCATGTTGCTCCTGATCCCTCGAGGCCATCAGGTATGCCACCAGTTGCCTACGAGCCTTGGACCGACATCCGCTGGCGTGATGACATTGCTGCTCTTAATCTGAGTTTTCCATACAGCAGCATGCCTGACTGGTATGCTAAGAAAATCATACAGAATTATTATGCGGCAACAAGTTATGTGGACGCTTTGATTGGAGATTTGCTAGATGCTTTGAACACCTTTGGTTTCAGTGATAATACCATTGTCAGCTTCATTGGAGATCATGGTAAGATGAAACTTGAATTTCTATAATAATTCATTCTTTATTAATCAAAATCTCACAGTGATTAAACATGTTAAATTGTGTATTCAGATAAATGTTAACTAGGCCTATGAATACTTGCAGCAACGTCGGCATTTTGTTGAATAGTATCCACATTTAGAAAGAAAATTTACAATCATAATCACACTATGGTTTTCTGGTAAAATGCCAAAAAAGTATTGGAATGTTAAGACATAGGGCTATGAGATGTTAATTATAGAAGAAAGCTCTTTTGATTGAAATGCACTCATTTATTACACCAGCAATGACAATTTGTTTCAGAATCAAGTATCACTTTTTTGCAATCAGATTATGACCCACTCATGATGTTCGTTGTCAATAATTTGTCTTGTGGTGCCACTTTAACTGTCAGAACCTCCTAGTGTAAGCCACTGGATGCAATCAGAAATCATTCTGACTTATGATTTGTTTGGAAAATACATCTCAGAAAAAAACGTTACATGATGCTGGGATCACACTCAAATATAATAATTATGGACCACTTACTACATCAAGGCTGCTGCCTAAGAAAATTTTAAAGGGGCCCTCAGAGCTAAACGCTGAGAACTTAGGAGCCCAACATATGAAGTGAAAGGTGTTGCTGTGAAAAATTAAGGCGCCCAGAGCTATTCTTTGGGAGCCCCAGGCTACCGGGCTCCTGTTAGGCAACAGCCTTGTACATGAAGTGATTTTGTAAATCCCTGCTCTTGATTTTTGCAATTTGGAAATAATTTATTTACTCAAAGGTGCCTCTTATTTTACCGTTACCAGGTTGGGCATTGGGAGAACATCTGGAGTGGTCAAAATACAGTAACTTCCGAGTTGCTACTAATGTCCCTTTAATGCTACATGTGCCTGGTTTAACAGACACCAGACAGAAAAGACTTCAACCAAGACATTCTGGCCTGGTATCTGATGCACTGGTAGAGTTGGTGGACCTTTTTCCAACCCTTGCAGAATTGGCAGGGATAGAAGTTCCAGGTTACAATGTTACACATTAATTATTCCCACCACTGCTAGCCTGGCCCCGACTATGTGGGCTGAGTTTCACTCGATCTCAACCTGACTCGAGGGTTTTTCTCTGGGTACTTCGGTTTTCCTTCCTCATCAAAATTGACTCACAACTAATTACCATCTGGCTGTGGTGCTTTGCTGTGATATCAAACATAGACTGCACAGCGGCTGCCAGAGGCACCTTCTTATGCTTTCAGCCCGATATCATGAGCTGCGCTTTTTTGCAATTCAGTTCCCAAGACTGCACGTAAAGGGTGATTAGCACTGCCAGTTATTATTTGGGGATCTTAAGGAGACAACAACATCAACAAGAGTAGACATCTTTAAAATACAAACTTCTGTTTTCAAATTAATGTGCAACTATTTGTATCCCTTTTACAATCAATCAAGGGAATGATTACACTAATTTTTTTACTCCTTTAGTTTTTGATGAATGCAATAAATTTAATGTTTAAAAATGTGATTATTGTAAACAAATAAACATGAGAATATTTGAAAAATTTGATTCAGAACTCTAAATAAAACAAAAATCAATAACATTGTATTTCCTGCTCAAGGTTGGGTAGTTTTTTTTACCTTTTATCTTTTCATTTTATTTTGTGAGGGGTTTGCTGGCAACTGAATAATTATTCCCTTTGCTTCTGGAGGTTGTATCCAGCCTGGGTGCCAGAGGGTCTGAGACAACACTTGCATATCGAAGGCAAAGATCGAGGGATGTCCTCAGTCATTGCCTCCAACTTGTGTGGTACTCTCTCGGACCTTTGAAAAAAAGTCCTCCAGGGTAAAGGTAAAGGTAAACTGAAAGTCAAAAAATGTTTCCCAATAGAAGATGAAGACTGCTTTGTAAACCTCAGAAGATGCCTAAATGCATAGCCTATGTGACTCATTGAATTAAATGGTTTGAATCCATACAAAACTTCAATTCAAAGATAATATTAATCAAGATTATTTTAGTCCTAAACCAAGGGCACTAATCATCTCTTACAGACCAGTTTTGGCTATTACAGTGTAAGTCTAGAAGCATGGCAAGATATTTTTTTTCCATGACCTTACTTTTTTTCTTTATTGTATCAAGAATTGACTGTTTTTTACCCCCAGGATAAGCCCCGAGTTCAAATTGGTCCAGTCTTTTGAATGTAAACGATTCTTTCAAATTACTCCTCCCTAGAACCCAGGATGATGGACCGTTAAATAATTTATATGAAATGTTGTACTTTTTCAGATGTTTGTCCAGATGACTCCTCCAAAATTTTCCTCTGCACAGAGGGGCTAAGCTTTGTTCCCGTTTTAAAGAATGTATCCACACTTTGGAAGAAAGCCATCTTCAGTCAATATCCAAGGTATCGCTTAAATGTTGCATATACCAATACATGTAAAATACTGGACCTTTACTTAGTGTTATCTCCCTATAACTATTAATGGCAATTTAGTGGCGCATTTGCCTGACCGTATTCTGGAAGAGGAATACATGGAATAGAAGTTAGAAATCCTTCGTTTTTACAGAGATTCACATTAAAATTATCAAACCCCTGCTAAAATGCTATTTTACACATATCCTTATTATCCTTGTTGTTTGAAAATGCCAAGATACCATTTTAAATCATCACTCCACATATTCTTATTCTGGAACAGGGTCAATCGAACACACCCTAATTAAAATTCTGTACCATCTGAAGTCATAGGGCATGTTACTAGTACATAGTTAACTTACAGATTGACTTCAAACTTTTTATCATTTGAGAACAAAAGAACAATCAATGCCTCTGCTTTTTTTTTTTTTTGAATCTGAATTCTTTGGAAAGAAATCTTCAGTGAGTTGAACATGACCTACTACAAAATTTTCTTGGTGTGATCAAAGGTAGTCCAAATCTTCAAACTTGCAAACTGTGCTTAATTTAATAATCCTTTCACCCCTAAACCGGCCACACTTAGTATTTTACTCTAATGCCAGACAATTTTACTTGTCAATGGGGAACCCCCAGGAATCAATGGGTTAAAAGATCTGTTTTTGTTTTAATTGTGGGAAAAGTTTTTAGTTCATTTTAAGTTAAGTATAACAATGAATTTCATGTTCTGAGCTTATGGCTGCCTGGCTACTTTAGCCCATAGGATTATTCCAGGAAGCCAGTACTCTGTACAATTTCAATTTCTTCCATATTCAATGTACTGGTTGTTTTAGTGAGTGCAAATAACGGTTGATGTTCTTGTCATTTTGGAACTGTACCACTACCTTAGATAACTTCTGCTTTGCCAGTTTGTTGTGGTTGTCCAAATTTAGCAAGAAACAGTTCCAGAGATGTTACTGAGTTACCTTTCGCAGCCCGCATTGCACATTCATTTTATTAATACTATTGATCAGCAGAAAGACTGTGCATTCTTAAACTAATGACTTTGAAAGTCTTGTATCATTGTGGTAAAATGGTATTATGTCTCACAGTCATCTCCCACCATTGATTTTATCATCAATGTCTCATTTCGCAGACCATCGGACACACCACAGGAAAACAGCTGTCAGCCAACAATATCAGAGACCAAAATCATGGGATACTCCAT
>NC_090891.1:45261341-45293841 GCF_036669925.1 Montipora capricornis | reverse complement strand
AATAAAAACTCTAGAATTGCATTATCCAATGATCTAGTTTTTAATAATAAAAAAAGTAGTTATGTAACACTTTCGGGTGGTATCCAAAATAAATTAAGGGCATATCCCACTTGTCTGAAGACTCATGTATACAAAGAAAAATACAAGTAACTCATGGGAATTATTCTGTGGCGTATCTCTCTTAAGTGTTCATCAATTTATTTTAAGTGTAATGCAAGTAAAACTTATCCCCATCAACAAAGTTAAAAATGTTCACTCAGTTTCATTGCAAACTTTTAATCTACAAAGGATTTGCTTGATATACAAAGAGATTATTGTAGCAATATTTTCTGAGAAATTTGTTGCCATGTGCATGTACAGTGATTGTATAATAAAACAAGACACAAATGTCTCATTTGAGCGGTTTTCAAATGAGTGTCGTAAAACCAAAACCAAAGTAATTACTTTGGCCAATCAAAAAGGACAAAGACAATCCAGTATACCAATCAAAACTCGAAGTAATTAGATGTAGCCGACATAAAGCACAGAAAAATGTGCATGCGCGAGCTACGATTGGTTTTTGTTTCACTATTGGTTGAAAAAGTGGCGCAAGAACTTTGGACCAATCACTGAGTGAAGTAATGCAAATCAAAGTAATTATCTAATTACTTTCAACACTCAATTGAAAACCACTCTATTACTTAATTAAATTAATTAATAATTAAAGGGACAGTTTCACGGTTTTGCCCATGTCCAAGCTTTAGTGCTAGCAGTTGTAAATTTTGCGTTTTCTTACCGAACCAGATGATGTTCATTAATAGACATTCATAAAGGGCGGTCAATTTATAATTATTCTTTTGTCAAAGTGCAAATTAGGCTACCAAGCCTCGATACCATACAGTGAATCGAAAAGAAGTCTTGCTCTAAAATGAGGCTTGGTGGGCTAATTTGCATGTGGACAAAACAATTAAATGTGACTGCCATTTATGAATAAGGTACAATGAATGACCGAGGCCAAAATTTGGTGGAAGATACTGCAGGTTTACACAAAAATATCAAATTAATTTAGTTTTGACCATCAATTTATTGTTCTGGGCGAACGTTTTCTTCTATATATGCACGATTTGTCATAACACACGAGTTATTTATTCACATGCAGTAGGTTCATAACACAAAGTAAATTCCAAATGTAATTCCAACGAGTAATTTCACTTTCACATGACATTATTTCCGTTTCCTGCATCAGTGCTTTCAATTTTTTCAATAACAATGGAATTAAATAGGCTAACGTGACAGTTTGCCCATGCACAGAAATGTGAAACTCTCCCTTTAAGTTCATTTGAAGAAGCTGAAGAGGATATATACAGTGCACCTGAATCTGACAATGAGGAAAAAAGCTCTCTCAGGATAAATTGACATAGTAAAGTGAACATCAGAAATTGAAAATTTGATTGATGAAACGTGAAGATGAAGATGAAACGTTAAGGATACAAGGATTAATGGCAAGGGCGGATCTAGGATTTTGGCTAGGGGGGGGGGGGGGTGCACATGTCAGACGGAAATGCACAGGAAGCCCAATCTTTATATGTTAGACAATGCGTAATACATGCTTTTAAGAGGGTTAGGGCTGTAGTATGATAAATCTGTAAATGATGAGGCAAATAAAAATCTAACTTAATGCAGTTTTTGTGCTTTTAATATCCTCTAGTAGCTTAATTCGCTTTGCTATTTAGGTTTTTTATTTCGTTTGTAAATTTAAGAATTTTTGAACTAAAAAGTTTTTTTTTTGGTAACCGAGGGGGGTGCACGTGCACCCAGTGCATCTGCCCTAGATCCACCCTTGAATGGTCCATAGCAGGACTTGCTTTTGATTATTAAAAGCAAGCCCTACATTGTCTGCCCACTGTAGCTTAAAAAAGTACCTCATTAATGTGCTTTGCAATAATAAAATACTACAGTGGAAAAACAAACAAACAGCACATGGTTAAGAACCTCTACTGGCAAAAGGCAACAAGTTAGTTATACACAAAGTGTAGCAGAGTTGAATTCATGATCAATGATCAATCAGTAATGAGAACAGAGGTTCAACCCTCCACAACTGCATGCAAAATCAAGTGCTCTAAACCCCTGCATCCTTAAAACTCACAAAACTTGGAAATAATGTTTATGTTGACACAAGTTGCAAGGATGACCAGAGCTTTTCTTAGTACATAGAAAATTACATTGTATATAAGTAGCTTTAACGCTTACAGCGCTTATCAGTGACGTGCGCCCCTCAACATCATTTTTTTCATATTTCGAAAGCAATATTTAGGTGGACGACAATCAAATGTTTCCATGACAATAGTCCTGTTCTCTTGGCAGCAGATGAATTTGTCAAGGAAACATTTGATTGACGTCCACCTAAATTTTACTTTAGAAATGTGAAAAAAATGTTGTCAAGGGGTGCATGTGACTGATAACCGCTGTAATAAATTATTGGTTACTCCTAAATCAGAATGCACTAGATGGGGATACAACATGCCATAGGACAGACCACAACACCAGGGAACTGCATGCACTACTCTTTGCGAATAGTGTGTGGTTCTTTTATGTCCCACAAGGTTATGAACATTGAAGGCATGTGAGACAGGGCCTATGGTTTATTTTCCTTATCCAAGAAGACTAGAGAGTGTAACCATTTCCAGATCTCATTATGAAGGTAGCACTTTCTCCTCGGTTATTTAAAGACCCCGAGTGATGGTCTGGCTGGAGTTTTTGATCCCACGACCTCCCACACTAGTCGGTTTGTCGGTTATGGCTCTCTTTTGAAGCAGGCATCTAGGAAATACAGGGTGGGCAGGACATTTTTCTGCCCCTTGTCCTTCATAGCAAAAGTACAACTGCAAAAGTACTTATGTCCTTGTCCTATTAACAAGAGCTCCACACAAGCCTCAAGATGTCTTCAGAGTTAAATAAAGCAGAGTATCCCTTACTGGATGTAAGTGTCTGACCCTTCACGCGATTTGGGGGCTTATCCAAACTTCACACCACTGCTATTTTCATGGTGCTGACCATGAAAATGTTGAAAATTATTGGAATGTAAGTGAAATTTATCTTTCGTGAACACCATAAAAAAAGTCACGGTCACCATGAAATTTTTCTCGCCGTAATAAAGGTCAGTCACCGTGAAAAAAGGTCGTAATCTCTGATAAATACTTCATGCTGTGAAACAAAGTGAACCTCTTGCGTAAACATCAATCTGTTACCCTAAACATTATTACATCATTATGTCACGCCACCTTTAAAGAAATATTACTGCAAGCATTATTGAGAGTCTTTCAAAATCAGCTATCTATCAGCGAATCGCCAACTCGGGGTTAGGTTCATTTGCTTTTTTGGGAGAACAAAAGAAAATTGTTATAGTACGTGCTATGGTAGATGTCTTAGATAAATAGCCCCCTGAGAAGACAAGTGGTTACTAGTAAAATCCTAATCCTGGCATGAAGTTCCCATCTACTTCTTTTCACAGCAGGTTTAAGCGTGTACTCTGCGTGTCTGACAGCTTTCCACAACAAAAGTTAAGCCCTATCCGGTGGGGTTAGTATCTGGATGGGAGACCTCAAAATACATGACTTGCTGTCAGAAATATACATGTACGCTCAAAAATGTGAACTAAGCAAGGTATAGCTTTTGTTAGCCTTCTTTATGCAAAACAAATATTGATGCAAAAGCAAATAAATACAAATTTACTGATACACAGTTTTTAGGAAGAGCAGAAGGAAGTTTTTAGGTAGTTTCCACCGAGAATGAAAAAAATTGCCATCAGCAACAAAATTTGCGACACGAAAACAACATAAATGCTGTATCACGAATATAAAGTTACCATCCAAGAAAAACATTTTGTGAGATTTTTGCTACATCCAATTTTTCTGTCGTACTTTTGGCTGCACAAGTAAACTGCAAAATCGAAAGTGACATTGCTTTTAAACGGCTGCTTGTGATTAAGTTTCCTTGCATTTTACTAACAACTTACAAAACAAAAGATACATCTGTGACACTTGACATGATGGCAAGACACTGGGTTTTTGTTTTTGTTCGTTGTTTTTCTTTCAAGTGTTATAAAGTTCGACAAGAAATGCACAAATTCAACACAAAGATCCCAACTCTCCAACTCTTGAGTTTGACCACTGTTTCTGCAAAATCAAAAATTCACTTTCCTAGACAAGGTTATTTATCACCAGGTAATTCCATCGTTTTGGAAATAGAAGTGGCTCTATTATTCATCAGCGTCACAAATTCTTGCCAATTTTGGGGCTCCCTTGTTGAAATTCAAGCATGCTTTCAATGGGCCTATTTATTTTCATGATTTATGCAAGCGCTGCGGGTCTATTGCCCTCAGAGACTTTCACTCTTAAAACTAGGTGACAGTATGGAGTGCACTTACCAGAAAATTTACCCGACAACCTTTCACATTGATGCAGAATGAGATAATTGTTATTTCCTTTAGCTGCTAAAAGCATGCAACTTCAGTTTGCCAGAACGGTTCTTCATTTTACAAGTTTTAAACGTTGCATACAAAGATATATTTGTAAAAGAATCTTCGTGGTAGTTGGATCTTTATCAGAAAATCAAAAGATCAACAGGAATCAAAACATCACACGCTAAACGGTTTGGTGGGACTGGTAGAAAATTATGCTTTCCAGACATAAGAAACAGACATGTTTGGCACCACGGATTCTGGCAATGTTGGTGTAGCCAGAAATCATTCTCTGAGTTTTTATTTGCTTGCACAAAAGATTTAAAGGTGATTGGAATGAAACTCTCAAGTTCTATTTGAAAAGATCAGTTCATCAGTGTTATGGAACCATGTGAAACATCAATTTTTTTCTGAACAGGATGCAGTCATTTTTGTGATGTACAAAGTTACCATGGCAACAGGAAGCCTTGTAAAAGCACCCTATATTTTGGCTTTAGTTGCTCATATCTGAAAAACGAACTTGGTGACCCCAGTTTTTTACTGACGAAACTCTCTGGAAAGTTAAAATTATGCGGAACAGATTCAAAGCTACCTTAAATTTCAATTATTTAAGGTGGCTCTGAATCCGCTCCACAGAATTTTTTAAACTTTGCAGAAAGTTTCATTTCGGCATGCTGATTACATTTCAGAAATTAAAAGTGAGGGTCATAGAGTTCATTTTTGAAATGTGACCAGCTAAAGCCAAAATAAAGGGTGTTTTCGCAGGGCTTTCCTGTTGCCATGGTAAATTTTTACGTCACAAAAATGACTGAATCTTTTTCAGTAATAATAATATTGGTGTTTGATATAGTACCATAACATTGCTGTTAAGTGATAAAGTGTTGTAGTGTCAATCCTTCTAATAAGAAGTTGAAACTGGTGGACAACAAGAATTTCTTTACAATGGGACATTATTTTCCAGACGTGAATATTCAGGAGTAACAATTCTTCTTCTTGGCCTTGATCAGCTTTCACAGATTTCTCATACCCTGCCATCAGGCATTCTTTTTGTCCTGAGTCAGAAAATAAGAGGCTAGATTTCATGGTGACTGACGTCTGCACACTCTGATAAATTTCACGTTGTGAATAATTATTTTTTCACTCCCAATTTAACAGCATGACTTTTACCCTTAATTTCATGGCGTGAAAGTTTTCACTGATCGTTCACGGCACGATTAGTTTCATGCCAAAAGTGAAAGGTTTTTATTGTGGAGTGATCATGGCGTACTCACGCCGGGAAAATTGAAATTTGCACACCATGACCCTGAGGAAATCTTGAACCTTTGAGTTTGGACACAGGGAACCCACACCACAGGTGGCCAAAACACACAATTTGAATGCTCAGTCAACCTAACGATTTGTAGGGTTTATGTGGGAAACATGAATTGCAGAAGAAAATCGGTTAATCCTCTTTTACAACAAGGAAAATAAATAAAACACATTTACTTGTACTTCACCTTGTGTGTTTGTGTTGATTTGAGGCGTTCTGGGCTAGTTTTGAAATTTGCTCCTATCCTTCATTAAAAGAAGACGAGGCTGGAAACTCAGAACCTCTGAAGCCAGTGATCACTCAGTGACCGAGGACGATTTATTCCCAAAAACTCGACTTGATTCGGCTTTTTGGCCACTCTCGAGTGAAGAACGATAACAAACAATATAGCATAAAGGTCCAGAGTCCGAAAACAATCTCCACATGCTTAGAGAACAAGCCAGTTTTTCATGAAGAACTCGCCACTGTTCAGTGAACGCAATGTTCTCAACGCGATCAACACATCGCATTCTTAGCACTTGAAAGCTTTTATCTGCTAGGAAAAGACTGGTTTTAAACAAATTTTTTCTGTTGCTTTCAGCTGAGGACAACTTGTTAAGTTCGGTTCTTTTCAGCTCCAATAACACGGCAGAACAGCAGGGAGCAAGTAATTTTTCTGTGGGAAATTTGAAATCAACTTACTAATAGTTGCATGTTTACGTATTTGAGCAACGCGATTGGCTATTCCAGACAAAGGGTTTAGATGTCAAAAGCGCATGGTGACGTGGGAAAGATCGAGATTGGTGAAGTTTGATCTTGGATCCCTACCCCTCAGGGAGATGAGTAAAATTGTCACCAGGCCAACAGTCATGCCCTGTCTGAGTTCAAAACGCTTTTCAAGATGGAGAAAGTGGCGGGTTCTTCGTGAAAAATGGCTTGTTCTCTAAGCATGTGGAGATTGTTTTCGGACTGTGGGCCTTTACGCTACATCGTTTGTTAATAATCTATATTCATGTGAGAGTGGACAAAGAGCCGATCAAGTCGATTTTTGGGATTAAATCGTCCACGGCCGCGGAGTGATCACTGGCTTCAGAGGTTCCGAGTTTCCAGCCTTGTCTACTTTTAATGAAGGATAGGAGAAAATTTCAAAACTAGCCCAGAATGCCTCAAATCAACACAAGGTGAAGTAAAAATAAGTTTATTTTATTTACTAGTTATAGCTGTTGCTAAAGTGCCAACGAGTCAAGCTTGCGTGATCTGGCGCCTGGCGGCTGCAAACATCACGCGGCGTACTCGTGCGGCACTCTCATTGGTTATCGCTACGGTCAACATTTCATCACTTTGGTCTACATTACAGCTTTTGGTCTACATTACACTCAAATTTGAAGCGCTTCTGAGATTTCGTCCGCCTAAAAATCTTCTCGCGGCTCTATAAGCTGCCGCCTCGCCAGGCCTTCTGTCTTCAGAAGGCCTGACTCGTTGGCAATTATGCTTGTTGTAAACTAGGATTAGCCGCTTTTTTATCTGCAATTCATGTTTCCCAGATAAACCCTATAAATGGTTATGTTGACTGAGCATTTGAATTATGTTTGGGTTGCCTGTGCCCGCACAATCTGTTTCTGTAACGGTTTGTAATTTGATAATAAATGTATTGGATTCACCATTTGCTCCATCTGTAGTGATATATCGATAAATATCTGCACGGACCAACACTAAAATAATAAACGTTGTATTACCTTACCTGTAGTGCACGGTTGTTCTTTCACCTCAGAAGTGGTATTTTAAGCGATTCTGAAGATTTCGAGTTTGCTGTTTACTGTGCCTCTCAATAGAAGGACAAGGGTGGAAGTTAATTTTTGAACGGCTCCAGTCCCTGGGCGATTTTTCCCATGAAATCGTATTGCTCCACTTTCAAACTTCGCAGGAGAATGGCCGAAAGATCCACTCTTCTTCTCGTACTTCTCGATCGAAAATCCACCCAAATGGTCTGGAGCTAGCTCTCGAAGAAAATCAAAAATCCCATACCTTCCAAGCAGTCAAAATACGTAACAAGATTCATGTGTAACCTCTGGTATCCTTCCCACTCATTGAACTGAATGAATAAAGTTGTTATTATTATAGAATAATGTGCAAGAGTTCGTAATGTTATTGCTGCCTCTTCTTACACAATTCGTTTATGCAAAAACATTAATAGAGGTGCACTGATACCTATTTGAATTATACCCACCATAAACTACTCTCTCTATCCTGCCTACAACATCGCTGAAAGGTTTTTTAATTTCTAGTTCACGCACAAAAAAAATTTCAGTGCAAATTAAAGACAACTAGTTGATTACAGGTGAAATGTAGCAACAAAATTTTAAAGGGGGATACCTTGATTCATACACAGTCAGCCAACTGTTTATAAAAATTTAATAATATTATTGGTTAACTGTTGTTTACTTATTGGCAAGTTTTTTTGTTCAAACTATCCTGTCTGCTAATTTTAATTTAAGACAGTCTACAAATATGTGCCAGCCTCAAAGTGTTCTGCTGATTGCCTCTTTCTGATTGGACGCTGTTTGAGGCTGGCACGCATGAATCTTCTTTTGCATTTCGACCACTCGGAAGGTACGGGATTTTGATTTTCTTCGAGCGATCGCTCTGGGCCGTTTGGATGAGTTTTCGATTGAGAAGTACAAGAAGAAGTGTGAATCTTTTCAACCATTCTCCTAAGAAGTTTGAAAGCAGAGCGATGAGGTTTTGCTGGGGAAGAATCAGCCCTGTGCTGGAGCCGTTCAAAAATTATTTTCCACCCGTCCTTCTGTTGAGAGGCACAGCAAACAGCAAGCGCAAAATCTTCAAAATCGCTCAAAATACAACTTCTGAGGTGAAAGAACGACAGTACAACCTTTATTTAGCATTGGTTCGTGTATATAGTTATCGAAATGTTGCTACAGAAGAAACGGTGAATATAAAATTACAAAAAGTTACACAAACAGATTGTGCGGGCTCCTTGGTGGTTTGGATTCCAGTTGGAGTTTGAGTTAGACTTCGAGTTGCTAAAAATGAACCTGATATTTTTTCCTTTTTTTTACATGTTTGTTTTCTGTTTGCTAAATGAAATGTTTGCTTTTGGAGCAAAAGTGCACAAATTCGCTTTTTTGCAAATTGACTTTCAACTTTACAGTATTGTGCAATTACAGTTTAAAAGCACTAGAGAAGTACCTTGTGGACATTTCCTGGAGGGATCTTTTACTATAGCGTTCAAAAGGACAACCCCCATTTGATTTTAGAAGGACTTATTTGACTAATGTGCAATATTACATGTAGTTGAGAAGCTGCCCCAAACTGCCTGCAGATTGCAAAAACCGGTATTAAGACACATTCACACCACAGAGCACTTTCACCTCTTCAATGGGACATATTATCTGCATAACAGATTGCATAAAAAATTGATATACTAGACTCCTATTCAGAAACAGCTTATTTTATTGAGAGAAATAGTCAAAAGTATTAGTTTGTTCTCTTCAAAGTTGCTGTTTTGCTGGTACTGATTGTTTAAATTGCAAAATAAATGGAAAGAAAGTAGCTTGTTCTTTTTTTCTGTCAATCGTAGTTATTTAATAAGGAATGTAACTTTTGAAGATAATTAAAAGTATTTTATATTTCACTCATGGTCATGTGGATTTCTGAAATAGGCTATTTACAATGAAAAAGTAATAACAAATGGTAATACAGAAAGGAAAGGAAAGGAAAGGAACTTTATTTGAGTTTCAAGTCAATCTAGCACTGGAGCCCTAATTGGGGACACTGTAAACTGAAATTAACAAAAACCACAAAATTTAATCAACACTTTGTCCAAAAGTAATCATGTTAGCCGTAGCAGCTGAAGGAAGGCCTTTCCCACTTAAGGTGCTGTTACACTGTGAAATGTTTTGTGCAACTTGTCTTGCAATGTTTTGGCAACATTGTGGCAAGATTAGTTACACAAAACATTTCACAGAGTATCATACCCTACAACAGCCAAAATCATTGTGAGACAAGTTGCACGAAAAGTAGAACTTAATTCTACTTTCGGCAACAGCTCTTGCAACTTGTCTCTCAACTATTTTCGCTGTTGCAGGGTATATGTTACACTGTGAAATGTTTTGTGCAACTTGTCCCACCACAATGTCACCACAACATTGCAAGACAAGTTGCACGAAAGATTTCACAGTGTAACAGCGTCTTTAGTTTCCATGGCCATTGCCGCTTTAATAAAATTTTTGACACAAATGGGCTGGGGTACTATTCTTTTATTTGCCCCCCACCCAACCCAACAACAAATTTCTTTCTTGCATCACAAAAATGTGGCAGATTTTGCAGCCACGTGGACAGGAATTGAGCAAATAGCCCACTTTCAATATATTAAAATTCAGTCCTGAACAAAAGGATCTGGGAAATAAACACAACGATTTGTATAAATTTATTCCCCAGAGACTCGATACAATGCATTTTGTTTAGGACTATTTTTTTATTTATTTATTTACAGACTTTGCCAGTCAAGCTGGCAGAGCGCCACAACAGCTTGCGCCAATTACTGTGGCTCCTTTTTTTACCCTCCCAACCATGATACTCAACAGAAGACAGACCACAACACCGGGAACTACGTGCCCTAAACTTTAATATATTGAAAGTGAGCTATTGGAATGAAGAGCTAAACTCGAAGTCCAACTCAAACTCAAACTCAAACTTGAATCCAAACTTGAACATACGTTACTCCCTAACCATGAAAAAAATTCACGGTTTTTGATGAAATCCATAAGCCCCCTTTTTTGCATGAAGGATCATAAATATAGCATTCTTACAGTCACATCACACACACATACAAAATAATTATCACTTTCACTGCAGATGACTACAAAGATTTAAACATCTAACAGGTTGGTTTAAATAATGACTACCAGATTTAAGAATTTCATGATTTTTTTCTTCAACTTCATCACACTGCATGTCCACGTCATTACCCTTCATAAATGGAACAGCGTCATCACGTGGTTCGCCAAAACTATTGTGATCAAAACCATTATGGCAATGTGCCTCATCTGATGCATTTACGCCTTGACTCGTGTCATTTGAAACAAAGAAATCATCACCTATGGCATTTGAATTTACATTTTCAACAGGATCACCATGATGAACCACACCTGCCACATAAAACAACAAATTTTACTGATTTATAGCGTAATGTGCAAGAGCTCATAATGTCATTGCTGCCTCTTCTTACACAATCAGTTTATGGAACAATATTAATAGTGGCAGAAGGAAAAATATTAATTCAACTAGAATTTAGAGAAAAACCTATAAACCCTGCTGTTATTGGTACTTTCTTGCAGGTGTTTTTGTTGTACAACACTAAGAATTGAAGCCATCATCACAAACGTTGGTGTGAGGCCACCATTTTGGAGTCGCAGTAAGGAAAGACTGAGACGAGTTTAACATACAAGATGGTGGCAAAGGATCAAAGATACATCCCTGCACAAGTTTTGTTGCAAGAAGATACTCGCCTATAAGACGCACCTTATGACCGGACAACTATGGTATATCACTGAAGGACAAACATGCTTACCATTTCTGGGCTTTTTTACTTTCTCTGTGTATTCGTCATCATCAAGCAGCCTTTTACATTTTCTCTGGTTTGAAACTAAAAAGAAATTGGGACAATAGACACGCTAATTGACAGTCTATGAACGCTAGCATCATAAGTGTCTATTTCTTTCTGTTATTTTCAATTATTGGCAAATTGTGACAACCTTTAAATTAAGCAACGGCTGGTGCAGACAATGCAACTGTCAAAAGAACAGAACTCATTTCTAAATGCCGCAGCGAGAATGAGTTTTACTTAGCAAATTTCACAAGCCGCCAACAATAGCTCTAGAAAATCGTTATTTCACACATAGATCAGATCATCACATTAATGAATTAATTAGCTACTCATCTAATTCGTATATAAGAAGGTATGATCTTAGCTGAATAAAGTTCTGTCTGACGAGCGCTTAGGCGTGAAACTCAGAGTAACAGAGAATCAATGCGTCCTCTTTAATCCTTCAACTTATATTTATATATATATATATATATCCATCATACTCTTTCATTTTTAGCCACCTGTGAAAGTTCTTTGAAGAAATTTAATGCTGTTCACCACTGAAAGTTGAGTGGTACTTTGCAGAAATAGATGTAAAGCACAAAAACATGTAAAACATGTTTGTAACATGACCATCAATAACAACAATAACATTATTATTATTATCATCATCGTCACCATCTTCATCATTATTATTAGTATTGTGTGGTTCCAGAAAATATCCATACCCGAGGGGGTGGGGTCGTCAGAGGCCCAGGAAATTCCAGAGGGGAAGGGGGTTGGACAATAAAATCACTTTCCAAGGGGTTAATTTCGAGCTCAGTACAAAAATTGCTAATTACCAATCTGGTGAATCACTTTTGAAGAAATAAATTATAAACTTAACCCATTGACATCCAAACCGGCCGTAACCGGCCGCGCGCAATGACCCCTGAAATACCCAAACCGGCCGTAACCGGCCATACAAAATGGCGTCTTGACCAGAGGTGATCTTAGGCCTCTACCCAGTCTCCCTTAGTAAATCTAAATTTTTTGTTGTTATGGAGATTTAGTAGGATAATTGACCAATCATTTGTCGTCTTGTGAGCATATTTTGACAGCTGATAAGAGACCCCACAAGGGCTGGCTTTTTGCCCTTTCGATCGCGCGATCAAATTACGCGAAAACAACAGCCGATGCTTTTTTTTTCGGATTCGGAGGATCCAGGGATCTAAGGGATCTTTTATGGTTTTCCTGTAAGAGGAGGGGATACTAGAGACAAAAATTTTGATTTAGATGGCTTTAAAAGTGACGAAGAAGACGGTGAAAACCAAGCGACCGATGATAAACATGAAGCTCGCTGGAATGATCACGTCGATAATATTCAAATTCCAGATTTCGTGGCAGCTACTGCTCTTTATTTCGTTTTAGATAATCGTAATGAATTAAATATTTTTCTTAGTTTTCATGGGAGATGATCTATGGGAATTAATGGTAAATGAAACTAGTAGGTATGCCTGTCAAAAACTCTTAAAATCCCCGAGCGCACTGCCTTTTTTCATGCAGTAAGCCGCGCAGAATTAAAGGCCTTCGTAGCAATTAACGTCATAATGGACATTGATTAGCTCCCAATTTTAGCTTTATATTGATCAACCGATGGATTTTTTGCAAATAACAAGTTTTTTTTCCCTAAAATAAATTGGTAATCGAAGGAATTTTCGCCTTCGGCATACCTCGGAAGATCGGTATTTTCAACAAATAAATCAATCCGACCGTGCGTTTATATTCCGCAAATTCGAGAAAACCTCCAGTGATTTCCTCTGTTGTTTTTCTTGTGTTGTGTAAGTTATCTTTCAGTGAAAGTTTTCGAAAGAGCACTTTTGTACACAATTTGACCTTGTTTGTTCTCTCATGAAACACGATAGTCAATTAACTAAATTAATCTTGCGGTTTTGTGCACGTGTATTTCGACAAGCAGAAACGCTCCTCGTGAAATTTTGTTTCGGCAGCGGCGTTTGGGCATAATTTTTGCACTTATACCTGCAAGAAAACAAAGCGATTGGGATAAATTTCAAACAATTTTTATCCATTGAGTGGTTAGACTTAACTGTAAATTGCACAAGGCATATTTTGAGTTATAATATATATTTTTCAAGCGCTTTGTTTAGTTAGCGATCAAAAACGTTCTTGATTGCTTAACGCACGCTGCTTCGAAAATTCTACCTTTACATTTTCAGTTGAGCCTTAGCACATGTTTTGAATCACTTTTTAGCAATATTTTTACATCATCTGGAAGTTCACTGTTTCTTCTTCCGTTGAACTTAATTCTAAAACTCAATGTCTTGTGTACATTTACTGCTTATGTGGTTTATTTTTAGCGCTCATCTATCACCGTAATTAACATGCGTCACGCCGGATAATCAATTAACTGTCACACGCGGCAACCTGGATGACAATGGGTTAATTATATCATTTATGATTATTTTGTCACCTAAATCAGGTTTTCTTTCTTCCCAAAGCATTATGTATGCGAATCCAAAGGAATTAGGGCCCCTGTTCGGCCACAAAAACTCAACTTGTTGCATACGTAATATTGACCGCCATTACTTGTTACCAGTCTCCATAGAGACATGACCACGAAACAGGTGTGGTTACTAGGCACGTTTCTTCAATCTCTGTGTCGTGTTAGTCAATCGAAAAACAGTACAAGAGTAAAAGTCTCACTTCCTTCCAATTTCAGATTCTGGAGTTTTTATTCTCTTTTTCGTTTCCCCTTAATTTTGTGGTTGAAAGTTTGACGTATTCAACCTGAAATGGAATTAATTCCATCAACATTACAGATGTTGATACCGCTACCCACTGTTTGGAAAAAAATGTAAGCTTGCGCAATTTATCGCTTTCATTTTAAGGGATAGGCAATATTGTGTCATCGAGATTACTTTGTAGGTAGTTAACAGTGTTCTAATTCTAAAATTAAATGAAAACCATTGCGTAACCGCAATCAGCATCATTCTTTATTTTGATAATCTTTTTTGTGTCTTAATTTGTGGAAATTCTGGTGGGGAGGTCATCAGTTCCTTACAAATATGGAAAATCCAGGGAGGTAGGGGGGGTCCTAAGTGAAATTCCCTCTGTGGTGGGTATGGATATTTTCTGGAACCACACATCATTATTCTTATTATCATCATCATCATCATCAATATTTTATTACTATTGTTATTGCACTGAATACTCGTTTGGAGACGAAATTTCACCTGTAGCCCAACCGTGACTTCTCAAAAATTGAACACACTGGTTATATCCAAGTGAAGATGCAAGATCGCAGGGTGTCTGATGGTACATATTAAATGTGCTAAAAAATAAGAACAAACTACTGTCAAAAATATTATAGAGTAGTTTCTTTAACGTCCTCCAATAATTCTATGTGCATGTGTCTCCCTTATTGTTTAATTGATAATTAAGGCTGTTCACAAGTTTAAGGGGAAAGGCAAAACTGACAGAAGATCCAGGCAGCACACTTCTTGGGAAGAAACTTGCAAAGCCTCAATGGGGGTTTGAAGGAGCGTTCACATACGAAATTGCAGATAATAAACTCACTTCATTAATATTGTTTTTACTTTTGTTTGCATACCTTAAAGGAGTTCCAAATGTCTGCAATAACATCAAACATTGTGGATTGCCTCCTCTTGCAGCTTTGTGTACTGGTGTTTCTCCTAGACTATCCTGTTAAAAAACAGGTTAACTTAATTTAATCTATGGTAATCAAATTAAAAAAAGAAAGTTCAGAAGAATTAGAGTTATGGGTGATAAATGAATGGTAGACTGCAAGCAGTCCCTCTTTATTTCTTTCATCGATGTTGAGTGAGCGAGTGGAAATTGTGGTGAGTGGAAAATGAGGGACTGCATCATTTTCTCTTTGTGACGTGTTCAGAAAAGTCCGCCCAAAAAGCTGTGAACCCATTTAAAATGAACATCTTAAATTAAAAACTCTGCCCCTTTTTGTCACGTTGACCAAAAGTTTGAAGAAAGGACTTTCAAGTTTATTATGATAACTAAAATCAAGGAGTAAAACCTCGAAAAAGCCTGTGCAACGGGAAAGAAAACCTAAGACTCAAAATGAGCCATTGGACTTTTGCCAAATTTGCACGGTAGCCTCGCAGCTCCTACAAGGTCTCACCTGATTGGAGACCACCCTTGAGGTTTAACAAAAGAACAAATAACAGACACAATGGCCCTTTTGTTTTAGGCCTAGGGTAACAAACAATGGCCCTTTTGTTTTAGGCCTAGGGTCCTTTGTTTCTGTTATTTGTTCTTTTGTTAAACCTCAAGGGTGGTCTCCAATCAGGTGAGACCTTGTAAGAGCTGCGAGGTGACCCAATTTGCAAGGTAAATTTTAGACTCAATGTCGGCATTATAAACAAGTCTTCCGATCTACCTTCTGAGAACTTATTTCATTGTTCAAAAAAAGCTGGCAAGATTCACGCATGTTCCTCTTGCCGACAGATTTAAAAAAAAAATACTTAATGTGCCTTTAAGCCAAGACTCGCATCTGTTGTCCTGTGTTTGCGCGAAATGTGCAGTAAAAATCTGAAATGCCTCGTTCCACGTTAAATGGGACATTTTCATTGAGTGATTAATTTCATACAAACCAGCAGGCCTCAACAATCTCCAATATTCGCTTAAAGGTGAGGAAATTACAGACAAGAAAATTGCTCCCGGATATAAGAGTGGCTTTTAATAAATGACTTGCTACAATGTACAATGTACAATGTACAAGGGTTCAGAAGCACAGGTAATACCTCAGTGACGGTGCTGCTGCCATATCACTGGAAGATATCGAAATGTAGACAAACAAAATGTCCACTTGTATTCATGGATAAGAGTCAACCAAATTCAGCTATTACATTAAATTCAGCTATTAATGTGGACACCAGTTCAGCTTTTACGAGAAGTGTCAAGAATTTGAAGGCGACATGTTCCGCTTTCTCACATTTTTAATGCCACTTCCAAAAGATCATAGAGAATGTCGCTATAAACAACTGGAACAGGAAGGCAGCAGTGAATATATAATTTTTAGGTATCCTGAACGTAAGCATTATATAAAGCAAGCATTACGACCATCACATCTTTTCCTGTCAGCAAAGATTCGATCGCTTTCTTCTGCTCTTCCTTAACCCAATGACTCCTGGGGGTTCCCCATTGACAAGTAAAATTGTCTGGGGTTAGACAGAGTAAAATACTAAGTATGGCCGGTTTAGGGGTGAATGGATTAAATACAATTGAATTCCTTTCAGTGATAAGCATTGTTCTATAGAACCGAATAACCCATCCGATGCTGTCGCTATTGCTGTCTGCTGTTTGCTGCTGTCAACAGGTTGTCAACTACTTATGCTAACCAAATTTGCTGACACCGTGCATTGCCTGATTAGCCAATCAGAATTTTTTGTTGTCTGTGCAACAGGAAATATGCGATTGCTTTTTTTACTTCGTTTAAGTACAACATACACAAGGTACACACCAGCTTTTGGTAAGTCATCTGTGGCACCTTTGCATCTGTTGTATTATTATTTATTTATAACTAAGGCAGACCACTTGACTTCGGGGGTGGGGAGGGAGAAGCTGGGTTAATTACTTAATTCTGGGGCGGTTGTTCAAAAGCATGATTAACCCTAATCCCAGATTAAAAATTTATAACCAAAAAGTTTATTGCTCTACTCCAAAATACTGTTCAACACTGATATTCGGTAAAACTTTACATTAAAAGAAGTCAATCTTGAAAAACAAAAATAAGCATAGAAACTTTCATCAAAAAGTTGAAAACATGAAACAAAAGTTAAGCTAATCCTGGATTATGTCAATCGGCTTTCGAACAAGCAGGCCCTGGGCTCTTGAAAAAATGACTCAGGCTACTAACTTTTGATGCTGGGAGCCCAAAGCGCTCCCGGAGAATTTTCTTAGGCAGCAGCCTTTCCTCTTCTTCCAAATAAAAAACTCCCTTACACAGTGTAAACAGTACTCACCACTTTTTCTGCAAAGGCACCATTTTGAAGTAACCAATGTAGGACATCACTTTGACCTGAAAATGCTGCCAGATGTGCTGGAGACTGTTCAAATCTTCCTTCACATACATCGATATTTAAGCCACACTCAATAAGGCACCTTAAACAATCAACCTAAAAATAAAACAATAATAAAAAGGGTAATTAGCATAACAATAATATTTATTAATGTCAAGCAAAAGTTATCCTTTGTATAAACCACAACTACACTGAATTCATTATTATAAGTAATTAAGATTTGTTTCCTTCTAGCATTATTGAGAATGTTGTTAGAAATTTTCTTAACAATTACTTTTCCCCTGATTCCTCTCAGAGTGCTGCTCAGATGACTTTACCAATCTTATCAATGGGCCCAATTCAAGGATGAAATAAACCAAAAAATGACTGATCCAGCATAAGAACTACCATTTCACAAAAACTATATATTTTTAAACTAAATGTTATCGCAACAAATCAACAAAATGATGTATCAGTGGAATGTTTTGGAAAGCAGTAACACGTTGAAAACAACTGGCATTTAAACTAGCAACCTGGTAACAAAAATCTCTAATGAATCCTTAAAAACTAAAGTAAGCTCTTATAAACACTTATCAACACAAACTTAGGTTTTAATGATTTTCCCCTACTAAAGATCCTACTCGGATAAAACTCTTTGAAACTTATATTGTAGCTGGCTTTTAAAAGCTAGTGCAAACACCTTATTATAAATAAAGAGGGTCTTGGCAAAATAGAGATGGTCATAAAGATCTCAAAGGACAATATTATTGTTATTAGTGTAATCCCAGTGCTACCAATAATTATCATTCACGACTGCTGTTTTTAGCGTCTCATGGCCTACTTTTTCCACAACTATTTCACAGTGATGGAAAACCTTTGTGATGTGTAAAATAAACAACTTGGACAAAAAACCTTGCAGGAAACTGTTTTCTTTTTTGTGTTGCTTAGCAAATTTTGATAAACACTATCATAACAGCACGATTACCTCTCTTCAATAAAAAAAAGGTTTGATAATGGGTAATGAACTTAGGGTTATTAATAATATTATCAATGTCTGACCTGTTGTACGCTGTAACTTAGCAAGGCGCTATTGAATCATTAACACATTCAAAATAGCAAAGAGTACAGCGACGTAACTTTGTTACGTATGCAATATGCCAAGCACCAAACAAAACCATGGCCTTAAAAATAACACAAGCCTTCATCTTGCCAACAAAAAGCTACTGATGTGTTTAAAAAATGACGCTTAAATATGAGCAATGCTCGAACTCAACCAGAATCGAAACCAAACGATCACGGAAGGATATCAAACATCACGAATTCAACATTTTTCAATCCATCTTCCACTCTCCTACTTAAAATACGTTAATGAAAGACAGACCCTTAAGTTCAATATCGTATTTTCCGTCATCTTTCAAGAGTCACCCAGATGGAAAATACTAAAAACTCGCAACCTTTGCGTTTTGGCGAGATTTCACCAATTTCACCTTGTGATCACGCGACCAAACGATAAACAATCGATCTCTACAATAGAGTTTTGCAAATAAACTCTGGCAAATAGCAACCTTTGACAAAACTCGTCCTTTCAATGCCCTCTCTTCGCTTGGAAGAAAGGCTAATATTAAATGGTAAACAAGACAAAAACTTCGTTTCTTGGTGCCAATTGTGGAACGACCTTTCGTGCTGTTTTGCAACCAACTTTGGCGGTTTCTAGCCAGAAGTTAAAACATAATTTACCCGTCCAAAATAAGCTGCCCAGTGTGCCGGTGTCCACATTAAGAAATGATCTTTCTCATTTATGCAGCGGAAAACTTCAAGCCTGTCTCCTTGTATAGTCAAGTAAGTTAAGCTAAGCAGGTCACCGTCTCTACAAGCTCTATGAACAGGAGGCAGTGGATGCTCTGACCAAGCGAATCGCAAAATACAATCATTCAGCTGCTGCTTCGTTTGAAAACCACACTCAGCTCCCATTTTTCAAGGTGCAACACAACAGAACGTTTTTTCTGTTGTTGTTCAAAAGTCACAAAGTGACGGCAGTAATTTTACACACAAACAATGAAAATCCCGCCGAAAGATTGCCATGCGGTGTTTCTCAAGTCAATTCTTATTGCAGCCAATCAAATCGATATAAATGCCACAACTTCTTGTTGAAGGACCAATCAGAAAAGCGGAGAGAAATAAGTTCGTTTGAAATACTTTATCCAGCGGGTTCTCTAGCTTCATCCGGGAATCCTTTGCTATTAGCGTTACTTCCTGTCATAAATTTTGCATTACTGCTCTTCGCGCAGTCAAGTTTGCGAGGGAGATTTCAAACATTTTACTGCAAAGCTTAAAAGGGTAGTTCACGAAAATGACAAGCACCGAAAACAGTATCGGTATCACGGATTCAACTAACATTTCCACCAAGTAAGTTGTTGGATTTTACGCGCGTTTGGCGAAGCAGACAAATTCGTAATCGAAAAGCTTCGTCGAGACAATTTTGACCTTCAGCTTTTATGTCTCCGTTGGTCCTAGAATATTTCATCGTACCTACTTTGTCTTTGCTTAACTTTGATTCCTGTTTTGTCCAAAGACATCTTGTTTACTTAAGAAACTTAACATTCCTCTTGTTTTGGGCCCAAAGGTTGTTCCTGCGCAATCGAAATTGACATCAGGCCTAGGAGAAGCGAAGTTCTACGTGTAAATTCAATTTGGTCTTTGTTTTGGGTGACTGCCTGGGATTGCGAAGAATGAGACTCGTTCCAAAGCGCTTTTGACATTTCGAAATAATGAATAAATGTACAAGCCAACCGGTCGTTTCAAAGTAATATTTGTCAATGTCGTGAGATTGTAAGCGTTAGTTATTTATGTATATGAGAATCAAGCTTTATACGAGCTTTTATTCTCAATCGCTTCTTTCAATACCTCGTTTTGAATTGTTGTTTCGCCTTTTCAAACATAACATTTCGCTTCACTTCACAACCCGCAATTGATTTGGCTTATCGCTTTTCACTTCTGTTTTATATTTTACCTTCACGCTGTATTGGCGAAGAAGTTTTATTCTGCGTGAATTTCTAATTATTACCGGATCCACCAAAGCATTAATTATGTAAAGCCATAACCCATATAATCTGACTTTTGTTTTGTACCGTGTTTCCAATGCGCCACGACGAGTATAGTCAGAATTTGTTGCACCTGTTGGCCGTCATATGCAGTTCCCTATTTGTAATCGCAAACTAAGCTCCATATTAGCATTTCAATGTAATTAGTATTTTAAAATTCTCTGATTTCCACAGAACATTTAGCATCAAAAGCTTATATATTTATACATCGCTATCTGTAATGATTTTGACGTCGAGAGCCAGTTTTCAATCCATCTTAACATGTTCAAACTGTAGTACCTTTATCGTTGACCAGCGTGTGGCCTTCTTATTTCATGCAGTAATTGAAAAACAAGAAATAAATCTTATTTCCTTCAACGATCCATGCACTTTTGTGTAACATTCAGAAACCCGCTAACAAATGGAGCTATATGCCGCATGCCTCAACTGATCTTTTGTTGTTAACAACCAATAACTCTTTGGTGAGTGAGTCTTTCATCGCTCTAAAAAGAATCTTGAAAATATGTAAATTATGACCAGTTAATTCTGTTTTAGTTGTAACAAGATGCTTATATCATCATTTCATTAAATCATTTAGATTAAATCATCTCATTTGATCTTTCCCATCATCAATTTGTGAACTTCACAAGGGCTTGACAAGTCTAACCTCTTTAGCTTTGGTTGATGTGTGAAAAACTATGCTGAAGACGTTTTGCTAACGTCATACAACTATATTGAGTAACTAGTGAGTTAAGTAGCATTTAAACACTTCCTCTTGAAGTCTGTTTTTTAAAGGAAGCCTTGAAGTATTACCTCAATACCAGTGTGATGTTTGCATGATCAATATCAACGTCAAAGAAGTCTAAGTGTCAAAGTCCATTAACTACATAAAATAAATAAATAAACCTATTTTGATCTTTCATAGAAAAGTGTCATCTTATTAAATGGGGTGCTGTAGTTTTTTATAAGAGAGCGGTTTTGAATTTCAGAGCTTTTCAGGTTGTAAAAAATAACAGGTCTTGGACTTTAAAGTTTATTTGTTAAAACAGTATTATTGTTGTATTCATGATGTGTCAACTTCAAATTCTCTATTTATTTGACCGGGAACATGTGTTCAGAACAAACTTATTTTTTGTCATATTGCTATTGTTACTTCCATTTGGTGGTTTGTCAGCTACACACACTGGTTACCACTGGCAAGTTACTAAAAATAAACTGGGAAGAATATGAAAATTCACACATACTTACTTTTCTAATACTTGACTGCACTGTTGAACTGTACAAAGATTTCACTTGTTTGTCATCAAAAATGCCTTTATTTGAAGCTTTCCAGTTTTCAGAAATAACTATCACAATGTAAGTGTGTAATAATACAATATTGCTCAGTGATCTTAAAGGCTAAATTATTAAAATTGCCTTTTAAGTGTTCTTAAGAATGTGGTGAAATCTTGAGGATTAAACAGGCAGTAAGATATCCTAAAGATCTGGATCTTTCTTTTAAGTATGTTTGTCTTCCAGGTTCGTTTCTAAGCAGTCTAAACTAACTATCCTTTTATTTATTTATTTCATTTTCATCACAGTTACTCAATGTTTTAATTTGAGATTATTTTATTAATCCAGAACTATGAAAGTGAAAAGTCTCTAAATGAAAGACTTGAAGGAAATGCACATTTAAGCACTTACTAATCCTATTTCCTTTTCGGAAACATTTTTGGTCCTGCTAACGGGCTCTCCGTTGGGTTACTGAGAGGTTTGGAAGTGCTCTTCTCCCACATATGGCATCTCTCTTCAATAGTCCTCTAGTGTCCGTATTAAGACTGAAGCATCGTTTTTCTAGGCAATAAGTTTTCTTTTTCCAATGCTTTGGTATTGATAACATTTATCTGGGAGCCTAAAGTGTCTAGATCTCTTTTTCCGCTTAAGTATTCTCTGCACTCTAATTCTCTAAACTCTCTCCTTCAAAGTTACACTGTGTTGGAGGCTCCTAAAAAGTTGAAAACTGGTTGTGATTTGATCTGTGACGGTGCAAGGAAGAGAAATCGCTTTGATACTGGGTTGACCTTAATAACTGCTTTGCATTGTAATAGTTCTTTGAAAACCGTGATGCAAAGTAATTTGTTACGTCAACCCGATATCGAACCCATTCCCCTTCATTGCTCAGGCATGGATCAAACTATGACCACTTTTTTTGTCTTTCAAAGTGAATTTGAAAATGAATTTTCAATGAAAAGGTTCTAAAAACAACACAACATATTTGGAACTATTTCAAAGAATAACTAAAGTAGAAAAATTTGTTGAGGTGATAAGTACCGGTACTTTAATGTTTCTGTATACAAATTTGTTGCAGGGTGCTGGCACCTCCTGGAGGAAAAACTTCAATCAGTTTGTTTGACAATGATAGCAACCCTGTACCACCATCAAAACAAAGAGAAGTCAATCAATGCCAGGTTGCACGAAACAAATCTAATGTTTTTGCGTCTGATGCGTCTGTGCATGAAGGGGCTCCAGCTCATCACAAGGAAAGCCAACAGAGAAGGCAACAATCAAGCGTTTTCGGTGAACCCAGTAGTCCAGTGCCAAAACCAGCCTTTGAGCCTGAACCAAGAAAACCCCACGTAGTTAATCCTCACCAGGAAGCACGACAAAAGTCATCAGTTTTTGAGGAACCAAATGCACCAGCAAAACCACCTCCACCTCGCCAAGGAAGTGATATAATTGGTGGCCAGGGTCCATGCGCAGAAGAAAAAGCTCACACGTCTGTCAAAGTGCGTGCACCCCCTGGTGGAAAGTCTAACATCTCGTTTGGATAGAATGTTTGTAAATTATAAGACAAAAACCGGTTTTTATCTTTTTTCTTAACACTGACATTTGATTTGAATTGGGAAGGTTAGCCGTACATTATACTGATGAAATTGTTGCAAAAATTAACACTCGAGGTGACAGTGCAATGATGATGGCCTGCAGAAGATTTTATAGAATGCTTCACTGGGAACTGTTTAGAACAGGGTTTCAGTGGGAGAAAGGTGCTAACATGTGAGGGAAAACTTGCATATGGAGGTGCTAAATTATTTTTCTTTTATCTAAACAAAATCATTCAACGTTTAAAATTACATTCTCGTGGTACCATTAGCAGACAATTTCGTTGCAGATTATATTTTGAGGAATACATTTAGTGTGAAGAGTTGGAATTCCAATTTAATTTGCGCTACTAATGAATTTTAATATGATTATGTCACATCAATGTTTTGAGGCTGCACCTGTAAATTTTATAAGAAACCAAGCTTGTTTTAGAATTTCACCTTAACGAATCTGCCCCAAGTTGGTCAATTTCCTTTCTGTCACAGAGCTACAAATAATTGGCTTTCATAATGACAGTTACTTTCTACACTAACAAAAGTTACCTTTCATTCTGGCCGCACACACTTTAAGTACCAGAGTAGCAGTGTTCGAATAATTCTCATAGCCATAAAGCAAAAAAATACTTGACCAAAAAAGCATGCTTATACAATTTCTTGTCATTTTTTTTGGCCTTGTTGTATTTGTAAAGAAACAATAACCAGACTAATTTATTTGTAAATGTTGCTGTGGTTGTGCTTTCACTAAGTGGGCCAAAGAAACTGTTGTTAAGAAAAAGCAAAATCTTCACAGCCTTGTTTTTTTTTTGTGATGAACAATTTAGGTTGAACCTCAGTGTTATGATTACTGCAATTTTCATAATTCTGCAGAATCTCACCTTCACGCGCCAAGCACCAAAATGCGTTTTGGTTTCCATCAATCAGATTAATTTTGCAAACATAGCTAGGAAGATCAACTCTACCTTTGGAACCAAAGATGCTGACTGGTGAGTTAGGTCACGCTTCAATATTATTGTTGATCTCAGCATCCGTGGTTTTGGGTCAACCCCCGGCATTGGTGCTTGAAGATGAGTTGCCACAGAATTATGAAAATGGCAGTGCTAATAAGTTGTGTGTATATTAATCAGGACTTGTATGTGGTAATAAGGGAACTAACATAAAAAAAAGCTTAAACTTTGTCCAGTTTTGCCTTTGCCAAGCTATATATGTAGTGTTATTCAATAATCATTAAGGTATAATATTGCAGTAATTCTGTGTAATCAGTACATGCAGGGTTCTGAATATTCCAAAACTGAAAGTCTTGACTTAAGAAAAATAACTTTCCTTGTTCAATGATGCAAAAAAAAGTTTCCCTGTAGAAATAAAGTGGAATAGCAGCTATTGTTGAATAGATTGATATTAGCTCTGAACAAACCCAATATTTCCATCTTATCTTAGGAGGCACAGTTTGTTAAGGCGTGGGTTACGTATGTCCTATACATACTCCTATAATAAAATCATTGTAATACAGGTCTTAAAGAAACAGAGTAATACCATGTGAATATTAATTTCTCTGTTTGGAATATAACATATTAGGGCCGTTTATACGAGAGAAAATAAGCCGCGGCTAACTCTGGCCGCGGCTTACGTAAGCCGCGAACACCCCGTATAAATGGTACAAAATCTACGTTCACGGCTTTCTCAAGCCGTGGCTTATCCTGGCCGGGGAGTTAATACTCGTATAAATAGTTCCTTTCGCTGCTTAAGTAAGCCGCGGCCAGAGTTAGCCGCGGCTTATTTACTCTCGTATAAACGGCCCTAATGTCCCCATTAAACATTTCTACCCCAAAGCAGCAGATGTTTAAAGTGGTACTACGACCAAAAAAAAATTTTGTTTTTCCTTTGGATTTCAAAACTATGTTAACTAAACACTAACTCACCTAAGTTTTAAGTTCTGATTTTAAAAAGACACCTGTTTATTTTAGCTGGAATTTTCTTATTTATTGGTCCGCCATTACTAACTTTAAAATCTTCAGAGAGCTGGGTCGAGGAGAAAAAAAAAAAAAATGACGTCAAACACTCACTAGTTTAAGAATGCAATGCGTGTGTACGCGGTCTAATTAATATGCAGCACGGAAGTTTCGGGCTTTCAGACTTTTCAACCCGTGTTTTGCATATATAACAAATTGCGTTTACACACTGAAATTTTAAGCTAGTGAGTAAATGACGTCATTTTCTCTAGATCCAACCCTCTGAGGTCCAATCGGCCAGTTTGAACGTGAGTAATGGCGGACCACGAAATCCAAAACTTACACTCAAAATAAACAGCCTTTGGATAAAACGCAAAGCTCAAAATTTTGCCAGTTAGGTGTTAAGCCAACACGCTTTCAAAATCTGAAGGAAAAAAGGAAATGATTTTTTGATCATAGTACCACTTTAATAGTATAGTAAAAGAAAGTAATACATGAATTTGGCCTATGGAGTAAATGTGTTTTTTTTTTTTCTTTAGTGTAATTTATAGCTGTGAAATACCCTTGTAAAGATTTACAGTATGTATCACCAATAATACTATGTGGCACATCCAAATTCAGGCCATAATTAGGGGAGAGAAACTACAGCCGGAAATGCCGGAAATCTGCATTTGCAGGCTAGTGAGAGAGTGGCCAAGAAAACAGAAAGTTTTTCTCTCCACTGTTTCATGACCAGAACTGCTAGGTAGACAGCCTTCCTACAATGTGGATACTGCTTGAGAAAAGCTATGAGGACAGGCTGTCCGATTGTCTTAATCTACAACTGTAAGCTTGAGGAGGTTGAACATGATCTGTTAGCAGTTTTGTCATGCCTGATTTAGACTGAAATATGTTTCTTCTATGTTGCGCTTTGTGTGATATTAGTAGGGCTAGTTATCATTATTAAAGTGGTAAATAATGGGTAGTGGTAATGACAGACTTTCATCTCTTTTTTGGAGGCTTGACAACAAAATGTTGCAGGTAAAGTTTCAGAATATGAAAGAGAGAATGCCGGCGCATTTCAGCCTGCGAACGGAGACGTATTTCCGGCGGTGGTTTAATTTACAACCTAAAACCAGATTTCAGTCTTCCAGAAGACTTCACCCCAAATATATTGCATACCGGCCTGAAAACAGAGAACTAGCAAATTATTCAGCCTCTCAAGAAAATACAATGCGCAAATCAAACCAAGCCCATGCAGCAGGGCGTATTTCCGGCTGATTTTTTTTTTCCCCTGAGGCACTCAATTGGGAAAAAGAACCAGAAATAAGTTTACATTCGCAGGCTTCAAAGCCCAACCTTCAGTTAAATTTTGCCGGTTTTTGCCTCTAGTTGATATATAAACTAAAAGTAGCAAAAACGAAAATTTCGCAAACTTGCCTTTCAGATCGAGTTCCAGCGTCCAGCGAAGTGGACTTCTAAGTTTGCAATGGCTCCTGGGTATAGTGAACTGAGTAACCACGCAGTGTTTGGAAACATTTTGAATCGCGCAGAAATCCTTTACTATTTTTAATTTTCCCTTTAGGACAGTTTTAGTTTCTGAATAATTTGTCATAGGAAATGAATCTTCGTCGTCTATTTCAGGATTTTAATCCCAGGTAAATTTCTTCTTAGAGGTGTAAAAAATAAGAAAAAGCATTTCATAATCGACGTTCTTTTTCTTTCAGCAAGTTTCTTCTCTTCTTCACACTATTTATTTTTTCGATTTTACTGGCGTTGCGTTTGGATGGAGCAATCACTTGGAATTACTGGATAGTTTTTACACCTATCTGGATTTGGAAAATCACGGTTTTATCCGGCGCTTTTACAGGAATTTACATTTGGATAAGGCACCCAGAGTACAGGTTTCAAAAGTTCTTATAGCATTTTCGATTCAGTCGCTTGCTGGTCGGTTGTAAGGTTGTGTGTGTTTGAGGTGTCGTGAAAACGTTTTCATGTCAGTAATCGGCTGTTTCTTCTGTGACAATAATATCTTAAGTTGTAAAAGCAATTTCAGAAATACCCATTTACTTTTGTCTTCTGTAATCGCCTAATTTCAAGAATCAGGCATGTACTGTAATACGGCTGTAATAGGCGCTACTATCTGCAACTGAGTTATCAACGGGCATTTTAAAAATCTCGCTTTGTATATAGGTTGTGCGGAAAGAGGAAACAATAGTGGTCAAAGTAGATTAGCAGTAAACAGTTCCCTCTAGTCACTCGATTCGAACCTCTTTTCATTCTTGTCATTGTAATCATGATCTTCTTTAGAACAGTGTTGTGGTGTTGAGGGTCGGTGGTTTTGACTGAACTTTGTCTGCAAAATTTGTCTAATCTGTGACCTTTGATTTGTCGGGCAATATAACAGGAGGTATCTGTGGAGGCATCTGTCATATAATAAACTTAAAAACAGATTTTACTCTGTCTAACCCCTCACAATAATTTTTTTCTAGTCAACCAGGGAGTGTCCTAGGGCACTTGAGGGGTCAATGGGTGAAGCACACGTTGTTTTTGAGATGAGGTCGTGAACCAAAAAGTGAGCTGTTTTTCCTTTTAACCCTGTCACTCCCGAGGGGTTCCCCATTGACTAGTAAAATCGTCTGCCGTTAGACAGAGTAACATCTATAAGTCTGAGTGGCACTTAAGGGTGTTAACTTGTCTTCACACAAGCAGATTTATATTGCTACGTATTGTTTCTCCAATAGGGATGATAAGTTTAAAAATCAGAGAGACACTACTACACTGGCATGCAAAATGTCCTCCTCTGGTTGCCATCTGTGTCTCAAAGATGTTGGGTGCTTATTTAGCTCCCTATAAACCTCCTAGGAGTGTGAGTTAGTGGAGGGTGTGAATGGGGTTAACCGACTAGTGACAAAGGGCAAGAAAATATTACTGACTACGGACAAAACGAGGGAAAAATTACCGACTAGCGACAAAAAAATTAACTGGGATTTACCAACAACCGACAAAGGTCGAAAAAATTTTAACCGACCGCCGACATGTGGACCCCCCATTCAGACCCTCTTAGTAGATTTTACTCTGTCTAATGCAAGTAGATTTTACTGTGCAGTGGGGGCAGTGTAGAAGTCAGTGGTTAACAACCCAGGTACAATTACTCAAAGGTTTTGCATGAAGGATGTATACATGTACATGCACAATGTATAATGAAACCTGTTTCTCATATAATGTGTATGAATTCTATTTATAAATAACACTTTACAACTAACCCTAACCCACATGCAACTTTAACAGTCAATCAAAGATAGTTGGACCTAGCCCCAAACACATGACTCGACAAAAAAAGAATGTTTTGAGATTGTCAAGCAAAAACACTGAGAGCAAAGTAATGCTTCAAGTCACTGCAGCCAGTAAATACTGTAACACGTCTTCAACTAAATAAGAAATACACTCCTTTTGTTTTGTAGGGGAGAGGGAGACAGTCACGTTAACTTCAAAGCAATGATAATCAGCCTGGCATTGCATCTTCTTCTTCTAATGTTTGAGATTTTTGTGTGTATCAATCTTGGAGGAGGACATCATTTCCCATGGAGGCTCATGTTTATGCCTTTGTATGTGCTTTCATCTCTCTCAATCATTGCTTGTATTTGGGGCTTTAGACATGACAGATCTGTCGAGGTTGGTAGAAACAATGAAGCCTTTTTCCAGCTGCCAATGTGAAATTATTTTAAATGTTAATCATGAATTTCTGTCTTGTTGCAGCTAGAGACAGTATTTTCAGTAAATGTTCTGCAATTCATATTCCTCTCCCTGAGACTGGACAAAGTTATTCTTTGGTCTTGGGTGGTAAGTTAGATAATGATAACTTACAATGTACACTGTTGTGCTTCGTTCGTCCATTATTGTAGAATAGCAAAGTACGACAAAATGTTGTAATAAAAACATTTGTCCTTTGCCATTTTACTATTTATCACAACTTACTTCCTTGCTGCAAATTGGTAGTACAATGTAGTCACAAAGAAGTAAATTAAATTGGTTAAGAAAAAAGGGACTATAACTTTCAAGAAAATGTCAGTAGTATTAAACCTGTTTTGTACATTAAAGAAATAAGGAGATGTAACAGCATGGGATTAAGTTTAACTACATTTTGTTGTATTTCCATTACCTCATTTTTGTTGGAGAAAAAGAAATATGAAAAATAATCAGAATTATTTAATTGAAATACTGTATCTTAGATGTAGGAATCAGTACTAAATAATCTAGGCACTTTCCTTTCGACCGAAAATCTTGGTTTAACCCTTTAAGCCGCGAGGGGTTCCCCATTGACGAGTAAAATCGTCTGGCGTTAGACAGAGTAAAATCTATAAGTGCCATTTGGCACTATCGGGGCTGAAAGGGTTAAACGGGGACATAGTTTTTTCACGCTGTTAGCTTAATTAACCCTTTAAGCCCCGAGGGGTTCCCCATTGACAAGTAAAATCGTCTGGTGTTAGACAGAGTAAAATCTATAAGTGCCATTTGGCACTATCGGGGCTGAAAGGGTTAAGAATCTGGATTCATGTTGCAAATGAGAAACAGCATTTTCTGGTTGGGCGAATCAAGTCTAAATTTCTTTAACAAGTAAAAATAGTCATGTAAAAATAAATGAAACTGGAACTGGGCTCAGTCAGGTACATGTAGGAACATCATTCCTGGTTGTTCTGATGTCCTGGGATTTCAGGTCAACCTTTCAATGAACACCCAAACATTTGGAATTTTGTTTTAGAAATTAAATGTTTGTACCATTTCAATTCCTTCCCTAGAATCTCTGACGTTTTTGGTCAAGTGGAAAGTACCCAATGAATGGAAAATGTTTTCTTGATTATTACAGTAACTTGATTGATACAATCTAATTTCAGGTGGTGTTTGTACCCATGTGGATAGTGCTATCATTATTGTGTCTCCTGGTGTTATATTACATCATCTGGTCCATCATATTTGTGCGAACAGCAGAGGTGCTTCCTGCACAGCGGAGGGGCCACATTATGGTTGCTTTTGCATCAGTTCTTCTTGTTATTCCTCTGCTAACATTTCAGGTTGGTAAATTTCTTCAAGTCTCTTTTTCGCATAACAGCCTTCCAAGTGACCAATCTTATTATTTGATCATCATTTTCTCTTGTGCCTACCATGTTGCTTACTTACAGAATATTCATAAGCAAATTAATGGAGATTGTAAATGTAATGTTAGTCCTCATATCAGAGCTAAACAGATCAAAACCATTGCTGGAAAACAGATATCACATGCTAGTCCTTGTAATTCCACCCTTGTAATTCCCCTGAGCACTAACTAAATGCTATTTCAATTTCTGAGCAGCTAAAATTTGTAAAGTGATACATGATTGTGGGTTGTGTAGAGAAAGCTCACCGCAATAGAAAGTGTGCTTCTCAAAGAATTTTTGGTGCTTTCAATGCGGAATACAGAGCCTATCAAACTAACGGATTTTCCATTGCTTTCAACTCCTGAGGAGAATGCATCATTTAAGATTTTGCATGACAAAAATTCATATCAAACAAAGGACAAGTTTACCCTGCGATCTCGACAATGTTTCGTACCAAGGTTTGAATCGGCGTTCACTTTATTTTTTATAATCGTTTAATGTGTGAACATTAGAATGTTTTAGATTTAAGCAATAGGGGACATTTTCCGTGTTTCCATAGCCTCATCTAAACACGAGGGGGAGTTGGGAGAATTCGAGGATTCTCCAAACTTTCCCGAGTGTTTAGATGAGGCTATGGTAACACGGGAAAAGGTCCTCTATTGCTTTTATAAAATATCCCCTCAAAGATAATTCGACAAGTGAAGGAAAATGCTGCTTTTTTTTACTTCTTAATTGAAACAGATTTTCTTGATACACGTTCACATTTCCTACCAGCCAGTCAAAACGCACTTCTGGCAAGACATAACCAATCAAACTTTGTGTGATGTCACAGCCGTGTTTACACACTCTCATCTAAACACAGCTATTGACCAATGAGAGTGCGCGTACTATCCTAATTATTTTATAAAATGACTTTTTTCATAAAAATAATCTTCATTCACATTCACAAATTTTTTTTAGACTGGATTGTTTTCTGCTTTCCTTTGTCTCATAGACATAATCATAATCTGAAACAAAGGAAATTAAAAAACAAACTACTTCGAAAAATTTTTAACAAGGAAAATCTTAAGTCTGTATACCATATACATGTGCCATCAATTACAATGGATCCCACCATGATTCTCTATTATGTTCATGATACATAAATTTGCTGTCCAAATGGTGAGTCAGACCTGCATGGATTTTATCTGTCCCTTCCAAAGCAGTTTCATCGTAAGTCATCAGACAAACTGGGATCACAGGAATGACAAAATGTTCAAGGTGCTATTTTGTTCAGTTTAACTATAATAGAGTGCTTTAAGGTAATTCCCTTGAAATTGTCCTATTATCAAACTTTTTGGGAAACTTGGCATAATTAACATTCATGATATGAACATCAAAAAAATGTAATAAAAAAATGGGGTCACCGTGCTTGTTTACGCGTGAGCAGGCTCTTAAAATGGGGTGTTTTTAGTGGTTGCGCGTTAAAGATTCGAATCACCTTCATACAGAATTAGTCTTGGTTACTTGAAAGACACAAAATTTTATTTTGGAAATAAAGCTTCTTTTATTCACATAAGCAGTATTGCTTCATTTACACAGTTTTTTATTGCCTGGTTGTAGGAATAGTGCACTTTTTGGGACAGTTCCGTGGTTAGCTTGAAGTCCTCGCCTTGGCCAAAATACACTCAGTACAGTACGGAACTGTTTTCCAAAAAAATTCATGTTCTACTATCAAACTTTTTTCTTCTTCAAATATGTTCTTTATTAGACTGTTCTTAGCAAATACCTGAAAAAAAAATCGGGGGTCACCGTGCTCGTTTGAGAGAAAAGGAGCATTTATTTCGCTATTGGGCTTAGTTTGAGGGAAATCTCTTACGTTTTGTACGTGCACGTGCTTGTGTGCGCGCGCTAATAACGCGAAAATCGTGCGCAGTAGGGATGCGCAATGTAACACTAAGGAATTACCTTAAGCACTGTAGGACATTCCTGAGCCACAATCTGAATCAGGAGGTGGGCATTTGCCATGTCAGGACAGTAGTCTCTCCAAGAGTTTCAAGCCAATCGTTTGTGATTGAGAAAAGATACTGTAAAAATCTGGTAGCATCAAGACAAGTTCACTTCCAGGTGATCTGGTGACGTAATTTGGAGGACTGG
>NC_090891.1:45253841-45256341 GCF_036669925.1 Montipora capricornis | reverse complement strand
CTCGTTATATTATCTAAGAGCCATGATCGATGTGGGATATCTTCACAGTCATGTTGGAACCTAGTGATCTAAGCTTTCTCCAGTACTGGAGTTTGGTTTGTGACTTCCTCTGAAACCATGAAATCCTCCTACATGAAAACATAATAAAATAAATATTAATAGCTTTAATACCCTGATGAGATTTTATACCTTGTTGCTTTGGCTTTGCTTTTGTGTTATATTTGTCTTTAAGTCATCAATATTTTTCTTTCCCCACAAGAAAAACCTGTTTAGTGTAATGGGAAATAACTGACTTCAAATGCATCACAGTCTCCAAATTGTGATTGGACAAAGTGATGGCCTGCCTGTAAGTTTACATTGTGACGCGAGATGGACAAGGCAGTCGTCTCTGGGTCAAGAGGCTCAGGATCAACTTTTTTTGCATTGTGACGCGAGATGGACAAGGCAGTTGTCTCTGGGTCAAGAGGCTCAGGATCAACTTTTTTAAAATGATGATTGTAAAGGAACCTGAGTGCCTTATATTTCCATTGTATTTTTTTCGTATTTTTAGCATTTGCCTCATTTGTTTACATCAGAACGACTACCACAAGACTCGCGCTTAAAGCCCTAATTTTGATATTAGCAGTTGTATGATATTTTTGAAAGTGGCCTATGAATAAAAATTAATGAAAGTCCTTATTAGAACAACATAAAACTTTAATTTTGTTTTAGCAAAACATCAATGCAGTTGATGCAACAGTTTATTGATATGACCTTAAGCTTAAAAAATCACGTCAAATTTGCATCTAGTTTAGAAAAGTCCTACCTCTGGGCCTTACAGACAGAGAAAAAAGTACAGCTTGCTTGTGTACAAAACCAGTTGCCTATTTTGGAAAGTGACCTTTGGCAAAACAAAACTAAATAAATATTAAAACCACTCACCAGATCGTAAATGACTCTAATGATCAATGAACAACTTGGGCAATGAGCAACGTCTTCTCCATTTTCCAACTCTTCCTAAAGATAAAGACAAAATAACGTTTCAGTGGAATTACAGCACGTCAAGTCTCCTAAATAAAAACAAAAATAAGCAGGGTTCGTGCTACTCCTTGAAGTCCTTGAAAACCCCTGGAATTTAATTTTGGACTTCAAGGGCACTTGAAAAGCCCTTGAAAAAAATGATTTTGTGTGAAACTGCTTGAAAACTCCTTGAATTTTGGCTTGGGTGAAAATTGCAGGGATTGCATTATGCCAAGACAAAATGATGATCGTGCTAAGTTAAAGAGAGCTTTCAAAAATTGAGCAAATTGACTATTGGAAAGACTACATGTAAATGCAAAACTTAAATGCCTGTGCATGCAATTAACTTGCAGAACTGGGAAAGAATATCAAGGTATACTGTTTAAGAAAACACTGAAACACCGAAACACTATGTATGGCATAGAAATCTTCTTACAAACACTCCTTGAAAACTCAATTTCTGGTTCTTGAATACTCCTGGAATTTTATATGCAACATCCAGCATGAACCCTGAATAGGAGACTTGCCCAGTTGGTTCACCATCAGGCTACCACACCCTTCGAACCCTGGCCAGATCAAAACTAGGAAATTAAAATATCTGAGGAGAAAGTGCTGCCTTTACAGTTTCATCTGCATCTTCTCAGATAATGACAGTCTATAAACCATAGGTCCCATCTCACAACCCTTCCTGTTAACTAACATTGTGGGATATGTTATTAAGGACCGTGCCTGCTAATTCAAAGGCATTTTTCCATGGTTTACTGAATGTGCGGGAAAAGCAGATCTTAACAAGTGTTAATGAAATCCAAAAAGAAAATCAGGGGTAACCACGCATTTTTCAAAGATAATAATTAACAAGCAACATTTGTAAAAAGCTTTAAAATAAAAGCAATGCATTGAGTTCTTTTCCGAAATGAAGCTTAATTATCTCTGAAAAATGAATGGTTACCCCCAATTTTTTTTTTGGATACCAAGAGCACTTGCTAAGTTCTGCTTTCTCTGCATAGTAAAAAATAAGCACCGCCAATATGAAATCCGAGGTATCTCGAGATGCACAGAATGTAAGCGTAATAACAATAGTCGACACCATCCTTAAAATAGCCCACACACTGTTCCTGAAGACTAGGAAGGAGACCTCCCGCATTGGTGGTCTATCCTAATTAAAATCCGATGTGATGTGTGGTATATAATTCCACTACGGTACCATTACCAAACATAACATGTTTACAGGCTAAATTAAGGAATGACTCTTCTTAACTAAGGATACAACCGCCTTTGCTACATCACACGAGTGATGTTTTCTTCCCACATTAACCAAATAATTTCCCAAAGATGTACCAAAAGCTTCTGAACACGCAGGAGTTGAACATACGACCTTCCAATTACTAGATTGGTAACAGGTAACATTTCGTTCAGTAGACTTTCAAGATTTCAAGATTTTGCACTATTTATCATAATTTGCACAGCAGATGACCAAAGAAAAAGGTTTTTCACATCACAT
>NC_090891.1:45186341-45248841 GCF_036669925.1 Montipora capricornis | reverse complement strand
AACAATCTTTATGATTACACCTTTTTTCTACTATTAGCGTTGCATTTCTTTAAAAGAAATTTTGGAGCTATAAAAGGGGAAAAGAAAAGCTATACTTTTACAGTTTAAAGGTGTCTAGGGGCTAAATAACTAAAGTTTTCAAATTAGCCCCTAGCTAAGGAGAGGTAATTATACAGAATATATTGTAGCGACTACAACAAATAATAAACAACAACAACAACAACAACAGATACACACATTTAAGAACTAAGACAAAAATAAGCGCAAATAAAGGCAGTAGTTCGTATAATTATTACTGTGTTTTCCATTCCTAACTTATAGGATAAAATCACGTTCCAATTGCAACTAGGCTGTGAGCAGCAAAAAACACCCACAAAACATTACGTGCAGGATATGACGAAAAAAGTTGCGTAACGCGGAAACTGTGTAATGTATAATTATAATTTTGGGGATCACCAATTTAGCCTTAAATCGACGTGTTTCGACCTTTAGTGGTTAACGAGTATTTCGAGATGACCCAGGTAATTGTACCCTGATTGTCTACATCAACCTAAAACATTCATGTCATTATTTAATAACCGTAGTGATGGTGCTTTACACTGAGGTATCAATGCAATGACTTTTTAAAAAAGTTTTTATGGTTAATTTAGAACCTAAATTAACGATTTTTACGGCTACTATTAACACTACTACTACTCAAGTGAAGCTATGATCTTCGCAGTTATGATAGCAATTTTTGCAATTGCGTAGAGAAGCCTGAAAAATTTAGGACTTCAACGGGATTTGAACCCGTGACCTCGCGATTCCGGTGCGACGCTCTAACCATCTGAGCTATGAAGCCACTGACGTTGGGAGCTGGTCATTTGCGGGTTCTAATGGTCCCGTGAGGAATGAATCAATGATGAAATGGTATATGAAATGAATCATATGTGAACTGCGGATGTGAAATCATAGCTCAGTTGGTTAGAGCGTCGCACCGGAATCGCGAGGTCACGGGTTCAAACCCCGTTGAAGTCCTGAATTTTTCAGGCTTCTCTACGCAATTGCAAAAATTGCTATCATAACTGCGAAGATCATAGCTTCACTTGATTTCATATCCGCAGTTCACATATGATTCATTTCATATACCATTTCATCACTACTACTACTACTACTACTACTACTGTCGAGTTACTGCGACAGTACAAATTTCATGAATCATAGCTCTCTCTCCTCCGCAAAGGCCTTCTTCCTCCTTCACTTCACGATACAGAGCGGAGAGAAGTCTGGAGAGAGAGAGAGAGAGAGAGAGAGAGAGAGAGAGAGAGAGAGAGAGAGAGAGAGAGAAAGCGAAATTTAGTGGCGCGCTGTTTTTTTATCACTGTAAGTGCACTACACATTGTGTCACCGGATTGTAAGAGTGTAAGAGTGTAAGTCCGTGGTGCCAATAGGCCCGCACCGAGTACATAAATCACGAAAATTAACAGGTCTGTTGGAAGCGTGCTTGTATTTTAAACAAATGAGCCCCGACTCGGAAATCGGAAGGAATTTGTGATGCTGATGAACAATAGACCGGATGCATAAATGGCGGCCAAAAAATATTATTTTGTTTATTTGCTAATTAGCCTCACTAGCCTCGTTTACATGGACAAAATACAAAAGAAATATTGCTTGAGAGCGAGGCTAGTGAGTCTAATTAGCACACAAACAAAAGAACTTTTTTTTGGCCGCCATTTATGCATTCGGTCTATAAAGCAGCTGCTATATTTCCAGAGCGATGGAATTACCTGGTGATAAGTAACCTCGTCTGGGAGAATGAATTTATGTTTCGTTTAATTTTCTCAAAAACGAAACGTAGCTATTTTGACTTCAGGGTGAACTATTTACACAGTAAGGTAGAGTGGCCAATCAAACAGAGTTTAACATCTAAACATCTATGAGATGTAAAAACAAACTTGTGAACACGTGAACCTGTAATATTGCAAATAATACTGCTGACAAACACAAGAGCGAAGGAAATGGGTCATAAATATGAAGTTTTGACTATCTGAATGATTTTGGGTCAGATTAAAGCGACATATTGTTGAAAAATCCAAAGCTATCTCTCTTCGTGTTAATGAGTAATGTAAACAGTCTTCGCACTTGTGAGTCGTAGTAATAAATTAGGTTAACCAGGAACCAGTTACTTTAAATCTAGTACCGGTAACTGTCCTGCTTCACATGTAACACAAGTAATGGAAGATTCACGGAAAATGGAATTTGAAATGTAATGCGGTGGCATTTGAAGGTAAAATAGGTATTTGTAGACTTTATGCTTCAATGTATTGTGCAAATAAACAAGCACCTGTTCTTCTCTTTAATGGTTAATATTCTTTGACAGGCTTCTCACCGACAGACCGAGTGGCCCACAAGTTACAGTATTTTATCTTTTCTCCTGCACTTATCATTCCGGAAACGAAACACTATTTCTTTTTTTGAAATAGTTTCTCGTTGACTTTGCAGAAACAACATTAACGGTCAACCTCAAGAGTTGGGCCATTGTGACCTTTGTGTTGAATTTGCACATTTCTAGTCAAACTTAATAACACTTGAAAAAAAAAAAACCAAAACAAAAACCCTGTGTCTTGCCATCATTTTGACTCAGATGTATCCTTTGTGTCGCGAGTTGTTAGTAAACACGCCAGATGACTTGATTACGGCGGCCGCTGAATTCGACGACACTTTCCAGCAGCCAAAAGTACAATTATCATTATAGAAAAATTGAACGTAGCAAAACTCTCCCAAAATGGTTTTTTTGTTGTTGATGGCAATGTTTTATATTCGTGGTTCAAAATTTATGTTGTTTTCATGTAGCAAATTTTGTTGCTGATAGCAAAATATTTTATTCTCGATCAACACTTCCTGAAAACTTCCTTCTGCTCTTCTTCAAAACTGTCTACCAATATCTATTTACTTTTTCATCAATATTTGTTTTGCATAAGGCAGGCTAACAAAATCTCTTCCTTGCTTAGTTCGCATTTTTGAGCGTTAAAATAGAATTTTCGGTCCTATGTCTCTGACACAGCAACTCGTATAGTTTGAGTTCGGACAGGTTTTCACGTTTTGAAAAGCTGTCAGAAGCTCAGAGTACACGCGTAAACTTGTGGTGAAAAAGACGTTGTAAGGGAACTTAAAAATGATCAACATGTCAGCCTCGAAGCCAATGTATCTCGATTCCCCTTCATTTTTGGTTTCAGTAATTTACTAGTAACCACATGTCTTCTCAGGGCCCGGCTATTTACCTAACACATGGCACTATAATGGTATACGGTACCAAAACAATATCGTGTACTATTAGAGGTACATATTACGTAAAGACAACTTGAATCTCCTGGAAGACTAAACGCAGCTCAGTTGAAAGTTATGGAATAAAGCACTGTATTGCTCCACTGCCACATGTACGCAATGCGTGCCTATTTTCTTTCTTTCTAATTTGTTTCGTTTGCCTTTTTGTAAAGGAGCCTCTGCGGACGAGAGAGTGCCAATAGCATAATTAGTCAGGTCTTGTACCTGTCATCCCCGAAATGAGGCTTCTGACAATTGCCCAGAACAGCCCCAAGTTGGTCGTAAGACTCGTAAAGGCAATGTTTTGTCTTTTGACGTATGTCGATAGAAATTCTACTCCATTTAAATTCGGGTTCCAAAACACCACGACAGTTAATCAAGATCTTTTATTCTGAATTTGAAACATAGAGCTTCTTGATATTTGAAGCTCGTTTTACATATGTCTATATTTAGGTCGGGAGAAGCAACAGAAGATCGGAACTCACTTGCTAATTATAACACCTGATTTCATCTGCAGATATTAGAACCTTTAAAGTAGCCGGGAAGTTGTATTAAAAGAGCGAGTCAAGCTAGAAAAAGGAAAATACGTTTTCTTCAGTGGTAATTGTTAAGATGTCTAAGCGTTGGAGAAAACTTGCAACACTGGATGGACTGCTTCTCAAACGTGACAACAGCAACCAGAGAAGTTTACGGTGATTTTTAACGACCTGAAAGAAGTCGAACCCGAGCTTTTTATCAAATTTTTACGAAACCCTGGACTCAAAACTTACAAAAACCTAGATGCAAAACTTGAGAAGTGCGCAAAAAAGTGGCGGAGAGAATTTTTGGAGCTCGATGGACTGAAAACATTGTTCGATGTTTTGGAAAATCTCAGCGAGCGAAATCTGACCAAGTTTCTTATGTTTTTCTACCAAAAAAGAGAGAAGTGGAAGGTCTTCGATGCATCTAGGCTGTGATGAATTCTAAGGCTGGGTTTTAATTTATTTCCAGTGATCGTACTCTAACAGCCCATCTTGTCTCAGGGAAGAGATTTATTTACAATCAATATCTGTGTTATTCTTAATCAGACGGGGTCGACAAATCAAAACAGAAATCGCAATTGGAATTCAGAGTAACAAACAACGAAAACCGTGACTTCCAAACTTAATACTGTATGTCAGCAAAATGCACTCAGTTTCAAATCTTGACTACGGTCGTTCATCGAGTCCTTCACAGGAACACATGAGCCTAACAAATTGACCTACTCCTAACCGAGTGGAGCATTGTAACAGCTGGCTAAGAAAATCAAGTTACTCTTAATGGAGATTAATTGAGTTTTTGGCCGAAAACATTTTTAACTGATAGCTTAGAAAAAAGCCAAACATTTAGCCGAAAGTTTATATATTCCAGTATACACCCATCTAAACTCTTTTTCCAGTCACCAGTACCAATTTTTTGGACAACTGTTCAGTAATAAAAGCCAAAACAAAACAAAAACAAACACGAAGAAAAATGGATATGGTCTCTTTAATTTGTGCAAGACTGGTTGGACGAATTGTTTCGATGAGTGCTACGAAGATAGCGTGACACTTAACTTTGTACTGATTTAATGTTTAGTGAATCGGCTAGAAAATCAAGTTTAGTTTGATCTGTAATAAGATAGGATTTGTAACTTGAGAAAGAAAGAGAGTTTAATACTTTTTCAGTACACGTGGAGCAATCAATTTAGTTTTGGCTTTCCTGTTTATGGCTATCCCGTCTGTCTGTTAGTTCAAGGTTTCCTTTGGAATCTCGCCACAAAGTAAGTTCATTCATCTTGGGTTTATTGCTCGTTTATAAGTCTGTGATCTAAGTTGTTTCTGTTAGAATTATATCAGAGAGATTATACAATAGGTCGCGTGTGAGACTACATTGACCGCTTGGGTCACTTGAATGTAATATCTACTCTTTGATTTTGCTGATTATCATAGTTATTTGCTTCGTTTGTGTTTCTTTCAATTGACCTGATAAATCTTTTTGTTTGTAATACGTTCTTGTATTAATTTCAGATCGAATAAAATTACCCTTATACGATTCTCGAGAGTCCAAAGTCTGTATTTGTGAGTTTTCACTGTTCAAGGAAACACAAACAAATTTCAACCGATAACAGTTATCCTGTTATGGCGTGTTTGCTACGATAACTGATCTTATGCTCAATATTGGTCAATATTTGACTGAACCTGTCATAGAGGAGGTCAATAAATTGGACAAACATTTTCCCGCCCTGTTAACTGCGTTTTGTAATTAGGCCTGTTCCAAACGTCGTGCTACTGCCGTGCCGAACTCAAATGAAATTGTCATTTCGATTTTAAGGCAGCAATCTCGTTCCCAGAGTCTTCGTTCCTCTTGACCAGCCGGTCTCTCGTAACCCGACCCGCTGGTCAAGGGGAACGAAGACTCTGCGAACGAGATAGGCACGGTTTGGAAAAGGCCTAAGGAAGTCGATTGACTTAGGTTCGGCACGACCACTTAGCACGGCAGGACTTGCCGTGCCGCACGGCAGTAGCACGACTTGGTTTCAAACGGCGTGCTATTGTTGCGCCGAACTCAATTAATTTAATGTATTTTGCATTATTTGCATACTGTTACGCTGGATGGATGGTTTGTTTTGTCTTGTGAATTTGGCGTGACTGTATTTGTTCGACGTTTGAAACCGCTGCCGTGCCATCGTCGTGCCACTGCCAAGCCAAATTCATTTGAGTTCGGCACGGCAGTAGCACGACGTTTGGAATAGGCCTAAGAAAGTCAATTTCCCCGGGGGGAGGGGGGGGGGAACTCCCAAATGAAAAGGACGGGGTGCTCGTCGTACCTTTTGGGGGTTAAAAAAGCGGCTTTGGTACCTCTTAGGGTGTTCAGCCTCAAAAGGTCCACAGCGGGAGCTTTAGCGGTACCTTTTAGGGCATTGCGCCGAAAAATTATGACAGGAGACATTAATTTGACAATTAATTAACTAATTTTTAATTTTGTCTAATTAAAACCCATACTTTGGTGCCTCTTTGGGGTGAAAAAAAATTTCATGCCACTGCCACAAGACAGGATCTTGGTACCTCTTGGGGTTTCTTCTCAAAATTGCCGGCGAGCACCCATGTCATTTTTATATGGGAGTGTCCCCCACCCCCCCTCCCCCCCTTCACTCCCCGGGCGATTTTGACCGAGTTTCCTGACAAGTGGCGTGTTTGGAAGCAACCCCAAATGAAAACACATATCATAATGATTTTAAATTATATTGAATTTCACTGGAGATTTTTCTGTTTCTGATTTCGCTTTTCTTCCTTTTCATTACAAGCTGTGACATCGACATTTTAACTTGGAGCATATAAAACTCAACGAAATTAGGTTTCAAATTCAAAAGACCCGTTAATGAATAGTTGGAAAGTTGCGTAAGAACGCCCGAAAAAATCCATGCAGGTATGAATCCGTTCAGCCGGGATGACGGTCCTGGATTTTCAGAACCTTTGCGACGCTTGAAGTTGCTCATCTAACTGCGATGATGTTATCTACGTTTTGTAATAAGTCGATTTTAGCCTGGGAAGTTGTAACGACAGTTTCCTGAGAAGTGGCGAGTTTGGAAGAAACCCAAATAGGGCGTTTTCAACAAGCCTCTAGAGACACTAATAACAATGGAGGAATATACGACGAACAAAAGAATCTAATGAGAGATCTTTTGTTTTCGTCCGCCAACATGGCGGCGATGACGTCACGTGAAAACCTCCTGTACTCATATCATAATGATTATAAATACGATAATAACTTTGAATGACTGGTACGCGGTCGGTATCATCACAGTCATCAGCAAACTTTTTTTATTGATGTAAACCTCATGTTTTTTTAGCGACTCCAAATGAAAGAGGCTAGGCCATGAGACAAACACGTGCTCACATTGGCAAAATAAGATTTAAAAGGCAAATTTCAGTTCACTGCTGGCAATATTTTGCTCAGTCTGGATTTTTCCCACCAAGTCTGAATTTGACCCGTCTAAGAGTAGATTCAAAACGGTGAAACCAAAGAAGACGTGACAACGTGGATCCCTTAAAGTGAACAGTGACGTTGTTGAGGTTGTACTCATTAGAATAACCACTAACTCTGTTCGACCACGAGGTCACGGAGTCGTCACAATACTGGATAATTTGGCAGAGAACACGGGAAGTAAGGGGGCGGTAAAAGGAAAACAAACTTATCTCGGTTAGTTCTGAAAACGTTGGTAATTTATCAGCCTCTCATTCAGTTTTTTCGACTTTAACTATCAACATGTCCAAAGTTTGGAAAAAACTCTCTTTGAAAGCTGGGTTTGGAGTTTCAGACGACAAAGACTCTGGAGGAAATGGAATACCTCAAAATTTAAATGCTGTTGAACCTGAGCTTTTCATAAAGTTCGTGAGAATCCCATCTCTCAAAACTTACTCAAGCCTTAAGGCAAAACTAGGAATTTGTTCGAAAGAGTGGTTGACGGAATTCTTAGAGCTTGGAGGATTGAGCTCGCTTTTCGAAGTACTCGAGAAACTTAGCGAGCGTGGTCTGGGCAAGTTTTCCGATGCTTTTTTACAACTCGAGTGTGTTCGATGCATAAAAGCTGTTATGAACAATGTTACCGGGTTGGAATATATGGCGAATGACTCTTCCTTAACGAGACATCTCGGGACTGGTGAGTAGTAAAATTTATTGAGTTCTTATTTACCGTTTCGCATGAAGAAGTAATTTTTGATTTCTAAGATTATTAAACAGCGCTGACGTAAAATGGGCCAATTAGTGGAGTGGTATTCTCGAGTCGAATGCACTCTAACGGAGCATGGCTCGAAAACGGGTTTTCTTTTAACCCTAAAAATTTTCGGTTAGGAATTTCTGAAAGGAAAATGTGTTTTTCAACCCGGGGTGCGCAAAATATGGTTGCCAACTCCAGTACTACATTTGACTGACTGTAAAATTAAACTTGATGACATTTGAATTAGCATCTTTTCATTGCTAATTTCATGATTTTATTTGTTTTGCAATTCTTGGCACACGGTCTCTTCATTCGTTTCATATAATTTCACGTAAATAAAAAACCTATTTTAAGGAGGTCATCAGAAATTTACAATTCAACCAACTTATCCTCTCTCTAGAGGGTTTCATAATACCACTTATTTAGCGAAAAAACATCACAGGCTCTTTGCATAACGGCTGAAGTTGGTCAAGTGTGTCCAAACACATCACGAAAACAGCACGCCGCAATTATCAATGTCCTGTATCTATTTACATTACCAAGCTTGTGGGCTCACCCCTGAAAAACAGCGAAAATGAAAATTGAAGCAGAACCAGACGTAACCGAATATCACCGCGGTCGACTACAGAGTACACTTGAAAAAGGAGTATTGAACAGTACGAAAGTATTTACTGTTAGAGAACGAAACTCTCTACATTTGTTTAACAAACTTGTTTGTGCACTCGAGCTTGTGTAGGATCCCATAGGTCATAAGTTACTTTACAATTAGACCCAAATTATCATCAAGAGATTTCGCACACACGCTGGATTTGCATAGAATCGCGGCGAAATAACCTCCCGTCATGTCAGGAATCGAAATTTGAACCATGTTATCATCACTGCAACCGGGCCACTTCTCTTTAGATGTTTATCAAAACAGTCAAATATGCTATAGGTGGACATCACCGCCTGGTTTATGGACGAAAACAACAGGCATTTTCTTACATTACACAATTGTAGTCTGTGCATGTGTCAACCAATTGTTTGCCAACCAGCTATCTGTTACGTCTCCATTCATCAATGAGCAGCTTCGGTGATGTTTCCGCCTGCTATATTCGATATGCGATTAGAAATGATTAGGCGGGAGTTTTTAGCAATTTGACTGATGCCAACGTGAAACTCACTGACTTCCTGGAAGTTCAAACTTGAGCAGCACTTACATTCGGGCACGCACAGCAATGTTCCTTCAATATCACATGACGTTTTTACTGATGAACCAATGACTCAAGACTCAAGCGAAGATGGACATCCGGACAATACGAGCTCGTTACCAGGGTGTCTCTTCCTCCAGTCTCATCAGAAAATGGATTTGTTTTAAAGTCAAAAGGGCCAACATTGACGGCTTTTTTCGCATAGATTTATGTGTAATACTGGAGGAACGTAATAACCAGCGTTTGATTATTATAAGATTATGACAACATTACAGAAGAGTAAACGAAAATTTTTTGACCCTAACCAAGAATTAATGATATCTATTTGGGAGCCAGCGAGCCATGCGAGTCTCGCATTTAATTTTAATAAAGAGTGTTTGTCTAAGCACCCATTCAAAACCGTTAGCTTTCAAAAACTGCGTTGTCTGCATGTTGACTTGCATGGCTCGCATGTTGACTCACATCCCTCGCGCTCTCTAGCCTGATAAAGATAGAAGATAGAAATGTGGACGCAAACTCTCTGAACGGTGAGAGGCCTGCCGAGGAATATTAACCATTAAAGAGGAGAACAGATACTTGTTTATTTGCACAGTACATGAAGTCTACAAATACCTATTTTACCTTCAAATGCCACTGCAGAACATTTCAAATTCCATTTTCCGTGAATCTTCCATTACTTGTGTTACATGTGAACCTAGGCAGTTACCGGTACTATCTTTAAAGTAACTGGTTCCCGGTTAACCCAATTTATTACTACGACCCACCAGTGCGAAGATTGTTTACATTAGACAAATAAATAAAACTAGTACTGGAAATTAACCTGAAACTTAGCGATGTTTCGCCTAGAACCACTAGGCTTCTTCATGCACGATCGTTGGTGCAGGCCGAGATGCATGACGGGACACCACGCAAAACAGTGTCCCAAGAAAGAGAAAAGCGAAACCTCAGTCCACCCCTCCTATTTAAGGAGGGGGCCTCAACCCTCTCCCAGATCGCCTCCTTCTCTCCCCGCTCGAACCATCGCGCCTCCTTGTTTAGAATACATCAGGGGGGAAGGTGTTATGTTCACTGGGAACCCTGTGGGTGTATACCGGGGAGTCGTTGTAGATATTTAGCTGGAGCTCGGCTTTAGGTACTGGTTCAATCGTTGTTTTAGGGCCTGTTTAGTTTCCCCGACGTAAGATTCATCACAGCCCGGGTGGGCGCATTTGATGCAATAAACCAGGTTGTACTTCTTTTCACTGGGGTTCTGTCTTTTACATTCACAAGCTTTTCTCTTAGGATGTTGACAGGCTTGCAGACTGTTGACACGCCAAAGGCTTGGAAAGTGTTTTTTATTCTGTCAGAGACCCCGTCGAAGTAAGGGATGTCTTGGCCCTCTGCGTGGGGCCGCTCCGGTGTTATCTTGGGACTTCGTGGCTTTGTGGAAGGACCATTTGGGGTAACCACATGCTCGCAGAGCCGGGTCGCAGAGCTTCACAAACGATCGTGCATGAAGAAGCCTAGTGGTTCTAGGCGAAACGTCTCTAAATTTCAGGTTAATGTCCAGTACTAGTTTTATATATTTGTCTATTTATTCAACTAGATGTCTAACATTCACCATTTTCTATTGTTTACATTACTTATTAACACGAAGAGAGATAGCTTGGATTTTTCAACAATATATCGATTTAATCTATTAAACCCCAAATCATTCAGATAGCCAAAACTTCATATTTTTTGACCCATTTCCGTCACTTTTTTGTTTGTCAGCGTTATGATGATCTATGATTTTGCGATACTTCAGAGTCACGTGTTCACAAGTTTGTTTTTACAACTCATACATGTTTAGAGTTTCAATTACAAACTCTGTTTTGATTGGCCACTCTACCTCACTGTGTAAATAGTTCACCCTGAAGTCAAACGAGGAAACGAAACAAAAAAAAAAAACGTATCATTTTGCCCTTATTTCTTTCTAGTTCATTTTTATTAAGTATAGTTGCGTTTTCACATTCAGGAAATGAACTGACCATCTTAACAGAGCAGTGATATGTAGTTTAAATAAAGGCCTTTTTTAATCGAGAGTTTGCGTTGACTGCGGTGAGACATTTTGCGACAAAAATCTTCATTCGGAAGCAAACGCCAGCCACTTGTAACGCCCCCAAATTGTTACCTCTTTGATTTTTATCTTATGCGTGCGCATTTACTGCGGTTTTCATAATTCTGCGGAATTCATCTTCAAAGGCCAACGACCAAACATTCGGCCAAACTGTGTTTTGGCTTACATCAGTCAAACTTCCGACGCCAACCACAGATGACTAAATCAATTGATGCGTGAAACGTAACCCACCAATCAGCATCTTTGGTTCCCACGGTACATTCGTACATTCGAACTCGACGCCGATGGTCGGTTCATACTAGCAAAGTAAGTACACCTTAAGTACACTTGAGTCCTACTTCAGATGTGAACGAGTTTAATTTAGCCTACTTCGTGGCCATAGAAGGGCATTTCCTTCAAAGAAGCCGAAGTGCACTCTCAAGTCTAGTTCAAACCATCCTAACGAGCTTACGTATCTACTATTAAAACACATTACGGAAACGGGCGTCAATCAAGCACGTTTGCCACATAACTTGGTTCGGCAGGTTAGGTTTGGAGCGGCCAGCAACGTTAAGTTTGGCAGGATCTGTCGCACTAGGCGACCTTGGAGCGGCGGCTGATTCACACGGCGCTCTTGTCATGTGCCGAACCTAACGCATAAATTGTGATATTTCATGATCTTACCACAATACACTCCGAAGTTTTACCTGTACCTAGGCCCCTTTACCATTGTATGGATTTCAGTTTGGTTCGACACAGGTACGGCGTATGAATCAGCCGTCGCTCCAAAGTCGCTCTTTAGTCGAACTTTATTGAGTTAGGTTCGGCACATGAGCGGAGCAGTGTTTGGATCGGACCTTAGGTATACTTATTCTGCTGTTTAACTGACTAGCGGCAAAGGGCGACAAATACTACCGACTACGGACAAAACGAAAAAAAAAATTACTACCGACAGAAAAAATATTAACCGACTACCGACCTGGACTGACATTATCGATATTTGTTTTCAGAAAGAAGAGACCGGAAAAGCACTTTGTATTTTTTCTAGTTTACGAAGTAACCACATTATAGAATTTCCTGTCATCTTCTGACTTTTTGTTCTAAGGAGTTATTTTATGATTCGCTTGACGGGTTGCCAGATTTGGCTCAATTTAACTTAATAAATGAAGTGACAAATGATGACCACCTCAGCTCCCAGTTGGCTCGATGTTGATATCTCATTTGGTTGAGCACTGCACTGGTAACGGAGAGACCATGGGTTCAAAGCCGGGTAATGCCTGAATTTTAGGCCTTTACCTTTCGTTACTGCTTTACTGTAACAAGTAACGTTCGTAATAGCGGTGATCTCAAAATCTTAAAATGGAATATCTCGTCTGGGGCAACCTTCTTTTCAAAGCTGTACTGTACAACCGGGTTCAGACGTTCTTTCTTGGCAAACCGAGGGAGGGGGACTCCTTCTGGATAACGAAAAAACGCATGATCGCAGCTTACAACCTGCTTAACTTGGCCCTTTCCTTGGTTCCTTCGCTTCAGCGTGAGGAAAAGTCCTTGGAAAGAGACGTTTTGGCAACTTTACGCCATCATCTTGTCTTGAAACGAGCCTCGACAACAGTGATGCTGGGAACAATTGCTATAGTTGCGACTTTTTGAGAGGAATGTAACGCTGGTGCTCAGGTATCGCAATCCAGTGGGCAGGGTGCTGGCCACTGACTTCTCTGGGCCGAAGTGAAGTATTAGTCTCTCCCTCTCGGCGCTCTTCAGGACTAATTACTCAGGCCGTAAGGGCACCGAGTTATAAAACATGTCAGATTTAATTTTTTTCTGGTGAAGCAAAATGCGCAGTAGAAAGCACGTGGCGGTGTTTGATTGGGCAATACACAATAGAAAGCACGTGGCGTTGTTTTGATTGGGCAATGCACAATGGAAGGCACGTGGCGCTGTTTACATGAAGTAATCCAAAATCATGGAGAGCACTGTGATGCGTTGTTTGAATTACTGAAGATCTGCTTAAGTGCTAAATTAACCATACACCACTGTATCTTTGCAGGCCCGAGTATAGGCTAACTGTAGCCTCTTGTTTACAATGCGTTTTGTGGAGAACTTTGGCCAGACTGCTTGCTACGCAGCTTACACTGAATTTATTTTAGGAAGTGAAAGATGCCCCCGACCAGATTAGGTCAGACCACAACACCGGGGACAACGTCCCCTACACTTTTCGAGAAGTGAGTGGGTTCTTTAACGTGCCATACTATTTGATTTCCAACAAGGGCTATGTGACGGGACCTCCGGTTTCCAGTCCTTATCCGAGAAGACTCAAAGTCTAACCATTTGCGGGTGGCTGCACTTTCTCCTCAGTGTAGGTTCGGCTGGAGTCGAACTCTCGACCTCCCGCGTGGCAGCCCGATGCACAACCTATTGAGCCACCGGTGCACAGGCCTTCGTAGGTTTTCTGTATGAGATCTTAAGCTCCCATCGCCTGAGAGCACATCAATATATGGTCGTGAGAGCCACGTTTAACCTTTTGTGACCTTGTGTGTGTCACGTGTTTTGTCATGATTTATTCAGAATTATGAGAGCACCTTTGACAATATGGACCCCATTCATGCGCTTATTACTATTATCTCAAACTAAGGAACTGTTTGAGTTATGGCCAGTCAAAACTGGCAAAGAATTCGGAAGTCTCTCATTTCTCAGCAAAATGTCCCTGTAGAATCAAACCAAGGTCAATTTAGCAACGCCGACCCAGAATTATGCATCAATTTGCTTCGTATTCCATCTCTGAAAAATTTCTCTGCTCTTCACCCCAAACTTGCCAAATGTTCAACGACGTGGATGGCAGAATTTCTTTCCCTTGGAGGCTTAGATGTACTCATGAACGCATTAGAGATCCTTTCATCGCGTTTGTCAAGCTCAAATAATGAAAGTCCCTTTATGGATGCTTATGTTGCGACTGAGTGCGTCCGCTGCATCAAAGAAGTCCTTAACTCGGAAGCTGGGGTGCAACACTTTGTCGTCTCTCCGGCACTCGTCTGTCAGTTTTGTTACGGTAAGAAAATGCAATTGAATTTGTCCTTGGAAAGGAACGTATTCTAGATCTTGCTTTATTCCTCAAGGGGTTGTACATAAATCGTATTTGCAAGAAAAAGTAGGCTAAAATGCCACACGGATTGTTCTTCTGTGATATCAAACATTTTACTTGGGTTTTGAGTTTCGAAACCTCTGTTGATGCCCAAACAATCTCTCTCAGTCGATTCTCAAGGATTTCTTTGGGCCTTATTCCTTTTTTTTCGCATCCTCTGCTAAGGGAAATTCACTGACTTGATCAAAAGACCATTTTGTTATTCTGCTAAGCAAAAAATATGTCTAATATCACATTTGATAATAATACCGGCTGAAATATTTGCTTTTGTTTTTTGACCTTTTGAGATTTGATAAATAGTTTCGATCTATCGTCCGGGAAAAGTGTCCAGTTTCAATATTACACCAAAGAGAAGCAAAACTTGTATACCACGTTTTTTTGCCTATGCGATACATTTAGTTCAAGCAAGAGTACATTGCGTGATATTTGAAATAATATATGATAATATAAGCATAGGAAATTGTGTGAACTTGGTTGTGCATTTCGTGACAACTAACCCATTTATGCATTCGTCTGTATTGACCAATCAGAGACGCGATATTCTGTTGAGTATAGAATTAGCCAGTATCAAAAATACCATAATAATCTTTGTTTTTTCCCTCCAAAATTTTGCATAAGCATTGTATACTTTCTCTTGGCACTTACAATAGTCCCAAGAGAAACTGGAAACAATGCTTATTTGGGACAAACAAAGAGTTTTATGGTATTTTTGATACCGGCTAATAAGTCACGTTATCGTACATATAAATTTACTTGTATATAATAAGCTTAATAATAATGCACACATTTTGATTGGTTCTTGCCACTGAATGATCTGTGAGAGGCCAGACGCATAGCTGACATCATCATCAAAAACTTTTGATTTTATATATATATATATATATAATTCCATTCCATGCTGCTGTGCATCTGTTCAGTAATAGATCACAGATGACGTCCAATCTCGTCCCCAGAGCTCTTCTCTTGACTGAGGGAGAGAAGAATTCCGTGGAACCCTGAAACAAGGTGTCTTTTGCTTGGTTTTTGTGAACAATCAAAAGCGTCTCTAATTGGTGCATTGATGTTAGCACGAGGAGTGAGCAGGCGCCGTTAGGTTCAGGTAGCCAATTTTTCTATGAGAACCCTACGGCGCACGTTAATACATAACAATATTTCACACTAACATTAAATTTAAAAAAAACCACAAACTTCAATTTACTGTTGCAAAGAAATACAAAAAAGTAACAGCGATAAATAAATAGATAATAAATAATAATATTCTTGGGTTGCATGTCACGCAAGATATAATTTCTGACGGTTGAGCGTGCGAATGAGACAGAAATTGATATTTCTACGGCACGGGAACAGAAGGGTCTGGGAACGATTGGTGTAAGGCATGATGGGTAGGAGGTTGTCTATAAAGTGTCAGTTCATCACGTGGTGAGGCATTCTAGGCCTGCATCAGTCCGATTAACTTTTGTTTCTTTTATAAATCATTATTATTTTGTAACTAGAGGTCCTCTAAACCCCGGAGGGATCGTGGCATTGCATTGGTTCGGGGAATACGTTTCCAGTTTTTTTTTTTCCCCACGGGGGTTTTTTAGTTTTTCGTATCCGGCGGTGTCACAGGGAATCGTTTCCCGTAGTCAATTAGTTGTTGTTATTGTTCCACATGTAGGTGGTTCATGCCTTCTGCTGGTGCGAGGCCGAAAGATACCAAAATAAACCTAATGGATTGCATTTGTCGGTGTAGTGAAGTTGAAATTGAAAACATAAATCGCTTACCATTATAGAAATTGAGTCAAGAAATGGACATGTTATAGAAGAGGAATAAATAAACAACGGGTCCACGTCTCAGGGCTGTGCGATATACTGTAATTGAGTTATTCGGCGAAATTTAGTACTCAAACTTGTAGAGTTTAGTATGGAGGCACCATGTTGGTATACTGCTGAAGTACACCAACATGGCGGCCGCAAACCTGTGGAAACATCCGCAATTTAGTTTGGCTGGTTTCGTATAGACACGTCTCCTAGTATATTGGCTGTTTAGGCCACAAAAACCCGAGGGAAATCGGTGTTCTTATGCGACTGGCATTTTTTTGAAAGCCGTCAACATGTCACGTACTGTGAAAAACTCTGAAATTCAAACTGCTCTATTTTCGAAACGAAGAACGGTACCGAGCTGAAAACATGGGAGCAAATATATTTTTAAAACCTCTTGTAGCTAATCAAGATAAAAACTCAAAAGGCTCTTTAGTGTAGCATTTTATCTTTTGTGACGTCACGTGCAACCCAAGAATTGGTGATGTGCCAACTCTTACAAATCTCGTAGATAATTGCTTAACAAGTTCTTTAAAATATCTAAAGAGTTAGCAGTTACAATGACTGCAATATCAGATGGGAGGCTATTCCATTCCCACTCCGTTCCAGGAAAATAAGTCTTGTATGTTCAACATAATATTTAAAATCATGGTTCCCACTATGTGTGCTAAAACGAACTGAAAATGGTGCGAAAAGCTCTGGGGTTCAAACAGTGACAACAGGCGTTGTCAGAGGAGGGCAAGGGGAGAAAAAAGCCGAGAGGGAACTGGGGAAAGCCTGCCCCTCCCTCCTCTCCCCGGCTCCCGCGTGGCTTTTACCTCCCTTTCCCTCCCCCGTCAAGGCCTGCTTGATGTTCATTTACATACGCAAAAAATAAACGATACGCCCCAGTGAGGACACCAGAGTTCCTTTATACTGATGACTTCGTGAAGCAGTCTTTAAGACAGAATCGTAGCTAACGAAGGTCGACAAATCTTGGCCGTTTAAAACTTGGTATATAACACCGTGATTCTGAATAAAATCAGCTTTTCAGCCCCGTATATTCATTTATTCCAGCTCATTTAAATCTGCATTAATTCATCTTTCACATCTAATTCATCTTTTTGTAAAAGGCTAACAGATCATGAAATCATGAAGCTTCAAATTATTCGGCATTCTCATCTTCTTAAATGACCTTTTTTTTCAAACAAATATGCGAATGCAAAGACAAATGACCCTTCTCCCGTGATAATTTCACTATTTTCTTGCGATGTCAATTGAAATACTTTCTCTTTTATCCTTCCTTTGTGTTTTATCGCTGTTTAACACTTCGAAAAAACGTGGCTCCATCCCTCCTTAAGAAACACCAACTATTTGACCAAAAAAGCGAGATTGGTCCGTAGGTATCCGTGCACCTACCGTTGCCATGGTGAATAGCATGACTGACATTTAAATGGCTTCTGCGCCACGTTACCACCAAAAACTACCTGTGAAAGTCAATCGAAAATGGCGAGATATTCCGTTGAAAAAAAACGATGGTCGTATCTTAAACGACAGCTATCAGGGGAGAATCAGTTTAACATTCTTTCGAGTGATGCATCTCCGGAGTTCTGCGTTCGACTTTTGAAATCCCCGTCTGTCCAAAATTATTATGGTATTCGAAGTAAACTAAAAAGTTCTTCGGAAGATTGGATCACCGAATTCCTCGATAACGATGGGATGGAAGTTTTGTTAGGCGCTTTGGAAAGACTGAGCTCCAGGAAATTGTTTGTGGACGCAGTTGTGCTTCTTGAATGTACTTATTGCATCAAAACGGTGCTAAATTCCAAATCAGGTTTGCAATTTATGATTGCAAATCGCGAATTTACCAGAAGACTTGGTGGAGGTTAGTTACATCATATATGCAAGTAATGTCACTTCTGACTCTCTTGACGCTGAAAATTGATTGCTGTGCATTTATGATTTCCGCTTGAAGAATTGTGTATTTCAAAAGTGCAGCTTACCATTTTAAACATAATAACTTTGATATTTGATATTTAAATTAACACAAAGAAGGAACGTTTTGCGCCACAAAATCAATTCAGCCTTCCCCCACTCGCTCTGCATTCACACCAAACTTTTAACGTAATGTTGCAGTGCCTAAAATGCAATGCAGATATTTGTGCTTTATCAAATTTTAAGATGACTAACTGTGCAAATAATGATAACAAAAAGAAATCAGCGAAACAATTTCCTGATTTATACATGAACAAGTTTAAAAAGTTTAGGATTGAGAAAAAAATGAAATTTCAGAGTTTTTGAAGAACTCGCGCTTTCGATGCCATCACAGTCTTTTTGTGAATACGAATCACGAAATTAAACGTCCCGGTAGATCGCGGGGAGCGTGTAAACTTGATGCTAAATCTCTCTATTATCTGTCTTGTCCAACAATTGTCGAAAAAAGGGCTATTTCTTATATATACTCATGCGGTAAAACCACAAAAAAAAGACAAATTTTTAACTCCTCCAGAGGGATTTGGCTGAATAGCCCAAAGGCTTACGATTCGATCATGATCGTCTGAATCAACAGAATGCTACTTATGCTCCAAAAACAGAACGTCTCGAAGATAGTTTAAAAAGTGGCCTATATAGACTGTATTCATAAATGGCGGTCAAGAAATTATTCTTTTGTCTTTGTGCTAATCATCCTAACTAGCCTCACTTTGGAACAAAAATTCTTTTGAGTTTTGCTCGTGTTTACGACGCTAGTTAACTTAAGTTAAGGCGACGAAAGACGAGATACAAAAACCCTCAACTTGTCGCGCAACATTGTTTCGTTGCAAGTTTTGGTCGATGTTTCGCGTTTTTCACCTTGCGCGATCAACGTGACCCGCAACAAAAACATTTTTTGCGGGTTGAAGAAATGCAGGGCGCTGATTGGTTTTGCTAGTACACGAGCACATTTGTGCGCAACAAGTTGTGAGCTTGATGAAAAATGAACAACAAAGCCAAAATTTGTTGCTCAGAGTAGACCCGCGCTCAACTTTCTTCAACCCGCAACAAATGCTTTTGTTGCGCGACAAGTTGATCATGCAAAGTGAAAAACGGGAGACATCGCCCAAACTTGCAACAAAACCATGTTGCGCGCCAAGTTTAGGGTTCTTTTGTATCGCGTATTTCGCCGCCTTTATGATGATTAGCATTAGCATAAAGACAAAAGAATAATTACTTAGCCGCCATTTATGAATACGGTCTATAACAGCTATAACAGTGATTACAACATTGTAACCAATAATAACCAATTTACAGTTTCTGAACAAACAAATTTTCCTCAAGGGATTTGGCGGGGACTTAAAATTGCAAGAATTTGCAAATTTTGCGAATTTTGCTAATTTCGAGAGGAAACAGAGCGAACCTCTAGTCAATTGACAGTTTCGTTGTTCAGAAGTTATTCTTTACTTTTGGCCTTGTCACTGCTTACCAAACGGGACATTTTCGTACCATTTACACATTGGTTATTTCCAACCCTTAGAGGCCAAGTACACGTGACCATAATACTGGGCCGGTTACCGTTTGTTGTTCAGGCCCGGGTTGCTCGTGGCATGGTTAGCGCTAACCAGCGTTAAATACCATGGAAACCAATTCGTTTCGAGCAACCGGCCCAAGGTTGTTCCGGTGGGAAACCAAATGGAACGATTGACTCCAACGGAAATTTTCCGAAAAGAAAGGACAACCTTCAAAGGTTGTCTTCTTTTTCCACTTTGACCGAAACGACCGGAATCTTCTGTTCCATTTCTTTTGCACCACTAGAACCAGTCTCCGATGCGAGGATTACATCTCTAAACTTGACGGGCATTATTTGTACCCAGATCCTTACGGCATTCAGAAATGCACTCACAAATGGAACTGCTCATTCCATTTCTCATTTCTTCGGTAGGGAATGTCTAGTACCATCCCACAAAAATTTTTCTCTTCGAAATTTCCGTCTAAATGGTAAGCGCCTTAGTGGATATCAAACAACGTTTGCATGTTTGCCGCAGCTGTGAAGTATTTAGGTGTGAGCACCAATTTCAAAAGCCTTTCGGTCATTGCGTACATCTGTTCAAATACTTTTAAAATTATAGAAATTTAAACAGCTTGCCTCGTTAGTCTGTCGCCGGGATAATTGTGCATAGTGGCGTAAAGGAAGCGAGTTTGAAACAAAAAAAAAAAAAGACAATCGATTACCTCTTTTGTCAACAAAGACAGCTGTATTGACCGTTTGTTGCGAAGCTTTCTCCCGAACGGAAAAGCTTTGTTTATGTATCTAACACACAACAGCGGCTATATTGGCGTTTTAATGTATTTTCGTCTAATACTTTCATATTGTCGCATGTTGCTTGCTGTTCATGTGCCGCATAACATAGCAAATGAGGCTGTCTCAGCGATTTAAGAAATAAACGTACATTCAAATTCTACGGTTCTTTGCACGTGTATTTGAACGTCCAAGGAGGCCAGTGATCATCTGTTACAGATAACTCGTGACTGGAACTGGTGCCTGTGCTTACTAAGAGAGGGTTAGTAGGGCGAGGGTTCTACTGACACTCGAATAGACAGTTTTCTTGACTTTCTTGGGACAAAAATGAAAGACAGCTTCCAAAAGCCGAATTGTGCTGAAATTAACAAAGTAATTTCATTTCCTAGAACTATAAAGACATTATAATTAAAATTAAGGAATTTATTATTGGATCAACTAAATATTAATGCGTATATGAAGTAATGTACCAAAGGCAGAGAGAAAATTATTGCCAGACTTGTTGTACTCATTCAAACGATAATTTATAAACTCCTACGCTTCCTACACTGTTTATTTTAAGGCAGGTAAAACCGTTTATTAAACTAAGCAACGTGATTCATTACTTGGTTCTCAACCTAGTGTCTCTCCCTTTTCATCACACTATTAAAAATGACGACCGTTATGTTCTAAAATAATATCATATCGGATCTGGAAGTCCATGGACTAGTTATATTCAGTTCTAGAATTCCTCTCGGGGTCTCCTTTCTGTTTAATGCTGTTTACACCTTTTTCTTGCCTACTGGCAGACTGAAACTGGTTATGGTTTGAATAGATTCCCTTGTGGTTTCAGCAAAGATGGAATCTCATTAGCAGTAGACAGACAGAGCCTTTAAATTAATAGGCCATTAGACTTAGATCACTTCAACTGTGCACCTGCAGCTGCACTATATCTTTTCTCTTTGTAATGATGGCTAATGTTTACGGAAAATCAACTAATGGTTGACTTCGATTTGCAACTTAAATCGTACTTTTAATGGAAAGCTCATGAATCCAATCTTTCTTTCATAGATCAAGATTTAGCGGCGGCGAATGATTCCGATATTTTAGTTCGATATGCTAAAACCTCTTCTGGCTATTTTGTGTCTTAATTAATGAATTCAATGGCATTACTTCCCGTCAAACGATGGCAAACAGTAGAAAATGACATCTCGTTTGATCACAAGCTCGACCTCTTAATGTAAAATACTGTCTAAATGCGGGATGACAAGACAAGGACTTGTGTTGCATCTCAGTATCACTTACGAACTTCTGTCTCTTCATGGCCCTGGACCTTTTTTGTTTCGATTTTAATGTCTTGGCACTGAAGAGATATAAGGTGGCTAGTGTTCATCATTGATATCTTGCGTGTATTCTTCGTAAAATATTACACGGGATTTGCAAGGCAATCCAAGACACATTTTCCTTGTGTAATAACCTGAAAACGTGCTTTCTGGTTAACCGCAAGTGGGTTGTTATTGAGAAGCTTGGTTGTAATAATAGCACGAGAAATTTCACACCTCGATGCCTCACTCCGTTGCCTTAATGGCTAATTGTAGCATCGCCAAAAGATGGGAAGTCGTGCGACATCGGTTCAATTCTTCGAGAGGTGAAGATAAAGTTGAGAACTCTTCCATTTCCAGTGATATTTCAGCCGAATTATGCGTTCGTTTACTCCGCACTTCACGTCTTCAGAATTTTTCCGGGCTCAAAACGAAGCTCCAAACAAGCTCTAATCAATGGATATCGGAGTTTCTTATTCAAGGTGGACTGGAAGTTCTTTTTCAATCTCTGGAGAGATTAACTATGTCTGGGAAAATGGCATTTTTGGAAGCTTTCATGCAGTTAGAGTGCGTGAATTGTATCAAAGCCGTCATGAACTCTAAACAAGGTCTTGATTCCCTGGTGCAAAACAAATCATTGGTTCGCAGTTTAACCAAAGGTTGGCTTTGTTTTTTGCTTTAATTTTTTTGTCTTGACATTTTTTGTGGAAAAACTAAAGACTTGTAGAAAGACAAACTGTCAACAGTTTATTTTGGGTTGCAATATTTTGGTAGCCTTTGTGGGAAAACCTACAAGACTCGTAAAAATACAAAAACTGGCACCCGTTTATTTTGGGTTGCAATTTTTCGAAAAGAAATTGTCTCCTGGCCAAAAAGAAAAATTGGAGCCATTTTTTACATGAAAGCTAATTTACGACTTTTAGATATACATACGGGCGCAATATGTGCCTTGGTTTTCACGAAAATTTTCAAATGGGTTTAAAGATTTCTTGGAAACTCTCCAAGAAACTCATTTTAGCTTTTATAATTTACACTGGCCTCACAGGAAGAACGAATACATTATTTAATATCAGGACTCAAGGAATGGCCTGGACATTTCTGTCTGTTGACTTGTCATATGCCCAAAAAATACTCCAAGCAAACCCACGCAAATTTACAAGTGACAATATGCTCCGGTATCGTGAAGAAACGATAACAATTCTACCTCTCCTCTCACTGGAATTTAGATTCGGGAAATTAAAAACAAAAGGAGAGCGCAAATTAAGTCCTTCAGACGAAAAATTTAACTCCCTTCCCGCTGGGGTAGGCAATTAATTGCTTCTGATTATAAAAATTCATTCTGCTAAACTGAATAAAGTAAACTCAGTGGCATGTGTAATATTAGTATACCCCTTAAACTTTCTCCTTATTGATTTAATTTTTGCCGAAAAAATCTTTCAATTTTGCAACAGCGAGACAGTCCCAATTTTAATATATTTTATTTACTCAGAGGATGTCTCAATTGAATGTTTTGTGTACTTACGCGTGACTGTTGCATTTGTGTTGTAGATATCTAGATATCGACTTTCACTTAGCTTCAAGGAAAGACATCAAGAGAAAACTACCGTGCATTATTTGTGCACAATTATGAGCAGTAGAAATTTATGTATTATTTTGTCGCAAATGTTTAGTTTTTGAAAACTGTCGCAATGGTTTTAAAAACTGAAGCGAGGAAAGAAACTTGACTTAATTCGAAAACATTTTGCCAAGACAAAATAATTTCCTTAGTCGTTTAGTTTTTTTTTTTTTTAAGGAAAGACAGGGAAAACGGGAAGTTTTACCTTTGAGCAATTAAGCTTTGTTTACTCTGTGACATAACATAAGCATGAACATAAGCATAAGCATAAGCTGTGTAAACCGGGAGTGACATAAGCATAAGCATTAGAGAAAGGAATCGTTTCCATTTTCTTATACTTATGCTTATGTCACGTTTATAACTGTGTAAACCGGGTGCAACATAAACATAAGCGTAAGACCGAGGTGTCTGCTGTTTTTGATGCCAACGGATATTCAAGTTAATAGTCCCTAAATCTTGCTGAGGCGGTTCGCAATTATCCGCTTCCTTTACGACAAATCGCCAGAAACAAAATTCTCGGTCCGTTGGTTGCAGTTCCCTAGTTTTCTTGTTCTTTCCTTTTTCGGAAATATCCCTTTCCCAACAGGACCTCTGTAAGTCTGTTTTCTCGTCACCGTCGTCTTCTTCTACGAAGCAAAAACAGTAGTAGTAGTAGTAGTAGGAGGAGAATTTTTTTTCTTCTGCGTCATTTTGGAAACGTTACTCCTCCCATTCTCCGGCGAGTTTTTTTGGAGCTAACTGCGCTTGCGTATGTCATTTCTCTTATGCTTATGCAGCATGTGTGAACGTCGTTATGGTTATACTTATGCTTATGTAGCAGTGTAAACCAGGCTTTACGCTGATTACTTGACTCGATGAAAAATTCTTGTTCGTGTTTACTTCCGAATCAACCGAGGGATTCCCCATTGACGAGTAAAATCGTCTGGCGTCAATGGCATTGATGGCGGTGAAAGGGTTAAAGCGAAATAACGAGAATTGTGATTATTTCTTTTTTTTTTCAGCTCTCGACACAAACAACACCATGATCAAAAAACAAGTTTTTGAACTTCTGTCGGCGCTGTGTCTTTATTCCAGTCAAGGACATCAACTGGCTATCGATGCACTCGAGAATTATAAGGTATGAATTTCAATAAAGTTGAAAGCACTCGCTTGAATGATACAGCGCAAAGTTCCCTTCTTGATTTAATTATTGACGTTTATTTTTTTCTTTACTTTCATAATTAGCTGACCAAAGGACAAAGGTACAGATTTAGCCTGATCATTAATGAACTGAAAAATGCCGAAGTGGTTCCATACATGACTACGTGCCTAGCGTTCATTAACACTATACTTATCGCCACTGAAGACTTTGACGAGCGCGTTAGATTACGAAACGAATTTGCAGGTGAGAGAAGTGAAGTTCGGGAAATAAAGTGTAATTGCTTTGGCCAATCACAACCGACGAAGGCAATCAAATGGGCCAATCATAACGCAAAACTGAACATAGGTAACCGGTAGTAAGCGAAAGAGTAAGCGCGGGAAAATGGATGCGAGCACGTCAAGATTATTTTTCGCTTTCGCCTCTGATTGGCCGAGTCATTTGGGAGGCAGCGGCCTGTGCAACGACGAGCGATTTGTTTGGCGCAGTAAGTAATGGATCTAAGCAAACAATTAGCCGAAACAATAAACTTTCATTCTAAAAATAACAGACCTGTCTACTCACCAGTTCCAATGACTGATTTAGAGATTATAGGAGCTGTGTTTTGCCTGAGAGGCCACGAGCCCCGTGATAGCTACGCTTATTGGTCGGCCTTAAATCAATCGTGACCACATTCGCTGCGCTCATTAATGATTTGAATAGAAAGACGATCCTGCTGGTTTTAACTTTATTTTCATGATGGCTTTATTAGAATTGTGTGGGTATTTTTCCCTTCTATCGAGGCCTATCGCAGTTTGATGTCTTCAAAATAATCGGTCCAATCTCACTTCTCTGTAGTCCAGTGATTTCGTGTTCCTGTCCGCAACGAACAATTGTCGCATGAAGCTCTTGAGATGCCAATATTCCTTGCAATTGGGCAACCAAATCAAGATCACCATAAGCTATTCTATTCCAAGATTATTACTGAAGCAGGTGGTCCATCTTCTCGACCTTTTTATGAAACCGCCTCTGTATATTGTGAGATTTCTAATTACCTTTTACAACCGCTTGCACTCGTTTCATTATAAATGCTGTGCGCGATATTTTTTGTCCTTTGGCCAAAATAGTAAGGCTCATTGTAGAAAGTTTAAAAAGTGTAAAAGCATGGAATCTCATCTTACGAAAACGTGATGGCTCCCATTTATTCTTTATCAGGTTTGGGATTGCTGGATATCCTGAGCACTTTAAGGTAAGGAAAGGCGAAAACTTCAGAGACAAGTTTAACTGAAATAAATAAATTGAGTAGAGTATACGGGCCATCAAGACCGCATGAATTGTGCAATTTAATTGAGAGTGCATGTTTTCAATGAACCAACGAATTCCTTAAAAACTGCTGACGAATTTTATTTGCATTTACTTTTTAACCTTGTATTGAGAAAGCTGAGAAATTTAGTCTATTGATGTCAAGTTGAAACTTCGCCATGTTGAAACGTGGGATTTAGAATAAGCCTGAAAACCGCAAATGATGTGTTTTCCAGATTGGTTGCCAGTTTCTTATTATGTAAACCAAGTAAATTAAACAACATGCCTCGTTCTTTACGAGAACATCATACTAAAACAACATACTCGTTCTTTGCAAATTCATTCTTACAATCGTAAAAAAGATGACGCAAATCATCGGCCTTGTTAGTTTTTTTGGCTTTTGGATATTGTGCCTTTTTCTTGGGTAAGAAGGTCGCCTCTGGCCCCTAGACACCTTGTTCCAAAATGGCCGCCATTTTAGGATTCTTTTGTTTGATTGCAAATTGGTCCTTTTTGGTCTCGCTTTTTGACGTAAAATTCAAAAGAATATTTAACCTTGAACGAGACCAAAAAGGCCAATTTGCAACCAAACAAATTAAAAATACTAAAATGGAGTCCATTTTGGAATAAGGTGTAATCTCTCGGATTTTGTTTTTTTCCGGACTTTCATAGACGACAACCCTGCCTAGCAGTCTCCACATATTTTTAATGTGTAGGAGTCATGGTTTTATTCGCAAAAGTTTCTGTGTTTAATATGCATTCTATTACAAATGTACACCTTTTTGAATAGCAATATTTATTTCACTGAGAAGCCGCCTTTTCCGAAGAAACGTGTGAAACCTTGCACATCAAATTTTCTTAATGGTCGGGTTTAGCGAGGTAGCGTGTCCTCTCCCTCATTTCTCTGCCCCCTTCGTCGGAATATCCTGGATCTATTCTCAACCGCAGTGTGTTTACCATTGGCTTAAATTTAACTTCGGTTAGACATGACAACGATGAAGATTTGTTGGTTCAACTGGATGTTTTTGAGGAACAAAGGCTGGAAGATGAAGAAGAGCTTAGCTCTCCAGAAGGGGTCAACCTCACTTCTCACCTGGACGTTTTTCATGCTCTTTTTAGAAAGGTTTGTACCCGACGTTCATATATATATATATAGTAGCGCGAAACCAGAAACCAGTCGACCTTATCGCCTGGAGAAGACCAGCAGTAAGCGGTCGAAAGGTCGCGGTCTGCAACGGAAATGACTTCCATGTGAAACATTTATTTACCATGACGATGACCAGTAACCACCTCTTTTACGAAATTAAGACTTGATCTAGAGTTAATCTAAGGCCCGTAATCTCTTTGGCCTAAGATCGATTCTTCAACACCATGTCATGTTCATCAGTTAAGTTTGTTGGTGCTCTGTTCTTCTCTGCTCCTATTGGACTCCAACCGGGCAATGCTCCTCCATCTTTCACAATCTTTCATCGATCGTGCTAAGCATACATACTTACTTGCCCACTCCACTGTAGGGGCTTTTCGGGGCCAATGAAGTGCGCAGAATAACAACAACTTTTTAAAGAATCCCAACTGACCAGAGGCAAAGCAGTTGGCTATTTCCAAGTGTGAGCCGAGACCTTAAACCAGGGTCTATCGGGATCAAATTCAACGAGTGGTCAGATCGTGTCTTGAACCCTGGATCTCCGGATCTCAAGGCAAGCGTCCTAACCACTGAACCGCACTGCACTCCTTAAGTCCTGTATCCCCTCCAGTATCTTTATAACCAGTGATCAGGCGTTCTCTTCTTTAGTACGCCTGATCGCAGGTTAGTACCTTTTTTAAGTCCTGTATCTTTCAGTAACGTGTCAACATAAGTTGTCCTCCTTCTTCCTCCCGAAAAAAAGCCGCTTAATACACTCCAGTAAAGCTGTCCATTTTTGTTTGTTTATTTTGTTTTCTTCAGGTGAGTAACAAGCCACAAGGTGTGAATCTTTTGAGCATCTTGCAAAACTTGCTTCTGATTGAAGACGATTCCCCGGTGTCAGATTCTGTATGGGAAGTGATTGAAAAAATTGTAAAACGAGCTGTGAATATTGAGAGTACCACAAGGGCAGAATCACTGTTGGAAACTGGCGAGAAAGAGCTGATGGGCTCGATTACGATGACGCCAAAAACTGGACGTCCTCACTCACCCCTTGAAAATATGCAAAGAATGTCAATGGCACAGCAATCATCGGAAGATGTCAGGTCAGCTCAGTTGCTGTCCGTCTCGAATGGAGGACTCAACTTTAGTGCGGACAAAAATGAAGTTTTTGAAGAAATCAATGCTTCGTGTACGGAAATGGCTCTGGAGGGAGCTTGTCCAATGAATTTTTCAGACGAAGAATCGACTTCATCATCGGCTCAAATTCTTGAAGGTGCCATACAAAGTAACAAAGACAGGGTTTCGAGATCGTCACGCAGCAAAAAGGCGTCAGACGAGGGATCATGTGGTGACGATGTCCTTCTTGACCTTGAAAGTGTTGCTATCGAGCTTGGTGTGGTTAAGTCATCCTCTGCCCAAGTCGTTCCATCACTACCACACAATGAAGACATAGTAATAGAGCGTACAGCCACAGCTGAATCTGCAACAGTTCCTCCCGCACCGCCACCCCCGCCTCTGGTATCTGAAAAAGATCCCAACATCCCTTATGACACGCCTCCTGCCTCACCTCCAGTCCCTGGCGTACCCGCTCCCCCTCCACCACCACCCGTAACAGGATTGGTTGGTATTCCACCAGCTCCTCCATTTCCTGGATTAGGCAATTTGCCACCTGCTCCCCCGCCACCAGGAATAGGTGGAGTACCTCCACCAACCCCTCCTCTTCCACGTATGGGAGAGGTACCTCCTCCCCCTCCTCTTCCAGGTATGGGAGGTGTACCTCCTCCTCCTCCTCTACCAGGAATAGGTGGAGTGCCGCCCCCACCACCCTTACCTGGTATGGGTGGAGTTCCTCCTCCCCCTCCTCTACCAGGTATGGGAGGGGTACCTCCTCCGCCTCCTCTACCAGGAATGGGTAGTGTACCTCCTCCTCCTCCTCTACCAGGAATAGGTGGAGTGCCGCCCCCACCACCCTTACCTGGTATGGGTGGAGTTCCTCCTCCCCCTCCTCTACCAGGTATGGGAGGGGTACCTCCTCCCCCTCCTCTACCAGGTATGGGAGGAGTACCTCCTCCCCCTCCACTACCAGGTACGGGAGGAGTACCTCCCCCGCCTCCTCTACCGGGAATGGGGGGTGTACCTCCTCCCCCACCCCTTCCAGGAGGTGCTCCCACTCCCCCACCCGGTGGAGTTCCACCTCCACCCCCGACTGGTGGATTTACAGTCAGCAGAGGTTACCAACACAATCTGAATCGGCGTGTTAGCTGTCCGGTCACTCCTCTTGTTCAACCCAAAAGTAAAATGAGATCCCTAGCTTGGCAGAAGCTCCCTCCACATGTGATACAAAGGAGCAAGACGTGTGTATGGACTAGAGTTTTGGAGCTGGAGGTTGTTCAACCAGATTTTAGGCTTCAAGAGGAATGGTTTTGTCAAAAGAAAGCTGTGGCTAAGAAAACTGAATCCAAAAAGAAGGAATCATCGGAGGTAATTTTCTTTCTTTTCATATTTGCAGCTCTCGTGTTTTTGTATTCTCCCTGTGTTATTTACTAGGGCAATTCCCTACTTGCACAAATCCCATAATAAACCTCTTTTTCCCAAGAAAATCTGCATAGGCATTGTTTTCGACTTCTCTTGGGACATTTTTATGTCCCAGGATAAATTACAAACACTGGTTATGCAAAATTTTTGGGCGGTATTAGAAGTGTATTATGGGATTGTGCAAAGTAGTGACTGACAATTTCAGTTTATTTTCATCATTTGTACCCAAGGATTAATGCTTGCTCCAGAAATCCCTCCCAGAAATTTGAATTCTCTAATCATTTTCCTGTGAATAGAAAGAAACTATAGAAGGAACAGCACACAAGCAGTGGTGACAAACATGAGATTCAAACGCATCCTTTGAAATTGTATTTTACTCAACGTTTCGTGGGCTCAGTTCAACATACGTCATCACAAGTAACAGCTAACCGTACATTTGCAAGATAGAGCGGTTTTTAATTGAGTGTCGAAAGTAATTAGCGAATTACTTTGGTTTTGCATTACTTCACTCCATGATTGGTTCAAAGTTCTCGCGCCATTTTTTCAACCAATCAGACGTGAACCCACATTTTCCCGCGCTTTGTGTCGGCTACGGGTAATTACTTCGAGGTTCGATTGCTTTACTGGATTTTCTCGTTCCTTTTTGATTGGCCAAAGTAATTACTTTGGTTTTGGTTTTACGACACTCATTTGAACCGCGCGTATTCTTTTCCCCATGGCAGTGGTTCTAGTTCGAGTTGTTCAAGAGATAGTCCCGTAGAATGTTATGTCAGGCAATCTTATAACCATTACTGATAAGTGGAAACAAATCTACTAAGACTGAAATTGATAATTCTTTCAGATCACTCTTCTTGACCCGAAAAGAAGTCTAAATGTCAACATTTTTAGGAAGCAGTTTAAAAAGTAAGTTTAACTCATCAACAAAATTTCCGAGTCCGTCAAAAGTCCCGAAACCCTTTCGGATGTAATACTACTTTGGGTGACATAAATTCCTCTCTATCTTCAAAAAGGAAACGTTTCAAGGCATGACATATTTTGTTTTTTGTGGTCTTGAAAAAAAGTTGAAAGAACATATTTCCAGAATAAGCGGTCGTAGTTTGAAAAGTTGCTTTTCGGGACTTTTGAAAAACGGGCACTAGGGCTCAATTTTTTAATCAAGCCAATACTGGATCACTGGAAACTAGCTTGAATTCTGTACTTGCACAAATCCCATAATACACCTCTTTTACCCCAACCCCGCCCCACCCCCAAAAAAAATTGCATAGGCATTGTTTTCGATTTCTCTTTTATGTCCCAAGAGAAATCGAAAACAATGCCTATATGCAAAAGTTCGGGTGGGGGGGGGGGGGGGGGGATAAAGGAGGTGTATTATGTAGTTTATTTTTATCCTTCAAATTATTCTTTGTTAATTCAAGCCTTTGTTGGGATTTAATCGTGAATTATTATTACTCGGGCTTTTGAACAACTGTGTCCACGTTTACTTTTTTTTATGAGGTTGCTTACTTTTCCGAAATTCAGGGCTTGCTTGATGCGAAAATAGTGAAAACAGTCATTTTTACGGCAATACTTATTCGTGGTTTAATTTTTGGTTTCGTCAGATCCAACGAAGAAATAGTGGAAATGATCAGTAAAGGCGACAGCAAAGTCTTTGACGTGGATGTTCTGAAAGCTTTCATCAAACTTTTGCCCGATAACACTGAGGTTGGTATCACCCTTTTCTACTCGACATATAATGTTTGCAAAAGAAAAACCTAAACCCAAGGCTTTGCAAATTGCATAGAATAAACTGAAGGTAAAAATTCAGTTTGTTAACAGGCAAGTGTTCTCTGACAAAGCATGGGAAAACCGAAAACACAGTTGGGGAGCAGTCGTCTTCCACCAATTTTTCCTACTAAGTTGGATTCCCCGATATTCGGATCTACATGGGTTGAGTTTTTTTTGGTTCTCTGTTATGCACTAAGAGGCCGGTTTTTTCCAAAGTAAAGGAATGAAGCGGTTAGAAACTGTAGTGCTGCATCGGTGGGAGAGTAGAACTCGAAAATTTGATTTTAGCAAGCGAGTTGATGAGAGTCGAGTTGGCGTCGTGAAGAGACAAAATGGATGCCATTTCGAGCGTTGGCCATTGGCCTGTGCGGGTTGTGTAGGGCTAACATTTGAAACGTCAGTCATTTTATCTTTGCAGTGGCAATTTGCCCTTTATCAACTTGTTTAATGAAGCCAAATTTTCTTTTTATCTCTCAGAACTACGATTTTTCCGTTCTCATAAAAGTACCAGCATTGGATTTGACCCGCCTCAATATGGGCCGTTTAGAAGAGAGAAAATAAGCCGCGGCTTACTCTGGCCGCGGCGTACATAATACGCGAAAGGAAATATTTATACGAGTATAAACTCCCAGGCCAGGATAAGCCGCGGCTTGAGAAAGGCGTGAACGTAGGTTTTGTATCATTTATACGGGGTGTTTGCGTCTTATATAAGCCGCGACTTATTTTCTCTCGTATAAACGGCCCTAATGTGACTTTATCTAATCTGCAGTCTCTCCTTTGAAGGGGTTCATTTTGGTTGGTGGGGACAGTGAAACGAATTGAAGCTCTGACGAAGGCCTAACTCGAAACATCAGCACGCAAATCTTTCAAAAAACAAATTTTCGAGTATCCCCTTTGCCCTCCTACATGAGTTTGAGACTTGAGGTGGAAATTAGTTAAGTACCTCAAAGTTTCGATCTTAAAGTGAAGACGCTTTATTGATAGAGCTATTTTCAGTTGGATCACGATTGCATCAGTCATTGTGCATTCTCCGTCAATGAAAAAACTAGTAAAGGACAATTAGGATTTGCTCTCGCATGTTTTCTTGCTCCTGGCTCCGGCTGAATGTCTGTGTCTATTGTGATTGGCCAACATGGAGTCAGTTGAAAGCGTACTGTCCGAAGGCCTCCATCCTGACGTCGTAGTATGGAGTTTAAGCAAAGACGACTGCTACGGGGCAACGACAACGTCACAAAGCAAGAATACTATTGGTTAAAAATGAGAAAAGTACCAGCACGAATTTCCGTGCGTTTCTCAGTTTGAAATCACCAAAGTTTAGGTTTTGACGACAACGTGAGCTTGTAACAATGAACCATTCATTTTCTATTTTTACTTTAAAACCGTTCGTAGCACATCCAGTTACATGATAGTTCGCCCGTATTGAAAAACGTGAACAAGACGAAATAATCGCGTTTAGAGTGAGTGACGTTTTCGCCGAAGTTGAACTTTGTTGCCGTTGTGCATGCTTAAAATGCCTAACAGATACCTCGTTCCTGTTTACTGACCTATATGTTGTTGTTTTAGAGAGAAATGCTCAAAGGTTTTACCGGAGACAAAACGCATCTTGGATCTGCGGAGAAGTTTCTCTTGTCAGTGGTCTCCATTCCTGGGTATGGCTCTATTTAACTTTATTCTTACGTTATCATTATAATATTAATAGTATAGCTAATTCTATAAAAACGTTATTTTGTGAGAACAATGGAGAAGAATTATTCGTCCACCAGGATGATCCATGAGCCTCAAGATCAGTTCTACCTCCTTTTGATCCGTCGCCAATTTTTTTTCTATTTCAATCTATTTCTCGCAACCTTAAGTCGGTGTTCACAGTTCAAATCTGTCTCGTAAATTTCTTTTAAATTTTCTTTACTAACAGATATAGCCTTCGTCTTGAAGCAATGGAGCAAAAAGAAGAGTTTCAGCTTATTCTTGAAACTATTGAGCCGAGTATTGCAGCTTTGAATGGAGCGATCAAAGGTGCGTATACCCTGTCCACTTGCTACAAGGGACTGAAACAGGAAGATCATTTTATTTAAGGGCCTGGACAAACGGGAAATGTCTGGCGTTTAAACGACATCAAAGATTGTTTGCTGACCAAACATGCTGATGTTGAAGTGAGTGACCAAACGGTTAAAACTTGTTTGATCTATATCTAAGTCAGATCAAACTCCAAAAGCAAACAACTATAGGTCACAAATACGTAAATAACACGTGGATACAAGCGGCTGAGCAAGCGTGGAACGCATGCACGCGCCAAACATGCTTGATACGGCTGGCCAAGCGAACAAATTAAAGTTCGCCCATCAAACACGAGAACAAAAGAAATGTTTTAAGTTGTTTGATCGAATGTTTGATGGTCTTTTATCAAACACGACCAAACACTATCAAACAGCACCAAACAAGGTGGCCAAACGGTAAAATGTTTGATGTCGTTTGGTCGCCAAACATTTCTCGTTTGTCCAGGCCCTAACGACGTACATAGTATGCACTCCTCATGCACTTACGGCCCCAACAGATAGGATAAGGTACATGCCGGTGTGTTCCCGGTGAGGGAACAGGAGAACCCATAGAATAACCCTTGCAGCAGAGTCTACCATTACGCCAATTCTGCTCCCGTGCTTATTCACACAGATGACATAACACTCGTCATTGTGGAGGCTCAGTGGTGCAGTGATTTGTGCGCTTCCTTTCTATCTTTCCTGTCGCTTCACTGGGTTTTTTTTTTGTCTGGGAAACGGTATGTTGGATTAGCATTCCGTTCAGGGAGGGGGTGGGGTAAAAATGTCTTTCGCCTTTAGTCAATCCTTCAGGCAGATGGGATCCTGGACCACCGACTATTACAAAAACAGTGTCCTACCATACGAAATGTTTACTTCGGTTTCCTTCCATCCGCAATCAAAAACGTCCCGTGCTTTAGTTCCTTCTTCAGTCGCCCCTTCCGTCTCGCCGTTTCAGCTTCGCGAGGGCGTTTCTTCCCACGAATCGATCCATTAAACGACGTCGAATTAAGTAGTTTTATGCCACAGAAACTGAGAGCGACCCAAATATCATTCTCGTCACCAGAGCCTCGGATCAACCCAAGGCTCTACTCGCTCCTCGTGCTAACATGAATGCACCAATTAGAGGTGCTTTTGATTGTTCTTCACGTTCTTCACGAAAACCAATGGGAACATACATACATATACTTTATTTATGCTCGAAAATTACAGAGTAGCTGTAGAGCTAATGTATTCGAGAAAATAAGTTAAAATAAGTTAAAATAAGTTGAAATAAAATGAAATATGCTATATTACAATTCCAATATTATTTATAAATTATACACAACATTATGCATGCAAAGGGAAATATAACTTGTAAATATACTGTGAAAAAGCTTCATATCTGAGGATCTCCTGCTTGAATTCTAGAACATTTAATGTTTTGTAAGTGTCTGGGAGAGAGTTCCATATTTTACTAGCTAAGTATGAAAAAGAGTGCAGACCGTAAGTCGTTGTTTTTGGGTTGGGAAGGGCCAGGATATGATTTTTGCGCAAATTGTAGGATGAAGTCCATACGGTAAACATATCTTTTAAATAACCTGGATAATTCGTCAAGAACAGACTCTTATATAAGGTGATCGTGAAGTTCTGGAGGCGTCTAATGAATAGAGATTTCATGTTAACTTTGCTTAGTAAAATGTCATATGGAGAGCTGCAGTCCTGTGGTATAAACCTAAGAATGCGCTTATTTAGGTTATCCACTTTGTCGGCATTGCGCGCACCACAGAAATGCCACACAGAAGAACAGTAGTAGAAATGACATGTGGCAAAATAAAGGCTTTATAAAGCTTCAATAGCGTCTCCTTAATAATAAGTTTCCGAAATCTAAGCATTACGTTAAATTCATTATTTATTTTATTACAGATAACTGATACGTGGTTATCAAAAGAGAGCCTATTATCTATTGTCATCCCAAGTATACCTATTGAGTTATTTACTGGGAAACTAAAATTGTGCTCAGTTTTTCCCAGGATTAGAGCTTGGTGCTTTTTCTCGTTAACAATCATGCCATTGTTTTTATAACACAGATTTGCGACATTAATTTCTTGACAAATGCACTCTTCCAGACACTTTATTTCAGGGTTCCCCAGAGCTCTTCTCTACCTCAGTCAAGAGAAGAGCTCCGGGGTCTAGATTGACCAAATACGGATTTAACCACCCTTATTCTACCCAATTCGACTCTTGTTTCCCTTGGTATTTTATACGTTACGTTCTTCCCTTTGAGTGCTTTCAAGTTAATTTCAGTGTCTTCCGTATTTTAATTAATATTTTCCAGATATTCTTCAGAGTAAGATTCTGCCCGAAGTTCTTCAGTTGATTCTTATCATAGGCAACTTCCTAAACTCGGTAAGTGCCATTTGGGATCCTAGCTGTGTGTGATCAACGTCCGACAGCCCAGTTGTTCAAAAGACAATTAACACTTATCAGGCGCGGGCCGCAATTAAATGTCAACGATTTTTTTAGTTTCTCCAGTCAAAAACACCTTTAACATCTAATTTTATGCTGTAGGAAAACAAGAGGTGTATCTCAAACTTGAAGGCTTTGAATCTTGTGAAAACAGTTTTGATCGGTATATAAACTGAAAGAAAAGTTTTCACCAATCCAGGATTAACAAAATCGTTTTCAACGTTTACCAAGAGTCGGTTTTAAAATAGACACTTTTTTGACGCTTATGGGGGACAAATCTGATACCAGATTCTTACTCTTGCAATGGACTCTTGCTTTTACTTATGTTTCTTTCTTGCCACAGGGTGGGTACGCCGGGAATGCTGTCGCCTTTAAAATCAACTCACTCCTCAAGATTGTAGATACGCGAGCTAACAAGCCTCGCATGAACCTGATGCATTTCTTGGTACACGTAAGTAAATTTGGTTTGTTACATTTCCCTTTTAAAGAGCGTCTTTTATTGGTAGAGTTTTAAAGCAGTTTGTGCGGCTGATTGAGATTTTGCATCACTACTCGCGGGGATCAACTTAACACTGGACGCCAGGTTTTTATTAACGCCAATGAGAAGCAAAAGCATTCTCTTTGAGTTATGATTGGCTCGTTGGACTTTTTACACCATTTCGGGGTGCAGGGATAGCGCAGTGGTGAGAGCACTCGCCTCCCACCAATGTGGCCGAGGTTCGATTCCCTGACTCGGCGTCGTATGTGGGTTGAGTTTATCGGCTCTCTACTCTGCACCGGCAGGTTTCTCCGCGTACTCCGGTTTTCCCTCTCCTCAAAAACTAACCTTTGACTTGATTTGCTTTCATCGTTAATTTCCGTTTACAGTGTCCCCAATTAGTGCTCCAGCGCTAGAACGACTAGACATAAAGTTCCTTTTTCCTTTCCAGTTAAGCAGCTTACGCAAAGACAACTGTAAAAACGGTTACGAGGACGTCGTTGCAAAGTACAAGTTTGCATTATTGGTATCATAAAAAATCATTCCAAATCTTAAGCGCGAATAAATAGAAGTGTCATGAACGGGAGGAGAGAGGCTGAGAAGAGAATTGAAAATGAAGTGTTATGTGCTAATGTCTGGGAGCAAGGGTGGCGCAGTGGTGAGAGCACTCGCCTCCCACCAATGTGGCCCTGGTTCGATTCCCACATTCGGCGCCATATGTGGGTTGAGTTTGTCGGTTCTCTTCTCTGCTCCGAGAGGTTTTTCTCCGGGTACTCCGGGTTTCCCCTGTTCTCAAAAACCAGCCTATGATTTGATTTGATTTCCGTACAGCGGTGTCCCCAATTAATGTCTCAGCGCTAAATGCACTTGGCCCTTAAAGTTAATTATTCAGGGGCACCCAACGACCAATTTGTTTTAAAATGTATTATTATACCCCAGTTAATGAAAATAAATGTTATTAAGGCATTTTCAGGTGTTTTTCAGTGTTGCTGGGAAAACATTATCTGTTCCTTTTCCCAGCAAGACACACAAGAAATTTCCCAGCCAGCTAGATAAAATTGGTTGGTTTCCCAGCCAGCTGATCAAATTTATTTCCCAGCCAGGAAATTCCGCGCGCTTTCAAATCACTCAATCTAAAACGACCGAACAAAAGCGACAAAACCGGGACAAAACAGGTTTTTTCCGCAAGCGCAATCACTCTGACCAGCCGTCGTATGTTTGTGACTATTCTCTGGGAGAGGGAAGGGGTTCTTTTTTTTTTTTTTAGTCGTCCTCAGTCTTCAGAGTTTCTACAGCCAGCTCGGGTTGAAATGCTAGAAAAAGTCAGTAATTCCCAGGCAAAACCTCTATCAATAACAAAATTTCCCAGCCAGCTCATCGAAACACCTGTATTTTTGCCAGCCAGCAAGATTCCTCAGGGGAACAGATTTGTTGGGTGCCCCTGATTATTATTATGATGATGCAGTAAAAACACCTGTATGCTACATTAAAATGAAACATGGGGCGCATAGCGTATCCTGTGAGAAGTGAAAGTGAAACTTGACTACAAGAATCATTAAAGATAAAAGAGAGGAAAAGCTAAAAGCTACAAAAGAAAGACTATTTACATCTTAAGTATCCCTCACGCATAGACATCACGTTGCAACATTGAATACCCGTGCAATATTCAGTGTGCTTGACAACACTGATTTTTGTATGTTCCTCAGCACATCTTTGCTTCTTTTCCTAGCAATTTCCCAATACTTGTATCCAACTCGCTTGACCAGCCTCCCAAGACATCTATCATGATGATGTAAACTTGATGAAAAGCAACTTTTTCCCGAATATGAGCTTAAAAGCTCCCATCGTAGTGGACTATACTTCAGTGTCTTCTCCTCTTTCTTCTTAGACCTGCTTTCAATCCAAGGACAGCTTATTATTATTATTATTATTATTATTTTTATTATTATTATTATTATTATTATTATTATTATTATTATTATTATTCACAAAATATGTTAATGATCTTCGCGCTAGTGCACTGTGAGAAGATGCATTTGCTACTTTTGTGCCTTTTACATCACCAGATATTCCCTCCTCTAATTCACCTGTATAGACCTTATTCATAAATGGCGATCACATTTATAATTCTTTTGTCCACGTGCAAATTAGCCTACCAAGCCTCATTTTAGAGCAAGGATTCTTTTCAATTCACTGTATGGTATCGAGGCTTGGTAGGCTAATTTGCACTTCGACAAAAGAATTATAAAATGACCGCCATTCATGAATAAGGTCTATTTGCAGCAAAAGATTGATTGACTCAAATGTCTTGTGTGTCTCTGTCTTTAAGGTTGCCGAAGAAAAGCGTGAGGAAGTGTTGAAGTTTCCGGATGACATGATACACCTGGACAAGGCAGTCAAGTAGGTGCAATGTTGGAACATAAGATATAACAAAGCATAACTAAGGGTTAAATGGGAGTTAAGCGAAAACGTCACTTCAAAATAAAACTTAGTGCTATCGTAGTTATTTCGCGTTTATTCCATCATCATCGACATCGACAACGCCACAAAACTGCATTATGGGAAAAATGAACGTGCTGCACGTGCGGTACGCATTTAAGTACATTTCTTACCCTGGGTACCAGAGGTTTTTTCTCGCTTGCGGCGGACGGAAATTCTTCGCTTCGCGTCGGCAGCCGAAGGCCGAAGGCCGATGACCGACACCGAACCGACACCGGAAACCACCAGGGTATACATTACTTGGCTTTGCTCTGAAAAACAGCAACGTGAAAAGATTGATTTTCAGCAACAAAGACGCGGCCAAAAAGAGTGATTTTTCCAGTTTCTATCTTTACCTTAAGACTGTGGGAGCCTCTGAATCCAGTTGTAGGATTCTTCGCAAATATTTCACTGCGTGAACAAGACGGAATAATAGCGAAGTACTTATAACCACTCGAACTGACTTTTTGGTTGCCGTATCCGTTGCTTCGTCTTTAAACTCCCTAGCAACGAAAACTTACCAAATTTAAGGTTTTGACAACAATCCAAGTGTAAGTAATTCGCTCATTCTCTGTCTTACTGACTTTAAACCCGTATTTATCATAGTTGATAGGGGGAACTGGTTATGAAGCTCGGTTCTCCGAAAACTGGAATATGACTTCGCTAAGAATTGAAGCTGAATTGAAATCTGCCAAAATATCGCTCGCTCGAAATGCAATTTGCTCCAAAGGCCCGATTCAAACGCCGTACTTTTCATGAGCCGAACTTAATTAGAGTTTCGACAGACACAAATTTAGAATACGCCTGTTGATTCAGACATCGAACTTAATTGGCCGATCCACAGCCGTTCCAAATCCATTTTTAAGAAAACTAATTCATTTTGTCAGCGGTTTTCGAGTGGAGGGCAAAACATGGTTTGTGCATTGCGAGGTAGACGCGCCTTTGGCAAACAATGCGCGCAAAAATTGTTGTTGAATCTGAAAACAATTGAGTGATATGTATTTGTGGACAAGGCTTTCAATATTTTATTTACAATGATGAAACCACTTTTTTTTTTCTGTAGATTATCTGTTGAAAACATTACAGAGGAGGTGAAAAATCTCAAGGCCAAGCTGAAAGAACTAGAAAAAGCGATGAAGAATGGGCCAAAAGACGTTTCAGAGAAGTTTAATGATTTCATGAAGGTGGAACTTTCGTTTTGTTTGCTTGTGATATCCTGTCAATTTACCGAGTGGAGATAGTATTTTCAAAGCGCAAGATTAACTCGGTTGATGAAACAACTTAATCAAACTTGAAGAAGAATAAAAAATTCCAAGCTTAAATGGGACTCGAGGGCAGTAAAACCCACAAAAAACAATCCTGCGTAGCTGGCGTTATTTTGGCACGAAATTCAAAATTACTGTGCGTCCCTCCCCATTCTCCGCTCGGCTTCGCCGCTCGTTAATTTGCATCTCGCGCCAACAATTGGGAGTTTACGCATGCGACGTTTTTTAGCCGTGGACGGCAACCGGAAGTGACATGTTTTCCCTTTTAGTTTGTCTTGCCATCACCACCTTTATATTGCTAAGTATCTTTCCTCCATTAGAGATGATTAGGTTAAAAATCTGGGAGACACTATTGTCCTGGCATGCGAAATGATCATTTCCGGTTGCCGTCCGCGGCTCAAAAACGTCACATGCTTAAACTCCCTAATACCACCAGCTACGCAGGCTAGGTCTTGGTTCTCGACCAACCACCGTCCAGTGGCTCAGTTGGTTGAGCATCGCGGTCTTTCGTGCGGGAGATCGCGAGTTCGAAACCCGGTCGGAACAGCAATCAGGGTCTTAAATTACTCAGCAGAAAGTGCTAAGGGTAAGGACTATAAAACGTAGGTCCCTTCTCACAGCCCTTCCTTTTATAATCCACACTGTTGGACGGTAAAGAAACCACGCACTGTGCGTGAAAGTTGTGGTCTGTCCTCCTTTCACATTCATCCATGGGCAGGGTGGGTAGGTCAAATCAATTATCGACTGACAGCGGCTGCCAGAGGTGCCGTTCCAAGCTGACGTCCGATCTTACTCTGCGCCCGAGAAATAATTGTTAACCGCCGTGAGACTGTATGTGACGTGTAGTGTAAAAGTCCACCAGCCGTTACCAAATCACTCCATTATGCAAATGGCCTATTTGCGAGTTTGCTATTTTACTGGAAAATGCACCACTATAAAACTCATACGTCACACAACACCCAGAACCTGAGTGGAGCCGCCGTTTAGTACCATTGATATATCCCGGAAGAGGGGAATATAAAATGGCGTAGATATGAAAGTCATATATTGGAACGACAGTCAGGGAACGATTTTCGGGGCAAAAGATAATCGTAGTTCTTGAAAGAACTTAACAGTTATAGAAGAATCCTGGAAACGTTATTTCATAACTGCGCTTATCTTTTGCACAGAAAAATAGTTTCTTCATCGAGGAAATCGCGTTCCCGGCATTTGTTTCTGTTGTATTTCATTTGCGTTTTGTGTATTTTTTTTTTTCAGGCTGCGAAAAAAAAGGCACAAGAACTAGACAGCGGCCTAGCCGAGATCAACGATCTCACAAAAAAACTTGCACAGTACTTCTGTGAAGATGAGGGCAAGTTAAAATTGCAGGAGTTGCTGTGTTTATTCAAAACTTTCTGTGATCAACTTATTACAGCTAAAAAGGTAAAAAGAAAAAAATTGAACCCATATCTTTTTGAATAAATCGTAGCGTTGGGTTTTCTAAATCCATGGTATCTACTCACCAACCTGGTTCTGAACCCCCTTATGTAGTGACCGCCCCCGCCCCCCCACCCCCCCGTCCCTCTCCATTGTCCATCTCACCCTCTAGGGTGGAATGATGAATTCTCCAGTGAACGTGGTTCCCTGGTCGCGTGCAGGAAAGTTATTGTCTTGTGTACCACGGTCCCACTGACCTTTTGATCAAATCTTTTCGTTTTCCGAACAATTTTGCACCTTGGCAACGCAAGCGAGCCATTGTACAATTTTCTGGTGGTTAGGAAGCTCATCTCGTGGTACATCGCGTTCTTGCAACTTGAGTTATTGCTGCGCGCACGCAATGATGAAAATGTGTCCCCCAAAACAGTCCCATAATGCAATTCAACAAGGTTCTCGACCCTGTCTCCTCGCGCAACGTCAAAGTGCCCAATACCGGATAATCTCTGAGCAACTGAATGACGCTTTGAAAATTCGAAATTTACGAAGAATGTAAGGGATCATTAGTGCTTTTGCCACCCAAGAATTTATCAGTTTTTGATGGTTAATAACTGGCTCCTTATCAAAGCTAAAGTGCTCCTTCACTTGTTTAAGTCATTATTTGTAAATGGTATGATGCTTTCCGTGATTAAACTCGTATGTCAAAGCAAAGGTTACCTTATAACAAGGTTTATGAAGTTAGCTTGTGAAGAAACTGTGTCGGTGGGTTTTAGAGATGTGATTTTGGTTGCGAACTGAGTTGACAAAATTAAATTTGGTCGTGTGGAAAAGGAAGATCTGGGACAGTTCAACCGAAATGGCTCAATAGCCGTTGTAAACAACAGAAGTAACGTACCTTGCCATTTAATTAATTTCAGGTGGTCTTCGTTTTGCACTTATCGGCCTGTGTGTGTGGGAAACGAGGACCCTTCGAAAATTCACCGGAAATGTTTCGCCAGCCATTGAAAACAATTAAAGCACAACACAAATCATGTTTGTTTTCCATTAACTGTTTGACAAGGGGATCTTCGCTTTCCGGGCCTTCGATCTTTTTTTTCCATGGCTTCGTGAAAAGGTTACTTTTCCAGCTTGAGCCCTTCGTCAGAAGGAATGGATAAAGAGTGCTCTGACGAAGGGCTAGCGCTTTGAAATGTTAGTGCTTCATTTCCCTACGATGGTCAATTTGTAGTTTTGTCTTTTTTTTTTTTTTTTTCAGCTCAGTTGACGTAACCGAATTCTCGCTTATCAAACAACCGAGTAATAGTAGTGATCATCTCTTTTTTATCGCCGCTTTTAGGAAAACGAACAGTTTCGCATTCAAGAAGAGAGACGTAAGGCGCGCGAGAAGAAACGACAAGAAGAAGCGGAGAAAAATGCTAAAGCAGGTGGAACAGTGAAAAAGGGGAAAATACCGCCAGTAGATGACGAAAAGGAAGGCTGTATTGTGGATCGACTTCTGGGAGAAATCAGGAAAGGTTTCCCGCTGAGAAAGAGCTCCAAGAACACGCCGCCTAGTAAAACTAAATCAGCATCTCCAATGACCAGACGTAGTAGGCTATCCCACGAAGATGGAGGTAATCTTAAAAAAGGAAAGGATGATGAAGTAAAAAAAAAATATTGAATTTGTTTCATTCAGTAAAACTAACTATATTTAAGAGCTTTATCAGATGACACTTACACACAAACCTAAATCTCTCAGTGCTTTTTTCGCTTTGATTATATATAGACTGCAAGGCCACCATCTTGTAAAGTTATTTATTGTTCTTTCAGTTTCTGGCAACCGCAGGAAAAGCCAATTAATTTTTGTATCGTTATAATACTTAGAATGGTTAAAAATATTTTTTGATAAAATTTATAAGTTTGAATAAAGTTCTGTTATTTTTGCGTCTTCCAATTTGAGAATATTTAGTTATAAACGATATATTTTGCTTGATAATAGAGAGATTTAACAACACGAAACGTCGGCTTGCCGTTTCACATTTCACGTTTCACGTAAAATGGAATAAGGCTTGTGACTTAAGCTTCGCGTGACCCACGGCACCTCGGAATGGACTCTCTTAATCTCGAGTGTTTTGATAACAAAAACTCAAGAGTCTTTTTTAACCTTGTTGGTAGAAAAAGACGCTGTGTAAATTGAAAATACTTACCCGCCAAATTTCGCGAGTTTCGATGAAACAGTTTTGTGAGTCAACAGAAAGTGAACGTGAGTTCATGAAAAAAATTGTCAGTTATGAACGTTCTGTAACACGATACCTAACTTTTCCTTGTTTGACTTACCGGAAAATGGTTTTTGGGTTCTTTTTTTCCACAAACAACTTATTATATGGAAGAAAAACGGGAAAAAATTCCACGTATTCGGCAAACGCGAAAATGTACACTTTCACGTAGAAACGGCAAAGCGGTAACCGTCAAAGGAGAAAAATGGCGGGAAAATCATGGTCACGTGCTCACTTAAACGTCATGTTAAATCTCTCTAATGATTCTCCTGTAACGACGAGGACACTTCTAGCAAAATACCGCAACATTTTGAATAAATCCCAATGAAAACAGTCTTTATTGCTGACAAAATACTCTCTACTTGTGCGATGTTGTTGCTATTCTAACCTTTAAAAGCCTCCACGATATTCGCTGCCAAGGCAAAATGCTACAGTTGATTGGCCAATCAATATTCATTGGGAGACAGACCTCCCAATGAAGGCCGTGTATTCAAGCCAAGGCGTTTAATAAGAAGAACTTGAAGATTATGAAACATACTGAAGTATTCTTAAAATGCACGTTTGGGCAAAACGAGAACATTTGGGTGCTATCAATGCGCTTAACTGTCCATTTCCAACCACGTCTCTCCCTCAATTGAAGGATTACTCTTAATCGTCAATTTGCTCGAAGTGAAGTATTATCGTTCATTTTGGACACTGAGAGCTCAGTAGGGATCATGGGAAATTAATATTTTTTTTAAGCCGAACCCCAATGTCTGGACTCGCAGGACTCGAACCTTGGAACGTTTGAATGATAACCCCTTCACTTAACCACGAGACTACCACATCACTAATTGCGAGGATGTCATGTTTTTAAAAGTTTCAATATTTTTTCTTCCAAATGCCGCTGTAAACGTGTAATTAACACCCGCTGAAAAACAAGCTTACACAGTGAAAAATGTCTGTTACCAAATTTCAAAAGAAAGCTAACCATTTTAAAATCAAGCCTTAGGCTTAACCATTATTCAGCAATGATTTTATATATATAGTGATTAGTTTTGGTAAGATATTGATCTTTAGTGGTTAAGTGGATAAAAACAGTTCTTTCAAAGTGGTGTTCCGGGTTCAAATCCTGTCCAAGAAATAATTTTTATTTTTCTTTCTTTTTTTTTCCTGCTACCACAAGTCCTGGGACAGAGTAATCTAAATGGAGCAAACTGACAAAGAAGGATAATTCTTCAATGATTTGAGGAAGAGATCGTGTTGTCTACTTCACATCTCCCATGACAACAGAAGTGTTGTCTCTAAAAACTTTCCCTATTCAAGTCCTCTTTATTGTTGTCGTAAACCACCGAAACATTTTTCTCGACAAAGATGCTCACAAGAGCGCGATTTAGCGTAATTGAAATAAATGTCAGAGCAGTTGAAATTTGTTATTGATTTCTTTTGGCTTTCGAAAATAGTAACAGGGCGAACTCCAAATGTTGTAAGTTGATTATGAAATGTTGTAATGACTTTGCCAAAAGAAAACCACAAGGGAACTTCCTGATATATTGAAATAGTACGAAATGTTTTCGTAATTTTATCCATATCACTTGAGTTTGAACCTTTCTGGAGAGATCCAAGGTCACTCTCGTGACTTCTTCTCAACGTGATAAGTCAAGCGAAATATGCATGCCCAAACAGCAATTTTCATGTTTGGTTTAGCGTGAAATATTTTCCATGTAGGAATTTTTTGATTCGAGATTATTTTGTTAAGAAAATTCTAGTCTCTAAAACATTTTAGACGCTTGTCTCAAAATATTTGATCTCCTTTGCAAGGACAGCGTTGATAGGGAACAATCGAGGAACCTACCGTCCCGTGGTTGACCGTAACTAAGGTGTTTAGTCAAGCCACCAGAAATGATCTTTCTTTATTTCACAATCATCGACTGCACGTTACCCAGTAACTCGATCTACCACCAGTCGGTAGTGCTTCAAGTTGCCTGCATAACATCCTGTGACATTAAAAATCACGTGAATAAATTAATGTCACAAGTACCCGACTGACATCGTTGGGTCGACCCCCTGAGGGATTTTTTGCATGGAAACGAGGCTACGATCACGTGATAAACATACGCGTGGGTGAATATCACAAATTTTTGATGTCTTTATTTACAACCTCGATTTTCAAAAAACTATTACTAAGGGAATTGAGAGGTTTATTGAAGTATGGAGTATAGTTATCCATGATTATTATTTTTTCAGACCCTTTACCGGTCGTCTTTCCGGACGCTGATGGAAGCTCGCCAGTATTAACCAGTAAAAGTGGGGTTGGGGTTGGCCGTGTGATAGCCGAGCAGGATGTGTTCTCTGATAAAAGCAAAACACTGGACACGGTGTCTGCGAGCGAAACACAATCTCCTTCACCAACAAACAGTTTTACAAGGAACAACCAAAGAGGCACTGGTGAACAAAGTCGAGGAGTTAATTTTCTTTCTGCGATAACAGAATGTGAGTCCGACGAAGAGTTAGTGAGCCAAACTCAACAGGAGCAGAAAAGCAACTGCCCGAGAGGGGAACTGAAATCCTCAAAGGCATCCCCTACCGATGATAAATCTTCGATTGCTCAGGCGGACGAACTTGCCAGCAAAACTGAGGATGCCGCAATTGTTAACGGAGTTCATGAAAAGCCTTGTCGTTTGGTAACAAATGAACAAAATAGGGACATGAAGAAGCCGGACCTTGTAATAGTGAGGGAAGGAAACAATTTAGCTGCTGCTAAACAGAAAGTTGCACTTTCTTCGGGCGCACAGATAGGTGCAGAATTATCGAATGGGGCAAGTAAAGAGTTCAATTCTGGTAAGATCCCAGACAGCAAATCAGACATCAAAAAAGGAAGTTTCACCTCTTCAACTCCAACCCGAGACCGCAAAAACAAATCACATACTTCGTTGGAATTGTCTGATATTCCTTTGGAAGTTGAACACTTCGATTCTTCTCGCGAAAACACGACGAATTGTACAGCGAGCACTTCTGAAAGCCAATCAATGAAAACGGGTGGACTTGCGATGAACAAAGACGAAGGTCTCTTTGAAAAGAACAGAAAGATTGAGACAGTGAGCCAACCACGTGATGACAAAACCATTCATGGCGGTATTGATGACAGCGCAGCAGCAAATCTAGAAAGGCGATTAGAGAAAATAGAAGAAAACAAAACTGAAAATAAAAACAAACGCAAACGAATTACAGAAAACGGGGAAGACCCACAGGAAGATATACCTCTAGTGACAATAAACCAAAGGGAGGTTCTCGAGGAAACAAAAAATGATAACTTGGGAGAACTAATAGAGAACTTTACAGAACATAAAAGCGAAGATTATAAAGAAGAAAAACCGAGGAAACGTCGAGCAAGCGAGCCGGCAGGCGTAAGTTTCAAGCCATCCAGTCCGTTAATGGAACTTCGAGACCCAGCGAATACTTCTCTGACTCCTCCAAGCAATACGTCCTCTTCCAAAGTTAAACGAAACACATCGCTGGTCGCGCGCGGAATTTCTAAAATGATTGGCAGAAGGCACAAGTATAAGGTTGATAATGTTAGTAAAGGCATGGCTGATGCCGTGTCAGACTCCGAGAAGAACTCCGCATCTCCCGATGAGTGTGACTTAAAGGAAAACTGCAACGAGAAGAAGAACAAGAAAGAAAAAAGCTTCAAACGGCATAGCAGTAAGCGAAAGCCAGACAAAACCACTGTTGATTCTGCGGATTATAACTTAAATCACGATGAAATTGACTTGAAGGAGGATCAATATGGAAAGAAGAAGAAGAAGAAGCAAGCGGAGAAAACCGATAAATTTAGAGAAGGACATACATCCGAAGATTCAGAAGGAAAAGTTCAAATCGTAAATTTGGTGGTCTGTTTTCACGAAGCAAAAAGAAAGATAAGTCGTCCTCGTAGTGGAGGAAGCAATGACATTTTCTACTCCTGTTGTATTCATTGAAACGTTTTAAGTTTTTTTTGCTTTAAGAGCTTGATTGGAACGCCAACGAAATGTCATGCGAGTACATCATTTAAAACCGTGCACGCATAAGGACATTTTTTAGGTAATCGAAATGCCAGGTGTTTAAAATAATTCATACTTACATTTCTCGTTTTCGCGTGTCGAAATTGTACTTCTCGCTATGAGATTGGAAACTGCATTCCGTTTGGGAAGGTCCTGGCAGCAAGCGCCAGTCTCCCCCGAGGGGTGATTGGTATTCCGTTGTTGGCTATTGACTGCAAAATAGCGATCATTTTAAAGCAATTAAAGGGTTGTTGAACATTGTAAAAACATAATAATAAGATGTAGAGTCAATTTTTGATATCGTGTAGCATATACCAGATTGTTGGTCTATCCAATAAGCAGATCATGTCAAAGAACTTAAATGGTTTTCAAAAGGAATTATTCGTACTTTATTCTTAATGTAATGGCTTGCTGCGATATTTTTGGGTCTTTCTGCAATTTCTCAAGAAATCATTGTATTTTGATTTCTTGTAATATCTGAATACACGGACGATTTATCTGTGGATTTGTTTTTCATTCATTTCATTTGTCTCCCGCACGCACTTGCAGAATGAGCCCAGACTCAGCCTCTTCCAGTTGTTCAGATAATAGAGAGCTTTAGATTCTAGTACGAGAACGACTACGAGTACAAATTTTCTCATAAGACAACGTTGAGCGCGCGCAAACCAGCGTCATTTTGGCGGGAAAAACGTGATGCCGTCGTCATTTTAGTACGAGGTTTTGCAAAAATGTCGTCGAATCAAAACCTATACTGCTAACAAAGAGTAAGATTAAGTGTACGGGTTATAAATTTCCGTAGTATTTTCGCTAAAAAAGGGAAGTCAAAACTCGTACTCGTTCTCGTTTTCGTCGTAGAATCTAAGGGTGCGTTCGATTGACCGTATTCCGGAATAAGAATGCATGGAATATAAGTTGGAAATCCTTCGTTTTTGCGGAGATTCATATTAAAATTGTCAAACATTCGCTAAAATGCTATTTTAAACATATTTTTGTTGTCCTTACTGCTTCGAAACGCGCCAAACAAACGTTTTAATCATCATTCCACGTATTCTTATTCCGGAATAGGATCAATCGAACGCGCCCTAAAGCTCTCTATTGTAGAGTCAGGAGAGAACCCACTTGTTCCATTCGCGTCCCCAGGGAGTTTAAGATCTACGACGAGACGGCAGCTTTGCACGCTCTGCACGTGCGTTTTTAGTTTTTGTACATTTCTTTCACGTTTTCGGCCAATCTGCGACGTGAAATGACCAATTCTCAAGTTTTACGGAGAACGTGAACACAAGGCAGCGAATTTGAATTTTCCGTCGTAGCTTCAACACCGCACCTCCTAATAGACCTAATCGGCTAACTCAATGTTGTACCCAATCCAAATCTCCCGGGATTAAGATTCTTTGTGTGTTGTAATTGCATGATAATGTAGCATTCATATGTAAATGATATGGAAATACCAGGAACAAAACGGTTTATTCCCAAAGGGTTTGAATTGGGTACAATATTGAATTAGCCGATTAGGTCTATTCAGTTCCTGGTTACCCAAGTTTTGGAAGTTAGACAAGCCGACATAATGACGGTTTTTGACCGCCATCTTTTATGTGGGGCAGACACGGCTAAATTTACAGTAAATGTATGGGATTTTGGCCGACTTTGAACTGCTATAGCGCCGCTAAAAAAAGACAGATTTCCAACTTTTGCTACTACTTTAAATAGTTTTATGATATCATTCATGCAACAAAAAATAAGGCCATTAAAAAAGGTATGACGTCCGTAAATTCGAATAATAAATCTTCCTCATGTTGCTTCTAATTTCGCGGCAATTTGCCGTGATGATTTTGGAAGGGTTTGTATGGAATCTTAAAGATTCGTTTATGGTCATTGTAGCCTGAATCTGTTCTGTATATTTCATGAAAATAATCTCAGTATAAATGTATTTTAAAAGGCACTATCGCTATGGAAGTTCGTCTGTTTTTAGCGGCGCTACAGCGGTTCAAAGTCGGCCATAATCCCACTTTAGGAATTTCTGGGTGGGCATGTGCCGCTGGGACCCTAGAGCCCTTAGCCTATACCAGAGCTACAATAGTTCAGCTGAATTTTGCTACCCTATACTAGAGTAAACTCCCAAAGATTTCCGTCTAAATTCCGATTCTTGACAGTTAATAATATCCATTCATGATAGCCGTTTATTGACACTGTTGAGGCTGAGTTACGTAAACTTAAACTTTGCCGATTTGATTTTTTTATATTCTTGAGTGGGAATTTCTGGTTTCCTTAGTCTTGATAAAATCTTCAACCGACTGGTCAGTTTCGTGAAAAATGATACCCTATTCCTGACCGAAAGGCTATGATTTATATACTCTATCCTGGAGTAAACTGCTTGAAAACCATACTCTTACCTATAAATTCCATATATGTCAGTACCCCCCCCCACCCCCCGGGGCGCCAGCTAACCCCGTCGCGCCACACGGCTGGTTCAAGATTTTATTGTTAGCAATCTAACCAATGGCAAAATTTGAATTTCCTGTGTCCCTATATTTCTCCTATGTCCCTATGTCTCCAGACCGTAGACTGAAATAGACTAAGAGAAACGATAGGATCTGGATACGAGAATTATGGAGATTTCCGTCAAAATTGAATTTTGTATTTTGATATTCAAATTTGCAGTTTTGACATTCCAATATTAAATTGTACAGTTCAAACATGCAGTCTTGAAATTTGAGCATTCAATTGTACAGTTCAGACATGCAGTTGTAACATTCCAATATTCAATTCTGCAATTCAGAGATGTAGTTTGACATTAGAGGAATTTTCAATTGTGCAAGTCAGCCTTGCAGTTTTATCATTCAAATTGTCAATTGTGCAACTTGATTTACATTCGCAGGATCATACGCAATTGTGCCATTAGAATATTGAGTCTAACGAGATACGATTCCTGTCACAATTCGGTTATGGACTCGTGCTTTTCAGACATCCAGTTATGGAATTCAAACCTGAATTGTGGTTTTACGACTTGCAATTATGACATGGAAACATTTGTTCGGCATGGCACTCAGTAACCCGTTTTTGAAGCAAAACGGAGTAAAACTGGGCATTAATCCTCATTCGGATAATTTATTTCCTGCCAAAATCTAATGTATTCCACCACCAACATGGCGGAGGATGGAGGATGTTCCTTTGATCGAAAAAGAGCCGTCATGACAGAGAATTTAGGCAATCGAGAGGGGTATTAGAGAACTTCCAAGCTCTTTTTTCCCCCTATTTACAACGACCGAGACCTTCGGCAATCTTAAGTGTTCAAATATCAAAGCCCCCAGGAAAAAGGGCAAAGCACTCTTATTCCGTGTCAAAATATTGTCACAAACACAGAACTGCTCAGTTACACCATAGACCGGGCTAGCGAAAGTAAGAGCAGTGATTTTATCTCAAAATTGTACTTTACTCCCCGAATTTAAAATGGAAAAGGAAAGGAAAGGAAAGGTACTTTATTTAAGTTAACGCAAATCAAGTCAAACACTAGAGCGAAAAAATTGCTATGGAGAAGAACGGAAACATTTGGGGAAAAATTTTAACTCTTCGTATCTTTCCATCTTTTATGACTTAAGTCCTCTGACTTTTGTTGTCGTAGTTCGGGCCAGGATGGCCAGGTGGATTCAACAACTATAACCAACATGTTCGTGTGCCTTTGAAAGTCCCCCACACAACGCACATGGTTTCCCGTTTTCGGGGAGTCCATGTAAGTCACTCAAGGGCCCCTAAGGGGATCCCCAAAGGTTTCAATATTACAACAGATGATAACAGTTGTTCTCTTGGTCGAGTGCTTTTTACAGACGGATCCGTGCGAAACTGAGGTGAACAAAAAGTTGCATCAATCGCAACAAAACTATTATTTTGCAAATAGATAGAGTGCCATGCCGAACGAATGTTTCCATGTCGTAATTGCAAATCGTAAAACCACAATTCAGGTTTGAATTCCATAACTGGATGTCTGAAAAGCACGAGTCCATAACCGAATTGTGACAGGAATCGTATCTTGTGAGACTCAATATTCTAATGGCACAATCGTGTATCCTGCGAATGTAAATCAAGTTGCACAATTGACAATTTGAATGATAAAACTGCAAGGCTGACTTGCACAATTGAAAATTCCTCTAATGTCAAACTACATCTCTGAATTGCAGAATTGAATATTGGAATGTTACAACTGCATGTCTGAACTGTACAATTGAATGCTCAAATTTCAAGACTGCATGTTTGAACTGTACAATTTAATATTGGAATGTCAAAATACAAAATTAAATTTTGACGGAAATCACACTCCATAGGGAATGTCGCTCGTTCGCGTAGTCTTTTTTTTTCTTTGTCTCCACGATCTGAACGCGTCGGAGCAAGGCTAGTCCTCATAGGTCGGGGCTCAGGGCGGGACAAGGATATCACGGGCAAATCTGGTAAAGGGGGGACTAGCGATAAATTACGAACAGGGTGAGAAGATCATCTGACCGTTCTACGCTTTTTTTCGTCCCCTTCGTCTCTTGCTCGTAAAGAGCGATGAGGGCTAGGGTTAGTAGTTCGTTCCGCCTAATCTGATTGGCAACTGTACTTCATGGATAAACTCGATCGGCCGATTATTCAACTTGAGTGGTATACAGTCAACTCTCTCTTAACGGACACCTCTGTAAGACGGACACCTCTATAAGACAGACACCTGGTGCTGGTCCCGGCCTTTTCTTAGTCATTTGATTATAACCAAACTCTCAAAAAGATGGACACTTTGAAATCGTCAACGGACATTTGTATGGTGCTGAATGTGACCGCAAAATCACGATTTAGGGAAGAAAAATTCTTGTACTTGACTCTTTTTAACACCAGACGTTTAATTAACAGCTGTTATCTTGTTGCCGGAATACACTGATACAGTACAAGTTAAAATTAAATCAGTCATTGTCCCATTCAACAAATAACTTGGAGGTGACAACCGAATCGTATTGTAATCTAAAACAGTAAGTAAATAACTTAAAACAAGCTTTAAACAAACGCGTATTCACTGTGCACAGGTTCAGCATTATCTTAAAATTCCTGGGGTCATGTTACGTCGACTCTCTATAAGGGGGGACATTGGGGTATATTAGAAACCGTAAAACCGAAGAAAAAATTATCCAAAACCGCAAAAAAATTCGGCCAAAACCGTCGAAAACCGATGCAATGGTGACAAGTGGGGAATACAGAGCAAACTACGCGATCACTTCTTTTATCAAAGCATTCCTGAATGTCATGCACTTAATTGTTTTAATCCTCCGTATCTGTTAGTATCTGCTCCTTTCATCGGCTTTACCTCTGCCGCTCTTTCTGGCCCGGACTCAGTTGTGGGCTCATTTTCCGAAAAGCAGCTGGTAATGGAGCCTAGTTTGCACACAAGTCCTCTCTAGAATTGCAATTTTGCAATCGCAAAAAGTTGTAGCTCTGGAAACTTCAATCGAAAATTGACAACTAAGACCTGACAGTTTGGAGATTCGACTGGAATTTTTAATCTTGGTCTAAAACATGCAATTGTACTAAGGAAGCTAACCGGTGCAATTTGTTTCTTGTTTTACATGGCAGCGGGAACTTGCTCTAAGGTTAAATGTGGTAATAAACAGATACTTAGTTAAAACAGTAGTCGATTATTGAACCTCACCGCCCTTCCATATCGCGACCTTATACCAAAGAGAAAATTCGTCGATGTCACTAATTAATCTTGCTGGTCCTGGGAATTGTTGTCATCTGCACTGACTTCAACTTCTTCGTCAGCCTTCGTCGGAGTCACTACCTTCCTCACTCACTTCATGCTCGTTCAGATCTTCATGGGGTCCTTCATCTTCATCCCCTCCGAAGTTCAGATTAACCTTATCACCAACTTCGAGATGGCGTTGATAAAGATACTCTGGCAATGTTCCGTGCTTAGCCATTGTAGTTTCCTGCCGCCCTGTCCTTTGTCTTACTGCGGCACCACTCATTTGCCGAGGCCCAGTTGCGTATGAGGTCACAGTCATTTGCAGGAAGGTTGACAACGGATAGAGGCATCATCAACGGTACGTTATGAGGAGACACCGTTGTGTCGGGCTTTGGGTACCAGGACCTTCGACTGGTGTGATAGTACGCAGCCCAGCTTGTAGCACGTTTGACGTTCTCCTTCATCGTTGCACCAAACGACCTGGCATATTCGCGGAGCTTAGACATGTTCACGTTCTTGGAATAAACAGTGGTGTGGCAATTTTCAACGTCTAATGTCATACAGCTTAAAACATCAAGCGCTTGGTAGTCATACTCTCCTAGAATGTCTGCTAGTCTTCCTAGTCCCCATTCCATTAAATGGACAGAGTTTGCTGTTGCAGAGACATGACCTTGGGGACCATTTAGGGCGCCAGTGATGTTGATACACATGCTCTTCAAGTACGGTTTTGCAATGGTGAACCAAACCAATCGCTTCTTCTGCTGTCTTCTTTTCATATGAAGCGCCCTTGTTATGGACAGAGAAAGCTTGGGAGATTGCGACAATTGCCCTAAGGAATTCCTCTCAATAACTTTGGCGTTTCGCGGCTATTCGAGATCAATTGCCACTCAAATCGATAAGACACCGGAACTCAAATATATAGGGCAAAATAGGAACACTGAAAAACCAAATCGGATAACAAAACCGAAAAACCGCTAGTATTTTCAACGAAAACCGGAAACCAGATTCTAAAAAGCGAAAAACCCGCAAACCGCAAAGAACACCAAAGAACACGAAAAACCGAAGTCTTTTTGCACGAAAACCGAAAAACCGATCTAAAAAATAGCCAGAACCGCAAAACCGAAAATCCCAATGTCCCCCTCTATAAGCCGGACACCTCTCTAAGACGGACAGCTGAGGCCGGTCCAGATGATGTCCGTCTTAGAGAGAGTTGACTGTATACTAAAACAATCTTCTACCTCAGTGTCGGTGAAAGTGGTGGATATTCAGTATTCACCTCTCCTTTGGTTAAAAATTTTTGTTTATTATTTCTAGGGAAGTGGGGTAGGGTGGCTGACTTTGTTAATTCCTTATCCATCCCTGCTCATTAGGAAACCAATTTATGAGCATGCGTAAAACCAGTTAGATTATTTTACTCTTGTTACCTGACCATAGGATCTAAGCTTTAAGAACGAGGGTTAACTTCTTTTGTCACGTACTCATTTCTCCCCAGTTCTCTCCCACGTGGCAGAGAAATGAATACGTGACAAACGAACCCCAAAGGACGTCTGCGAGGAGGCTACGATAAACTCGTATAGGGAATGACATAGGCTTCTTGTATCAAACTTACCGGCAAGGACAACACCCATAATTTTCGAGGATCGATACATAAACATTATAACGGTTGCCTTGCGACTAGTTTACCTTAATAGTAGGAATGCTGCCAAGGGAGAAGAAGTATGCTTGCGGGAATTTAACGGCGGTTCGTGAGTGGAATAGACCCTTTTCGAATTCTCACGGCTGGACTGGATCTACAATAGCATGAAATGGAGGCTAATGCGGACAAATCTTTTCAAATGCAAATTAATTTGCTCGCATTAGCCTCCGTTTCATGCTAGATCCAATCCAGCTGTGAGAATACGAAACTGGCCTATTGAAGGAAGATTTTAATAGGTCTTGAGCAGGAACGGTTCAAAATGTGGACCCCCTTCTAGACCCCACTCGAGAAAACAAAGAAAACAGTAGTTTCTGCGATGATTTCGAAAGTTCATTTTTTCCAAAGGACTCAAGGACTATCATTATTTACTAATGCGATGCAAATTACATTTTTCCTTTTTACAGTATTTCATGCTCACGTGTTTTTTGGCATGAAATAAATGTATGAAATAAATAACATAAACACTATACTTCTTTACAACATTTTTATAACAACTTTTTAAGAAAATGCCAGCGCATCTTTCTATTTATCGACACGTTTACCACAGTAAACATATATCTTGAATTCATTTAGTAAATGAGGAAATTCTATTTCATTTGTTCTGAATATGTGGTTTACGACCTTTTTTTAATCAAAAGTTAATATTTAATTAATTCTAACCTTTTAATGTATTTATAATTTGATACTTTTTTTTAAATTATTCATCTCACGTTAAACAAGATTTGACCATTTTTGTAACACACAATTCGTGCGATTCACCGTTAGACTTTTCTATTGTTCAAATAATCTAAGTATCTAACACTGCGATCAAAGTTCTAGACTTCAAATCTTCCACAAAACAGTTTCAGTTATCACCCAAGTCAACGTCAACAAACAATTGTCCTTTGAGTTCGGGAGGTGTGGTTGATTCCAAAGATGCTGTATCCTCGCTCAGATTAATATCTTTTTTCCAGAGAGCATTTTCAGTGATGTTTATGGATCCTGCTAAGCCGTCCTTTGCCAGCAACAGACTCTTCAAGCCTTCGTGATTAACAGCGGTGCAAGTCGCGGGCTCGGGGGACTTCGGTGTTTTGCGCGGAACTGGCATGATTGTCATTGCAAGACGCGGGAACTTGGCGAATTGTCGGGACATTTCGGCCAGTGCGTCCCTGAAGAACCACAGATCCGCAGCCGCAAAGAAGACCAAGCTCCGAGCAAAGGAGGCAAGTGGTGCGTAGGTCATCTTTAAGAGGTCATTCATCGAGGTTAGGAATGCCATAGCAAGAAGAGAAATTGGGACGATTCCCTTGACAATGACGGCGAGCATGAAGACTACCACTGTCACAATCTTTCGCCGTTTGGATTCTTCCCTGAGGAAGATGACATGACGAAACTGTTCTCGTTCTTGCTCAGCAAACACTAGACTTCCTTCCACAAACAGAACAACCAATCCCGTGATGGCATTTTGCTCGCATACCAATATGCTGATTAATGTTGCCATGGCAACAACGTGGTGGACAAGAAGAGGTTTGTAGTGAATTATTTGCGATTTGTACGTCAAAACCTCCGCTGTTTTGAAGGCATAGTGTCCAAGTGCGACAGAAAATACAAAGCTGAACACGGAACTGTATTCAAAGAAAGGATTCTGGAGGACCTTTGTACACGTCAGCAAAGCGATCCCAAATGCAGGCATCAAGGGCATGAAGATCATATTTGTTGCACTGAAAAATGAAAAACAGAAGCAGCTGTCAAAACGGAAATTTATCTTTAAATGGTTAATGAAATGAATAGGAATGTAGCTTGTCCGTCGTGCTCATAATTTTATCACACACTTAGAGCCTCTATTCAAACTGTGAGACAACTGAAGAAAACAGTCTTAAGAGAGACACAGTCAGCATTGTACAGGACCGTGCCGACCTGGACACAAGATTTGTTAGTTTGGAAAGCGTCCATCAAATTGCGCGTGGAGTTTATCTGCTTGAAATCTGTCTCAATCCTGTCAGGTTTTCATCACAGATTTTAAGTCTGTAACTGCAAACCTGCTTCGTTTTAAACTCTTACTCATCCTACTAAAAAATGGTGTTCAGTGCACATGTACAACAGCTCTCCAACCGTGAGGGCGGCAAGACAACGGGAAATACACACCTCGACACACCTCGGTTATTTTTATCAGTGAAGTAATAATTAAAGCGCGCGGGAAAGGAAACTAGTTTAAGTCACTCGATATGTTTAACTGCCACAAAATTATGAGTATGCGTAAAAATCTGAGAAACAAATCCATCTTATTGGCTTTTTGAATAGTTGCTTGCAAGGTTCAAACTCTTTCACAAGTTTATTTGACATAATTAACATGAAAAAACTTGATAGAAAATGTTGCATCAAAATTTCCAAATTTAGCGCACTGTAGCGCACTGTTGAATACAGCCCGCTAAATTAGCCAATCACACTTTACGTACTATCTGAAAGATATAATGACCCAAATTACAAAACATTTTAATATTGAGGAAGAGCTTCGTCGTAGCCACGCATTTCCAGCTGGAAAATACGTGTTATTACTTTCAGCCAGCCGACAGCCGATTGACAACAAAAAAGTTTCTACAACTCTATATTAGCTAAAACTGACGGAAATTTTGCGGGATTCATCTGCTTTTTGGCAGAAGTACGCCAAGCTACTCAATTAATTCGATGGAAAGTTTGCCTTCGTCAAATTTAGTTTTGGTATGGTGCTTTTTATTTGCGTTATCATCAAATAAATGTCAGAAACTAGCAACTGGCTGTCTCAGATCTTGTAAGACTGCATCATGTATTTTATTGGGAGCAATGTCACACAATTTGTGCTTTTCGTAAAAATTCACTAATAACGTAGAGATTCCGTATGATACGAAAGGGGGACAAATCCGACCTTTTGCTAATTTTCTGGTTGTAAGGGAACACGATATTTCATCGAAAACAAAACTGGCAATTAAAACAAACATTTCTTACATGTTAGAATATCCTTTACCGAAAGGCAAAGGATGTGAACAACAAGAAGGGTTTATGATGATAAAGCGTGGGTTCGTGACAAGGAAGTTAGATGAAAATTGCTATCATGTTTCGTGGAGAATGATGCATGATGACTTCCTTCGACACTCGATTCAAATATGGTGAAGAAAGGAGTGACTGAATCATTGAGACCCTTTTAATTGCTGACCAAGCTGGCATATATCAGACCAGTCAAAATAGCTGTAGAGCTAGTAGTCTTTTGTGCTTCGTAACGTTTTTTAGTAATTGCGTCGATCTTCCTCTTTTTGTTTCTGGTGTGGTGTAACCATTTAAGCCATTTCTAGGTTTCGTTACGAGTTGAGGAAAACGAAGTAAAGGAGCCAAAGACGTTCGGAGTTTTAAGAATAGTGTTTGTAAATGAGATACTCGTAATCAGCGTTTTTTTAGATTAGCAGGATAGATTGCAAGCAAACCTGTTACCAGAAACGCTCATAACTTAATGTAAACAGCAACAGGGATATTGTATTGTTCAGAAGTTTCATTTTTTTCTTTAAACAAAATGTCGAATGTTTTTTTCGAACTCAATCTTTTCAGGGAAGGTAGTTCTTTCCTCACGTTCATCAAATAAATTCATTTCGCGGCATTAGCGACTACTTCGGAATATGAGGAAATTATCGATGAACGTTTTATCTCTCTGGGAAGGAGTATTAACATGTCTTATTTCTTATAAACATAAAAACGATATTGGAATATAATTCTCTTCGCCGGTCACCTTGAATAAAGTTCCTGATTTGTTTTATTCCTTGCAGTTTTGGTGTTATATAATTTAATATTTGGCCAAGTAAAATCAAAAGACAACGGCTTCCTCTTTGTGTTAATTCAGGAAAAGAATCGTCATGGTGACTTCAAGAACTTTGTTTTTAAGTTCGTTTCAGCATTTTTGTCTCAGTGCTGGAATAAGGAATAAGCAACCTTCGTGATGGCCGTATCAGCTCTGTAAGAAGACTTATCGGAGCATGTAATTAGGTTATTTCCCGGGCATCTGAAACGACGCAAACTTGTTCTGAATCCTCATTTTAATTGAAACCGAAACCGTATCAACGCGACGTACAATTTATTTATATTCCACTTCCCGCCAAAGTTTGCGAAAAGGCTAATTATGAGTGGTACATATAACTGTTATGGAATTTCCCTTGGTAACTCGACTTTCACTTCTGTGACAAAACGGAACTTCGGCATTGAAGACGTGGAAAACGCAAAATATCAGTTTAGGACCTTTTTATAGGAATTAGTATATTCTAATGTTTGGTGTTGCTTTCTTGGTAAATCGCATGACAAAAGAAAACCGCAAAGACACTCTCTCACTTGTCATAAAACAACAAGGAACTCTTTTGCAATTTTAATAAAAGGAAAATGTTGTGACATAACTGGCCTAATTGGATGTGCTTCAAAGCCAATAATGCAAAGCTCCCGGTGCAAACATTTTCAAGGGATTTCCAGATGGCGACAAGTTTCTAACTAGTCCCAGTATATACTTGCTGAGGCCAGAATTTCAGTTAATATACGACCTTTGATGCTGAGAAGCCAATTGAATTCGAGAAGTCACACTTTCTGTGAATGAATTTTCAAACTCTTTCACCGGAAAAAAAATAATCATCTAATAGAAGCTTTAGTCCTCATTTTACATTGACATCGTCGAAACGTTTAATCCTTTTGAGTTTCTTTTGGACTTTTGATAAAGTTATGTTAGCCTTGCCTCACACAATTCCATTCCGACCGACAACACTGTGGCCAAGCTCAAGCCGGAAATAAAAAGTTAAAACATTATTGTACAGATATCTTTTTCTTACCAGCAAAAGGACGGAACAGTCACTAAGTATCGCTCTCAACCTTTTTATCTGGCTGAAAGATCGTAGTAAAGAAAAGAAAAACATACTTACAAATGCCGGCAGAAGAACGGTATTTTCTTTGTAGAATCCTCTCCGAATTCGTCCTCGTCGTGGACTTGATTAAAGCCTTTCGAAAGAACTTTGCAAATTTTTGGCAAAGCCACTGTCCATGCCACACAAATGTTTATTGTCACTGATGCAGTGAGGAGGATTTCTAAACTTTTGTAACCCAAAAACAGAGCTCGAATATTTTCCTGACTCGTCATCTTCGCCGCTGAAATTTTTGTAAACGCGTTTGTGCCGTCTGGCCTAAAACCGGTAAGGTTAATGTTCCTTGTTTGCCGCGAGTCTAAATGAAAGATGCCTCCTAAGTGACAGTTCATCCACTTAAGTGCGCATAAAAACGGAACTCAATGAAATCATATTCTAAAAATTGCCCGAATAAAAACATCCGCTTTCGGGAAGAAACCGGAACAGGTATCGCGGCGGTCATGCGTGAAAGTCGCTCCTTCCATGTTCACAGGAAATTGTAACGAATCGAAGGCATCAGCGGTCGATTGGAGGCTAGTTTATTTACTTTGGATAAGCGTTTAGTGGCACAAAACACCTTCTTCTTTAAAGATTTGGCTCTGGAAAATAATGCTTCAACCGTCCTTTGTTAAGAAGCAGGTTTCTTGAGATGACATTATCAACGAACAATTTTCCGCGAACTAATCTCAAAACTTGAAAACTCAGAAATATTAATATGAAATATTATATGAAAACTCCAAGATGTCCGCTTTTCCAAACTGTAAGGACACTTTCAAAACAGGGACACTTTACTTTTAATATATAACATAAACATTCATTGCTTCTAATGCATTCCAGCGTGGCAAATATGCTGAAACAACTTAAGTACACTCGGTGCGCCACGCTTCCATGGGTGGAGGGACAATGAACATTTTTCAGTCATTTACTACTAAAAATGGAAAAGGTCAAACACTGTTAATCCTGTGAGCCCTTCCAAGCCCTAGATGAACATTCCAGATATTGTAAATGAAAAGCCTAACGAATCTCCAATTTTGGCCAACATTAATTCAATAAAATATTGGTGGGGAGGGGAGTGTAGTTCCGAGGAGTGGCAAGCAGAATTGATGAGGCCCTGACAGGGTAAAGTCCGACAAGCGACACGGCCCAAAAAGTAGCGACAGCACATAAAACGAAATTCCCACAAAAGACATCCTTTCCCAGCAAAATTCCGAGAGTGACGTCAAGGTCGAGAATGAGCCGATTAAACCCCGACACGAGTGAGTTTAAAATTCAGACAAGCGACACGGGACCTTCTTCCCCCCCCCCCCCCCCCCCTTCCCCTATCAGGGTCTCATTTATGGTAAGTCTCGACGATTTCCGCATAAGCTAGGACAGGAAATAAATAGTTCGAAATTAATGAACTTAACGCAAATAATTAACCAGTAGATCAGTCAATAGAGCGACCAGTGCATGCCTGGCATTTTCTTAATGCCTTACACGGTTTCTTCAGTTGCAAACAAAACTGCATCTGATAACCACTTCTCCGAACATTCTTGCAGGGAGCCATAAGTGCCACCACTGCCACCAGAAACTCAAATCGACTTGACCCTTTCTTGAGACGCTTTATGGCCTTATCGTGTTTCGATCTGCTCAATGCAAGTTCGCATTCGAGCGGGATAAAAGAAGAGTTTTAATATACAACAGCCTCTCTGAAGATACCTCGTTTCTATGGTTTACAAAGTAAGGTACTTGAACTAAAACGAATCTCTTCAAATTCGCATTCAAAGTCGAACTTTCGCATACTTAAAGCCGTTTTACGCCCTCATTATGAACCCGCCTCGTGTCCTTGTCTAAATTTGATATCTGCAGAAATCCTGAACTCTTGACAATCTCTACAGTTTTAAATGTTCCAAGAAACACTCTTTCCACCTAGCAATTAAAAAGGGTATTCATGGAATTTACTGGATAGTTAACAATACTAACAAGAACTTGCTATTAAATAGCGAGTCAAGAGTTGCGAGGGTAATTGTCACTAATAAAATTCGCACCCTTTTTTTCTTTGTTTCTCAATAACGGTTTTCGACAACCTCGGGGTTGGGTTTTCGACTCAAGAGTGGGTCTCAGGAGCGAGGCAAGAATAGGCACAAATAACGGACAAAAACGCAGATGCATTGTAATCAATAACAGTGATTTCAATTAGACACTAACATCAATTATTGTACTTACGATATTCATTTTACATTCAGCAGAACTCCCTAAGAAACCCCAACTCCTTTTACAATTGAATAACTTTTATTTACACCTCCTCTTTAAGTTCTGTGCGTCCATCACTGCTTTTAGCTCGTCGTCTGACGCAGAGAAAGCAAGCCGCGAGCAAGCAAAATTTCGCTTCAGTGATCTATGGACCCAAAGTGGCGATGACGTCACCGGAAGACACCTCAACTGATTGGTTGACGCACAAAGATATTTTCGTCGGTCGTATACGTACTTGACAACGCGACAAAAAAAGCTCATAGACAATGGGAAAAGAAATTTAAAAAACGTAAGAGATTAAAAAAGCTTGACTCCAGGAGCTTGGAAAAAAAGAGACGCAAATCTCATGAAACCAGCCTTG
>NC_090891.1:45158841-45181341 GCF_036669925.1 Montipora capricornis | reverse complement strand
TCTCATTGGTGAATAGTTGTGTTTAGATGAGAGTATGGAAACACGGCTGTGACATCACACGAAATTTGGATTGGTTATGTATTGTCAGACGCGCGTTTTGATTGGTTGATAGGAAATATGAGCGTATGTCAAGAAAATCTGTTTCAATCAAGAAGTAAAATTTTAAAAAAATCAGGGCCTGATTACACGGTGAGTTTCAGCCCGGGATGAAATTTTGTTGCGATTACATGCTCAATTTCAGCCCGGACGCAAAATGCAAGTTTACTTGAATTATCTTATTTTATAAAAGCAATAGAGGACTTTTTCAGTGTTTCCATAGTCTCATCTGAACACTCGGGAAAGTTGGGGGAATTCGAGATAGTTGTGCAAACCCGAGACGAAGTCGAGGGTTTACATAACTGTCTCAAATTCCCCCAACTTCCTCGAGTGTTTAGATGAGGCTATGGAGACACGAAAAACGCCCTCTATTGCTTAAAATAGCTTAAAATAGAACTAGAACGCCTTCGTTGGGAGATTCATCACGCCCACTGTTGTAAACGCCAATATAAAACAAAGCTGTCTCAGCCTCACGGGAAATATGAGCTGCTGTCAATTACTAAGTTTGCGTCTGTTTAGAAATAACAGATCACATATGACGTCAAAATGTGCGTCTGTCCAGCCGTCTGTCCTCAAATAGATCACATGTACAGGAATTAAATGCGCGCATTATTGAGCAGTTTATCGAGTGCCATATGAAAGTTGCCGTGGAAACAAAGCGATGGAGTAATCATTAATAAATGAAAAATCGTATGAACTTGCTCGTTCATACCATTTAGGGGTCTTTCTGCATGTACCGGAATGCATTGTATTTTTGGTCACTTGGAACTAGTCTCTATTTGGAGTTGTTTTGTTTTCTGTCTTTTGTTTCTTTTGTTTTACGTAATCTGTGCTCCGGTACCTGCAGAAGGAACCTGATTTAGGGCCTGATTACACGGTGAGTTTCAGCCCGGGTTGAAATTTTGTTGCGATTACATGCTCAATTTCAGCCCGGACGCAAAAGGCAAATTTCCATGGGAAATTTACTGAGATGCGAAAACAAAATCAATGGATATGTTCACGTTCCTTTTTCAGCTTGTTTATCCTAGCCCGGTTTCAAAAACCGGCCCAGGATTTTCAGCGCGGACTGAAACGTTCTCCATGTAATCCCTACTTTCATTTCAAGAGGATTTCTTTTAGAACCCGGGCTGAATACTTATCCTGAACACGTTATTAATATACGTAACAGTGCTCGTTAAAACGTGTACGTGTGTACTAATGTAAATGAATAAAATTCCACAAAATATAAAAGGATAAAATTAATCAATCAATTGATAAACCCTACCAAAATACTAACTAGTAATTAATCTATGTACAAAATTTACAAACTTTAAAAATTAAAAAGAATTGTTTTCAATTTTCAAATCTCTACGCTTCAAGTCATACGAACTTTAAGAGTCCGCTTAAAATATACACACTAACCAGGCTAACCCGACTGATATCCGCCATGTAATCAGGTCCTTATATTGTACACCATAAAAAAGATGGAATGATATAATCATGAAATACTTAAGATTCGCTTACATTTTTAAGTGACGTTTTCTTCGCTGCAGTTATCGTGTTTTTCTCGAACTCCCTTAGTAGCTGGGTGAGTAGATCTGTCTGTGAGGGAAAATTAATTAGGCGTGGCCGTATAAGCATAATACTTATGAGACATTTTGTTTTTCCCCACATGGAAAGAACCACGAGTAGAAAAAAGGAAGACAACATTTATTCAAAGAAAATAGTAAACATAGTTTCGATCCTGTGGAAGGTCCGAAAAACGCTTCCCGGTTCAAAATTTACGAGAGTTTTCTTTCGTAAAAGAACCAAGGTAATTGGCATAAATATTCAAGCGAAATTGAGCATCTAATTACGCAGGTTAAAGCGGAATTGTGTCTTGCATAAAATTCTTAAAGAAAGGTATTACTTTGATAAGATTGCAGAAAAAACCAAGAAGATGGCAAATACGTCCGTAAGTTTTTACGGGGGATTCCTTTTTTCTCCACGACCGGAAGTTTTATCAATCAGCCTCGTTTCCAGGGCTCATGTAACTTCCGTTTTGTTTGTTGTCATTTGAGCGGGAAACGATCACCGCAATAGCGAACAATGCACCTAAAAATCAGTCGTCTCTCCTTTGTGTGCCATTATATACAATCTTACTTTCCTCTGCGCTTGTTAATGGACGAATTAAGAACATTTTGAAAGCCTGAGAAGCTTCAAGCGAAAAATCAACAAAAAGTTTTCGAACTAATCAAAGTGTTTTGTTTGAAACGAGGCGATTTCATTCATTCATTTGCATGAAAAAGTTAAGTTCCTTTGTTGTTTGCAAGCTCGAAATCCTCATCCTCTAACCGTCGAAGAAAGTTTTTATAGTCAATTCTTGAATCGAGCCATTACACCAAGGAGATTGGAAAACCTTTTTTGACGCTTGATCGGGTATAAAGGCATTTTAATCGCATTGGTGAATGAGCGAGCAGCCTTGCCCGATTGTGTTTGGCGTTTAAACATGGACAAGATTTGCTCATTCATCTCCACCACGTGTTAAATTTGCACTCAGGAAACAATTAACCAGCCGGAGATTGAACGGGATCAAGAAACGTTCTTGAACCATGGACAGTGCAATGTTGAATCCAGCACGGAAAACGTCAAAAAAATGTCAGATTGAGGGATGTATTGAGATCACGGTTGGATCACGAACGGCTTTGTGTCGAAAGCATCGCAACACTAAATACAAGCAAAATTACAACAAGAAAAAGAAGCGAAAAGCTCATAGCCCAGACGTAAGTACAATGTTTTCTTTATCAAGACAGCAATGACTTGTTATTTGTTATTTATTTACGGGGAACTTTATTTCGATAAAAAATGTGAAGTCATGATCTCAAACGGGTCACCCTTGTCACAAATCATATGTCTTTGTCAACGCCAAATGAGCGCATTTCCATTTTGCCCATCCCATTGTTTTCTCTTTAATAAGCATTTTAGTCTTTTCTATTTCAAGCTGGCTCAACAGGTTTCACATTCAAAGTTTTTGAAAGCGTTTGTCCCTTATGCAAGATTTCGAAAGAAAATATCTGCTGGATTGAATTGGATAAGTAGTTGGAAATAGCATTGTTCACGTTTATTGTTTGAGGACTGTCGCGTAGTGCTCGGAAGATCAGAATCGATTTGTTTGTGTTTAATGGATTCCTCTAATTTCTCTTTTGATAATTGCTAAATGGGACATATGTTTTTCCCCCACGCCTTCATTCATTTTGCGAGCTTAATTATCATCAATAACATTAATTTGTTCCCATTTGAGAGCAGAGACAATATTATTAAGATTACTATCCCCCTATCTGCCATAAACAAGGTATATAAGATAATTTAGCACCATGATCAAGGATCAAAGAATTTTTAGATTTTTTTTTGCATTTATGGGATTTAATTAATGCACTTTTTCACTTAATTTAATGTCAATAATAATTTATTTTGATCTGTGTTAAAACATGGGTGGAATTCCCACTTATAAATTTTCCAGTGATTTGCGTGGTTAAAATGAACTATATTTTTCACACGAAATTTCGGTCACAAATCATGTTTAACAATCTTGATTTCCTTGCAAATTTATATTTCGTATATTACAGAGTTTGATTCCTTTCGTTGATCTAAAATTTTGTTGGCTCCCAACTGAACTCAATTATTGAGCTAGATAATTACTCTTTGTACTCTTCTGGTAAACATGCCATGTTCGCAAGGTCTTTGCATGTTGAATGTGCTAATACCAGCAATAATTTATTATTGTGTTTTCACATAATATTTATGTTAGGTAACGCCGAGTGAATCTATTGAGAATCAGCTGGCCGAGGAGAAATGTCTCATGGAACAGAAGTATGCCAGTATGCTACAACAAGTTTTGGCTCAGAAACGACTGGTAAGGATTTCTTTGTGAGATGCTTCTCTCTCATAATTTTGACACAGAACCTCTACTCCTTTCCTGATGTCTATGGGATTGTTTAACTTTCCAACTTTACTGTGGTTTTTCTTGCTGAGAACTTTGTACATTCTCTCTTAACACATTGACTCCCGGGGGTTCCCCACTGATGATTAAAATTGTCTGGTGTTAGACAGAGTAAAATACTAAGTCTGGCCGGTTTAGGCCGGTTTGGGTGTTAATTGGGACATTTTCAGTGAATGATTAACCCATTGACTCCCAGGGAATTCCCCATTGACGAGTAAAATCGTCTGGGGTTAGACAGGGTAAAATACTAAGTCTGACCGGTTTAGGCCAGTTTGGGTGTTAAGAGGTTTTAATCTTATAGGTTGAATTTGTGTGCTTTTTCCGTCAGTTTAGGAAGAGTTTTCACCTGTTTTCTCTATTCTCAAGAGCTTTCTGGATTGTAGTTTTAATCAACGACTGAAGGTTCAACAAATTGGGGGGGGGGGGGGGGGAAGTATTAAAGGATGGCCCTGTGGTATTAAACACTTGTGCCTTCCACCACTGCGGACACAGGATTGCATCCTAAGTTCGTAATGTTGGCCGAATTTCAGTCGATCTCAACCTTACTCTAAGGATTTTCTCCGGACACTCCTGTTATCCTCCCTCAGTAAAATCGACTCCCAGTATTCCATCTGACTTGGATGCTGTGCTCGAAGGTCATGCATTGGTTGTGTTCAGAAGCTGGGTGCCTAAGCCAGCTGCATAGCTCCTTCGGTCCCACCTCGTTGAGCTGCTCCCTTAGCAATTCAGTCTCTGACTGCAAGAAAGGGCGATTGTCTAGCCAGATATGGTGATGATGATGGTGATGTTGATGATGATGATATGATGATGATGATAATTATTATTATGATAATCATTATTATTATTAATTTATTATTATTATTATTATTATTATTATTATTATTATTATTTGACAATCAAAATCTGCGATAAAATATTATAAAACAACATGGCACGACGTTTTGACGTTCCCAGAAGGTCATTAAATACCCAGAGCGACTCCATTAGGGCCAAACTCTTTGTTTAACTTTTAATGCCTTTTAATTTATTCATATCTTCACTATATATATATATATATATATATACTCTATTTCATGACTTCATTTTTACTTGATAATAACGTCGAAACGTCGTGCCATGTTGTTTTATAATATTTTATCGCAGATTTTTATTGTCAAATGTTTTACCAAATCTTTACTTATTATTATTATTATTATTATTATTATTATTATTAAATGAACACGTGCAAGGGTGTGATTTTGATCAGACTGTTAAGCCAGGTAACTTATAAATATGCTCTTCCTAGTTGTCTGATATACGTGTAATTAATTAATTAGTGATTTAATATATTTTGATAATGTATTTCATAATATAATATTCTTGTAATAATTACAGGAATTGTTGCAATCTGAAAATATCATCCAAGTGTTGAGAACTCACCAGCAGAAAGTGAAACAAGATAAAGTGAAGGAAATCCAAGAAAGAAAAATAAAGAAAGAAAAAGAACCATTAGAGATTACAGATCCAGGTGATGCATCAGTCAAGTTGTCATTTACACCAGATCTTAATGGATTTAACAACAAAAATACTTTTTGCAGCTCGATCTCCACAACTTGCCTCTTTTCACGCTCCAGCTTATCCAATATTTTCGTGTGTCATGTGTGACTAATTTTTTGCTTGTGCCAATATTGTTTTAATTTCAAACATTTTGCATGTAAATTTTTATCATGTAGATTGTAGCAGCAGTGGTTTCAATAATAATTATTGAGAGTTTAAGAAGCAATGACGGTTACAGCAGCAACGACAATGTCAAAAAGCAGTAATAATTATTATTGGTTGAAAAAACCAAAATGATTGTGCATACAGGGAATCTTTCGGTCTCACTCTGTGTGTACCAATCCAGTTATAGGACACTTCACCCATATGAAATAATATAAACAAGATGGAATAATCATGAAATACTCAAACCGGTCAGTATATTAAAATGCAGACTGCAGATTGGGTCTAAAATGAAGACTACGTACCGTACAAAATAGGCCTCGGCCCAGGTCTAAGCCTAGGCCGCAGTCTGCAGTCTCCATTTTATATTGACCGATACTCAAACTTATATTTGAAGTGACGCTTTTGTTGCCAAAGCCGTCATGGTTTCTTAAACTCCCTAACATTAGTACTGACAGCCAGTGAAAAGTGCTGGCTACCTCACTCTGAGATGACGGTACTTTTTCCCTTAAATTGAAGTTCTTTCAAACCTAAGATTAAAATTCATTTTGACAATGATAACAGTTGGGTACTCAAGCCATATGTTAGGATGACAGCTAGTAGTCTGTCGTGTTGTTTGTGAGAATTTTCTCTTGTCTTGACCATTAAATTTTATTTCATTAGATATTATTAATATCTAATATTATTATTATCATTATTATTACTACATGGGAATGTACACCTTATGTATCCTACCTCAGTTCCTGCTCAGTTTTAATGCTGTTAAATGAAGTGAAATGAGGTTCACCATGCGAAGTGGCAACTACCACTGAGTTGTTGCTGAGGGGAGCATTGGGGTCATAAACTAGAAAACTACATGTACATGACTTGTACACAAAAATCAAAAACCGAAAACCACATTGGATACCAAAATCCGAAAAACTGCTTGTATTCTTAACGGAAACCGAAAATGGAATTCTAAAAATGGGAAGATCCTCAACAGATACTAAAACTGAAAATTAAAGTTTTTCAGTGCAAAATAACTGAAAAAAATGATCTAAAAATAGGCCCAACCCTCAAAACCGAAAATCCCAATACCCCCAAAAACATTTTTTTTAAATTTTCACTTGCTTGCATCAATATTACTGCATTATGGTATGAAGTGTTATTCTGCATAATTAACCATCAGCCAAAATTCAACCATTACATATCTTTTTAAATAATTTTTTCAGCGTCTGCATCATCAAAGACACCGTCTGATACCCCTTCTCATTTAACAAAGAAAGCCATCATCGTACATAAAGCAAATTCTAAAGTATCAAAAACTCCAAAGAAAAATCAGCAGAATAAGAAAAGCCCTGGAGAAGCTGCAATGGCAAAAGAGTCTGCAACAAGAAACAATTACACTTCTTCAGATAACATGGCAGCTGTCACAAGAACATCACCTTCTTCAGATTTTCCAGGCAAGACATTTTTCACTGGAGCAAGTATTGCACCTTCCCTACGGTCAAGGACAGCTGGCATTCGAAGTGGCAGTGGGCAAACTCCACTGGCACCTAAAAGCTCCACACAACAAATGACACCTATCCAGTCTTTGACGATGAGTCCTCAACACATTCCTAGGATTGGCTCTGTGTTTAGCTACCAGTCGGCAAGTTTTGCCAAAATTTGCATTGACTCTGTGAAAGATCTCTCTCTTAGCCCTACTGGGAAGTTGGTAACTCCTGGTATAAGCTCACCAGGTATTAACCCAAAGGTTACGCAAAATGTGCACTCTAGTAGAATGCCTCTGAAAGCACAACCTTTTCAAGTGGCACAGAAAGTAATTCTACCAAACAGAAACGTATTTGTTTCTCAAGATGATTATACAAGACAGTCTTTTCAAAGCTTGTCTACACCTTGTTCAACATCACTAGTGACAACTGCAGGTAATCTGGCCTCTGGCATTGGATTTCTTCAAAATCAAGTGACGTCCTATCCCCTTCTAAACTGTACCCCGGCAGTCACCGTGTCCAGTGGTCAGGTTACCACCTCAGCATCACAGAATCTTCAATCAAGCCAGGTAAGAGATTAAGTGGGTCATACCTTGACGAAAGATATAATAATTATAAAAGCCTTGTAATTTAGTTGTAATTCTGATATCATCTGACTGTTCGCAACCCTTTCCTGCCCAAGAGTGACACTTACAGATTTTGCTCTGTCTAACACCAGACAATTTTACTCGTCAAGGCCCCCCCCCCCCCCCCCAACCGAGGCAGGAAAGGGTTAAGGCGAGAGATCATCCCAGTTAATACAGGCATAAGAGGCGGCATATATATATCTGTTGACAATTTCACAGCTCAATAGCGTGCTTCGTTTGGAAACCAGAGCATTTTGAATTTCTGGATTATGTAGGTGCGTGACACAAAGCTACGATCAAGTTTGTTGAAAAATATATACTTATCTCATGATTTTGAGCCCTTTTAGAAGTTAGAGCATTAGGAAAAGTGCTTATGTAAATGCTTGTTTTTTCAGTAGTGATAATCAGTCGCCTAGATAGCCAAAGTCAGTTCCAGATGTTTACACTATTTTCCGGCCGCCATATTGGTGTACCACTGAGGTACACCAATATGGCGTTTTCATACTGGGCTCTTTAAATTTCTGCGAAACATTTCGACGAATATCTGAAGTTTGGGGAAACGTAGAGGCCTAAAACTTGGACAAGTGTCTTATTTCTTTATCTTCTATAAGATAACAATTTCTTAGCGTTTTGCACTGGATAGTTTTTGATTTATTTTTTTTATTGCGTGACAGTGAAAACGATCTATAAAGCAATAACAAATAGCAATGCCTCACCACTAGGCAATTAAGCCAACTGGGTCCAAGCTGGTCAATTACGAGATTGTGTTGTATCTTGCAGGAGGTGAAAGTATGATGGAGATGTCAAAGACATGTATTCAAAATTGTGGATATGTGACTTTAAGTGCTACTATGACCAAAAAATCACGTCCCTTTTTTTCTTCAGATTTTGAAAGTGTACTGTTTGCTTAACCCATTGACTCCTGGGGGTTCCCCGTTGACGAGTAAAATTGTCTGGTGTTTATAGACAGAGTAAAATACCAAGTCTGGCCGGCCCAGGCCCATTTGGGTGTCAAAGGGTTTAAAACACCTGACTGGTAAAATTTTGAGCTTAATTTTTATCCAAAGGCCATTACTCACATTCAAAACTGCCCGATTGGACCTCAGAGGGTTGGATCTAGGAAAAAAAAGGGCATAATTTGTTAGATCACTTAGTCTAGCTTAAAATTTCAGCATGTAAATGCAGCTTTTTATATATGCTTAAAATAAACAGATTAAATCAAGGCTAATAAACTTAGGCCACTTTACTGTTTAGTAAACATAGTTTTGAAATGCAAAGAAAAAGTAGAACATAGAATTTTTTTGGTCTAGGTAGCATTTTAAGCAGTTGCATGTAAAGATAGATCGAAGCCTGAAAGGAAAATAAAGGCAATACCTTGATGAAGCTTGATCTTCTTGTCAAGTTTACTCCTGAGGTCTATAGGACTGTAATTGAAGAAAATCTGATGTACATGTAGTGTGAAACAATTTGATAACGTCATTTGGAGAGGGACGACGCAATTAACATTTTACAGTTTTCTCAGCCTTCCAACTGTACCACAGGGGATAGACTCCAACACCCGGAACTCCATGCCCTACTTTGTGAATTGTGTGGGTTCCTTACTTCCCACAGGGTTGTGAACATTGACAGTGCATATGGTCCATCTTTTATATTTAATTAAAGACCCCCAAGTGTTGGTTGAGCTGGAGTTTTTTGATCCCGCGACCTCCCACACAGTAGTCCAATGCTCCACCAATGCTCAACGGGTCGTCTTGTAAAGATGGGCTGTAATTTTTGAGGGGTGGTAATTTTTGTGGTTCCAATGACATTGTTATTTTTTTCTTTGAACAGGGAGTGTTGTCACCAACCTGGCCAGACCAAATGATGCCAAGAAACAATGCAGGAGAAGTGCAGACAGCAGTGTTACAAGATGACTTCCTTCTACAAATACTTCAGGTAAAGTTGTGTCACTTGAAGTATGCCGTGAAATACAGTCATTATTATTTCCCAGCACTTCGAAGCAGCCAGTTATGAGGGTGGGGATATTGTTCTTGATTTGACATGAAAGTCATAGATACAATACGATATGAATGGAAGATCTGTTTCTGGCATTTACAGTGAGAAGCCATTGTCATTTGTACAGTGACTTAAACACAAAGACACACTATAAAAGCCGTGGTCCTTAGGCACATGCAAATGATTTATCAATCAACCGTGGATGCAGCCGAGCTCTGTGATAATTTGTGATAAAAAGGCCCCTTATGGCAATGTGTCCGTAATATGTCATAAAATCATGTCTGTCGTTCTTTTTTTTAAAATGCTCAGTCCTTTTTTCTCAAGCTAGAAACATCTTTTACGGCTTCTGTCTCTGTGTTGCTGTTTGTTGATCACCATCATGGATAATTAATCAGTCGTGCTTGTATGAATTTGAACAAAAGCAGTGCTTGAAGCTACTCTTTTTATAGTGCATCTTTGTGTTTAATGATATAAGAACAACCCTACCCTGGCCTGCTTATAGGTAGTGAGTGGGTTTCAATAAAAGCTGATAACTGGTGGTCTACCACCACCTTTAGGATCTCTTAATACCACCATCAGTTTAGCCTGAGAGCAGGCTCTTGCAATGCAATCACACCCGCATATTCTCCATCACCACCGGTGCTTATTGAAAAAGTTATTGAAAACCCCATGCACTGGGACACGATCTGTGAGCGATATCCACTTCACTGCAGCTAGGTCACCATCAACACACATTGTGTGAGAAATTAAGACCTTAACCCATATGCAAACAAGAGGACTGATGACATCATTCAATCAACCCGATAAATTATAGCATCAAGTATATATTAAATAGAGCTATGTCGGTCAATTTGCAGCAGAGACAATTATTGCAACTTGGTAGACTAACAGTTCTACAGGCGACACACCTGCAGCTATAAAGAAATTAGTTCCCATGGCAAGTCACTCTTTTCCAGTCCCATCCAACCGGATTTCAATATTTTTGGTGATCTTAGGCTAGAAAAATATTTAACAATGCCACAAACTTGACCTAACATATATATATCCTTGCAGATGAGGCACCTTTGGCAAATATCAAATTACAATGCCAAAGGTGGCCAGCAAAGCCTTAGAATCTTCCTGCAAAGAATCAAGCATTTCTGATACAAATTGGCCAAGATATCTTTTTTCATCATATTTGATCAAAACTATTTTGGTTGAGTTTATGACATCATCACTGGGCTAATTTGCATATTTTAAAAACTTGTGAATCAATATCTCTGGAGCAAAAAGAGATATTTGAAAATAGTAAACAGCATTCTTCTTCTCATATAGACTCCATGTTTATGTCTTAAAATGGCTTAGATAGGAAAGATGGGAATCTCGTCATAGTAGCACTTTAAGCAACTGTCTCTTAAATGTAGACACCTGAAAACTTCAGTTGGGTTCAATTTGATTGGAACCCATGACCTCTGTGATGTGGCGAAATTCTCTGCCATCCTAGCCATGAATTAATAATGGTAATTGAACTGAATGGAGTGCAATTTGGTCTGAAATCATATGTGTGATTTCAAAATCGAACAAGCACGCAGCGCGAGTTCGATTTGAAATCACAAGTATGATTTTTCAACCAAAATTGCACGACACGAAGTTCAATTACCACTTTATTACATCCATTTAGAAATCATACAATCATTATTTATATAGCTAAAATACAGGATTATGGTCAATAGCAACATTTTATTGATCCAGTTGGGAACAAAAGTTGCAAAATTGGCCATACAATGGTTTTCCTGACATTTGATTGGTTATCTTAAACAAGCCTTGAAATCTGATTGGCTGTTTTGTTTAAGTGTTCCTTTCTCATTGGCTGGGGAAATGGTGCGATTTGGGAATAAATCACACTGCTGAGAGCCAATGAGATTGCAAGAATCAGCAGTGATTTCCAAACTGATGTAATAAAGCCACTTACAACATAGTTGGGAGCCCATGTTAATTTGTTGGGCTCATGTGTTGCGGTGAATGGACTGATGAATGAAATGAATGTATTGTGGGTTATAAATGTAGTGTGGGTTATAAATGAAAGAGAGATTAGGGTAACATTTAAACTGTTTAGGATTTACAGGGGCTATACAGGTGACCTGTCAGCCTTCACCCTTACGAGTAATTCATGAGATTGAAGGCCTCCAATTAAACCACACCAAGTGAAGTTTACAACAACAGCTGAAAACTTTCAAGACGAGCTTTTATGTGAAAAAAAAATTTATGATCTTGGAATTCTTTGTTTTTAAATTTTCCTGGTGCTATCATCTTAAATAACTGGAAAATCAATGATGGAAAAATGGCGCGTTTTGGTCTTCACGCGGCTTCATCCTTGATTTAGGGGAAAGGGGGCATTTATGTTCCATTGTAATCTGTCCAAGATTGTAGATTGCAATAAGGCTTTCATTTTTGAGTCCTAGTATGTTATGGTGTCAATTTTCCTTTTTAGAATGACAACAAAGACACACAAGGTCATCAAACTACCCAGTCCAGCACAAGTTTAGATCACATGATTACTGATCAGTCTTGGTCAATGAGCATCTCTATGTGACATCATCAGGCCTGGTTGCATTGGTATCGGAGTGTGTAAATTTTCTTCAAAGTCATAATTCACTCACTGGTATTTCTCATTTTTCATGTTTATATAACAGGTTTTTTTTTCATTCGTTTTTATGATACGTTTTGTAACTGTCACTTTCTGAAAATATACATGTAAGGTAACTTGTAAGAGGAATTACTGTTTCCATCTTACTGATATCTGCTCAAGAAAATGGTCACTTTTTTACATTACGTGGAACTTTTGTTAACAGATATCTTTCTTAACGTTTGAGATTTTCTTTGTACAGTTTCGACATTTTGCATTTTGCATTTTGCATTTTGCAAGCATTTTGCGAAGGTATTAGGATTATAGCAATTACTTTGAAACACGGACAAATTAGCACTATAAAATTAATGTTTCTGTGAAGGTTGTTGAATATCTCTATGTGTAAAAAAATAACAATTAAAAAGTCAAAAGGTCTTGTAAAACGTTTTCTTTGAGCAATAATTTGAAGTGCCTAATCTTTGCAACTCTAGCCTGGAAATTCACTTATTATACGCCGCACGAGGTGAGCTAACGCTAAGAGGAATGTTTCTGTTAGCCATTGACTCAGGGGCACCCAACAAGAATATAGTTCAAAACCACTTAAACATAGCATTGTCAAACGTATTTTAGTATTTAAACGGTAGATATAGGCATATTTTTATCCCCTAAAAATTTTTCATTTGTTCGGATTTTCCAGCTGAAAGTGTAGTGATCCGAAAATTATAGGGATTAAAACTTACCTTTTAGAAATTTTCAGCCAGAAAAAATGCTCTCGCAAATTCTTAGGGTAAAAATCCGTTAAAAATGGGCAATTATGCCATCTTTTAGATGTTCGAAAATCCTAGGACACTCAGAGGCAGGCAAGCAAGAAATTTTACAACAAATGTTCCGAAAATTCTAGATCTCAAATCGTCTTCCGAACAGATATTTTCCGAAAATTGACGTTGGGTGCCCCTGATTGACTTTGGTGGGCAGTTACAGTGGTTACCAGTCACACGCGCCCATCAACGCCTTTTTGTCCATATTTGGGAGGACGTCAATCAAATGTTTCCTTGACGAATTCGACTGCCGCCAAGTGAACAGGACTATTTCCATGGAAACATTTAATTGACGTGCACTCAAAAATGTAAAAAAAACAAAAGTTGAGGGGCGCCTGGTTTTCACTAGCGACGCAAGCATAAGCCGCACGGAACACAAGCAAGCGCATTTCCTTGTTGTTAATTAGTGTCTATTGTTCTAACAAAGGTCTCTAATAAACAACAAACTACTGAGTTTGCGTTTGCTTCTTGTGTTTATGCTTGTGTCGCAATCTCGACCCCAGAGCTCTTCTCTTGACCGAGGGTCGACCCGAGGCTCTGGTGACGAGAATGGTTTGTGTCGTTAGTGAAAACCAGGCTTAATCGGCTAACTAATTTTGTACCCAATTCAAATCTCCCGGGATTAAGATTCTTTGTGTATTGTATTTGCATGATAATGTAGCATTTATATTTAAATGATATGGAACCTGGAACAAAACGTTTTATTCGCAAACAAATGTTTTACAATGTATTCCCAAAGGGTTTGAATTGGGTACAACATTAGGTCTATAACCGCTGTAATATGGCGCAAACCCAGGCCTTTCAGTACCTTTAACAAAAATTCAACTTCTGGACAAGGCGTTTTTTCTAACTGAGAGTTTGATATAGCATTTACTTTACGAGGAAGGTTTTGCCGAAAGTAGCATTTTTTTTCTTATCAAAGATATGGCATATTTTTTATCATTTTCTAGTCTTTGTAATGACGTTTTTGTGCAGCAGCTAAAGAGCTACAAAGGAAATGGCATCAGGAGTGCTCCTGCTAACATTTTGTGCACCGTCATCAACACACCCACAACACATTAAAAAGAATAATAAAGGTCAACTATGATATTTATATCTGGCAGATGCAATTTTTTTTTTGTTAGTGAAATAGATGTATTTAAATAATTATCAACTTCACGGTCTTCATACTCTTTTAAAAAGGCACAAAGTATGATACCAAGAAACAAATACCCACAAAAACGATCGGCTTATACCTACTTGTTTTCATTTGAACCGCAGAAGTGAGTAGCAAAAGAGTGACGTTTTCGGTTTATAACTCGATCGATATTCCTATAAAGTTGAAAATATTTTACTAGTGGTTTAAAAGTTCACCGATAGGGCCAGGCTTCCCGCTTCATAATTATTAATCTAGTGACCCACGAAGCTCGAACTTGCCGGCTGTTTAGTGATTTACCTACATAACCTGTTACTTTTCAACTGGAGTAATAACGGACTTGAAGATCAGAGATCGATTTTTTTAAAGCAGCCGAGAGCTCGAGAGGCTCTACTTGCCAATTACATGTTTATAAATCGTCCTTTCGGTGAAATATTTGAACGTATGTACACGAGATCTTCCATGTTTGGACATACATGTTCGATTCACAGAGATCGTGGCACAATTTTTGCCTGACCAAACGAAATAGCGCGAAAAGTTTGGAAATTTTATGAAACAAATCCGCAAATCCTATGGTAACGATTAAAAGGTCCCTTTTTTCGCGAGGAAAAGCAATTCAACTCCATAAACGGAGGGGGCTCTTTGTTTCATTTGATCATCTACTGCTCGGAATTAAATAATTTGTTGCCACCTGCTTGCACAGTGTTACAAACATATTTGTTTTTTTTTTAATGTGTATTTTTTGCTTTTGTTCTCTCGCAACTATACTCAATTTTGTGGGTCATTTTACTCGACAGAAGATCAAAACCATTGTTAGTTAAATACACCTGCTGCTCGAAGACCTAAAATTAAAATTTCAGAGTGATCAAAGAAAATTAACTTTTAATGATTTTTTTTTTCTTAATTTGGCCAAATGACTTCATGAAAATTGTTACTCGATATACAAGCTCTTTAAATTGTTTGGAGGGGACGAAGTTTTACCGGCTGGAAACTGACTTAAGTATTGCAGTAAATTGACCAATTGTATCTTGTGCCTTGTCATTACTACTTTTCACTCGCACAATTTCATAAATTTCCGTTGTGTCCACAGCGTGTGAGAGCTCATTTGGTGTATGAATAAACTACGCCACTGGAGAGAAAGTTCTTCGGTATACCGTCTTGGAAATTTTCAAGTTAAGCTCTCCTATCCTGACGGAATTCTTCTCCACACGAAATGAAAACACAGCCTTATGGTACGTTAGTTGAAGCTGCAAAGAAATAAGGAGATGGAAGCAGTTTCAAATTCCCTTCGATTCTTTATAAATTGAAATTTATAACTTTTTTTACTCTCAAAACCCAACTTACGAGTATATTAAACTATGCTTACAGCTTACAGCTTACAGGACTTTCAGATTCATGCCTTATTTCCGATAAAGAATCTCCTCCAATGGGCCTTTTTGCAGCCAACAACTTTGACGAAGAGAAAAAATCACAAGTTACTCCCTCTATTAATTTAAACAGTCAACATCGTATTTTTTTAATTTCCTTAAAACATCTGTCTACGTATTAGCATGGCATTAATTCTTTTGTTATTTCCGCTCACTTAAAGCTACACATCCATTGACAAACGAAAAAAAAAAACGTTAGTCCGCTCCGTTGCAATGAATTTCTCTTCCGTTAAAGAGCTTTTCACAGGATTTCTTTCATCTATCATAGATCCTTGATCAGTTGGTCGAAACTCCGCACTAATTCTTGTTTAACTACAAATAATATATGATCCTCAGACTGAGGAATCGATTGGTTTTATTAGCCAAACGTTGTTTCGTGTGGACAAACCGAAGTAAAAAAAAGCAACGCCAGCACTTAATAGAAAACTCATTATAGTAGAACAAAGAGCTTGTGTCGTTAAATCATCTCAAAGAATTGTCACTTCACTGTTCGCCCTCGCCCTAAAAGATAAATTACCTCGATATTTGACTCATGATGGAAAACGTGCAAAGTGGCAAGTCTCGAATTAAGTGCAGAGATCGTGCACAAAGCGATGCCCCAATGTACTGTATTAGCCTTCGTTTCTACCACCTGGAATAAAATTATCATTTAATTATTGCAAAATGACTCGCAACAAACCTACTCTTGTTAATTTTAATTAAAGAGTACATTTCTAAAATAGTTGTTGTTAAGTTTTTTTTCGTTTTAGTCGCTTTGTAGTAATTTCTGAGGGCTGGAGAGGAAGAACATTACCATTTCAGTGGCTATAATGAACAAAGTTATCCTGTTTATGGAAAACGGTACTGTAGCAACAGAAGGGCATCATGACAGGTGTCCACCTTGATTTTGACGCTTTTGCTCAAGATTTTTTATAAAACCTTTTAGCTACCTTCTCTGTGAGGAAAACTGATACATTGTTAACTTTTCACTTTAAGTTTGGAGCTTGATTTTTTAAAAATTCGTTCATCATTTTCCAATGTCTGTACAGTCCAAAAAAGGCTTCAGTTCAGTTTTCTTAGCCGGTGTCAACGGCATTGTAAATAAATTTGGACTGAATTAAGAGCAAATTCTTAGCTAAAGGACTTGTGTTGTTTTAACAGGTTCTGTGGTAAGGCCGTGTTTAATTTACGATATTCTCTCTTCACATTCGAATGAAATGCTGAAAAGATACCTGCTCTAGGACAGCAAGAAAACACTGAGAAAATCCTTTCACCATCTTTTACTTTGACAAAAAAGAACATCCTGCTAGAACATTATCTTATTCAATCTTTTTCGGCATTTTCCCGTCACTATCAACCGCGCAAGTGTGAAGTAAAAAACAGGCAATCAAATTTCTCAACTTACGTCGCGACCTCAGATATGTTCAATTCTTCTTCCTGGTCTACCGTAACCGCGAATAAAAGTTTCATCTTCAGAACTGCACGCAAAATATTGTCAATACAGTATCGGCTTTTATGAACTCTATCAATGTAATAACAGTATTTAAAAGCGCTTACTTTAGTTTTAAAGCATGCCCTGTGGTAAGTTTCACACCAAAATATATCATTGTTACCTCGTGCGGTTTAATGTTTCGACTCGTTAAGCGACGCTGTTGAAGTCACCATATAATTTTTTCCTCAGTGAGGTTGACGAGCGTCCGTGATTTAAAATAAGCGCATATAGCGGGTAGCATTTTTTTTAAAAATCGCTTTGCATATCAACGATTCCTCAAAACATCTGAAATAACTCAGAATCAAATAAATAATCTTCTGAGGGAAAAACAAAGATTTTGAATTTAGAGAAGTCCGGTGACGTCCTTTTTAAAGAAAACTAAGCGAAAGCCAGTTATTCGCGAGGCACTGAGTATATAAAGTGGTTTTCTTTTGTTTTAAAATAACATTTCACACAATGAGCGCCCCGTGGGCTAGAAATATAAAATTACTTGTAATAAGGGAATTTTGTTGTTTTTAATGTGAACAGGACCAATTAGTTGCCAGAAGAAACAAATCTGTTTCATGTTTTTTTTTCAATTGCGTGCGTATGAATTGACATCGATCGCCTGCGGCCCACTGAAGTCGGTTGCAATTGAGTGACAGAAAGCTATGGAAAATTATTACAAAAAGAACAAAATTTGAAACAAAGGGCTGGTAAATTTGTGATAGCCATTTGATAGGTCATGTCTGTTTTTTTCTGGCAGCTGTTCACACTGATAGCTCAAAGCTTTAGCAATGATTTTTGCTCGAAAAGAAGCATGCTTAATTTTAAGACATTTCTCCTGAAGTTCGGAAGTGATGCGAATCATGCGCGGCGCTTTCATAGCGATTTTGGTACCCGTCCCATTATCTGAATATTTAACAAAAGTAAAATTCGTTTTTTCGTTTGACTTTAATGTATTCTTCAAATGATAAAAGCATCGAGATAATGGCTCAGCTGAATAAAAAGTCCAACGGGGATTTTTGAATACAAAAATTTTCAGCTACACAAAAGATATCTATAATAAATCTTCCAAGAGGCCGCTTTAAACATTTCGAGTTTTCCTGGAGAGACGTTGAAATGATTGTGTATCCTCCTCTGGGGCAAAACTCAAAATTTTAAATAAAGAATGCAAATTTAAACTATGAAAAAAAGCGACTCGTGCTCTCCGATACAATTGATAACTTTCCGGATTTTTTTTTGAGATAACAAAACTACACGTTGAAGGAAAAAATGGTGAAATTGTTTTGCATCAGATCTAGTAGTACACAAATACAGAGGATTCTACGCGTCAACTGTCTTGACATCTGACATTAAATTCCGTAAACTGGACAGCTCGTTTTGACAACTGACGCTATGCTTGGATCAGTTTTGTAATTCCTCATTTTTATTTTTCCATGATAAGTCGTAAATATTTTATCCATTTGTAACAGATGTCCTTAGACCTTTTTGTCAAATAGAGTAAACAGAAAAAGACAACGTGGAATTATTTTTTTAGGAAAATAGCCGGGAATTCGTCGGTTTGGTGCGGCGGTTTACGATAAAACGGTGAAACCATTCTCGAAAAAACTTTGTTGGGCTTCATAATGAGTGCCCCATGATGTACCGATGAAGCCAAAATGTCCGTTGATAAAGCCTGAAGGGTGGCTTGCTGACTCTCTTTGATTGCAATTTGGTTCAATGTTGCAACTTGCGAGACTGTTATGCGAAACAGAATTTTTTGTCCATTGTCCGCTGTTTCCGTTCCCTTTCATTGGTAGCTCAAACGAGAAAGGCACTCGCTGCTCGAAAAACTCCTCCATAGCACCGATGTTATCAGATTCTTCAGAACATGGCGAATACGGATCAGTTGTCGAGACACTACCGGACAAACTCGAGGTTCGACTGGAACTATTTGACACGCGTTCGCTTTCTTCAGACCAGCGTTCGATAAAATCATCGAGCTCTGGTCGAAGCCAGTCCAAAATGTCAAGTTCTGAGCGTTGAAAATCGTTCGCCATCAAACTTGTGGCAGCGGAGTGTCGAGCGCTTTGCATTGGTTGTTTTGCCCAGGGTTTCGACGGCTCATTCCAGAAAGATTCAGGAAGTTTTCGTTTTCTGAGAGGTGTCGGTGACGAAAATAAGTTTTTTGTTTGCTCGTTTGTTTCTTGATTTATTGAAATTTCGAAGTTTTTCTCTTCCTTGTCTTTTTCATGTGCTCTTCTTTTGCGATCAACAAGCTCTGTGTTTCCCTCTGATTGAGTCTTCTTGATACCTTTTTCCGAAATCGATATCGTCGGCAGTTCCTGTTCTTTGGTGGGCCAAGAATTGCCATATGATCCTGAATAAGACACTCCGCGACCTTTAAGTTGGCGTTGAAGATATTTTCTGTGATTCACTCTTCTTTTTGGTTTAACAGGTTTCTCTAGGGCAAATTTAAGGTTGTTAGTCGCCGTACTTACAAAGTTGAGCAACGAAGAAGGCGTCGAAACCTCCTCTGCCAGTAAACCATTCATCTTCTGTCTTCTTTCACACCAACGAACGACAGCAACTAAAGTTAAATTCTTAACTGGTGTGTCGCGATCAAACAAGCGCTAGACTTTTGGCCCAGTTCTCCACCATGGTTAGTTAAATACCGGTAGCGCCACATTTAACTGACTTTAAAACAAAAAACCATACACACTTGCTTAAACGAGTATTGGATCTGTGTCAACTGATGGAACAGAGTTTCAATTTGGTTGATATTTTGGAGAGATGGTCCGTATGAGGTTAGTAAACGCTTTGCACTGGGACGATAGAGAAAACCGTGTCCGCTTGTCTTGTTTTTAACCTAAAAATAGGGGAAATATTAGCACGCCATTGGTCAATCACTTGCCAATTGTTTTTAAACGCAAATGGAGCTGTAAGCCCCTCATTTATCTGTCAAAACAGCGTGACTTGAATTAAAATGGCCTCAATAGCTAATAAGTTGTGAGTCATTATCATACATTACCATTTTCAAATCAAAACATTTGCCATTTACCTCCTGTTTAAAATAACAACATATTTCCATGAGGCCGGGTGACCATCGCAAAAAATGAAATACTCCTTTGTATTTCTGAGATCTAACCAAACCGCTTAAGGTCTTTAAAGGGCCAATCCTTTTTGAAAATACGTTTAATTAGTAGTGGGCAGAAAATTCACCTATCACAAAAGACATGCTATCGGCGCAAATTTTATTTAAGCTCAAGTTTCTTGAAAATTTGACAATACAAAAACCTTCAAAAGAAAAGCAAGTCAACGAACAATGGATTCTGCACCGTTTTTGTCGGCTTTCGGGACTATCAGCGTACAATGTTATAACTAGAAATTATAATTCTAGTACAGTTATTTAATTGCCATTAGCAATAAGAGGCTTTGCCTTCACAGTCTCGAGGAGTGCCTTAACTGTCTCCCATGTTTAGCTTAATTAAAAAATTTCAGTTGAGTATTAACGTGCACATTTGAGTAAAATCCGCGCGTTTTCAAACCACACTTTAAGTTGAATTAATTTATACCATGATTGTGTTCTCGTAAATGTTCCCCTTCCGGGCAAACTGCAATTCGTAAACGTCGGGAACGAAGAATTAACTACGGGGTACGGCACATGTACAGCGAAACCTATAGCTTGCCTTTTTTTAATCAAAGAAAAGACCTGATTAGACAAAAGATTCTCATCACATCACTACGAGAGTGTTTCTTTTTAGAATTTGTCGATGACGAGAAAGTATACATTTCATCCGAATATCAACCCAATCTGACTACAATTTCTTTCTTTTCTAAAACTAAAATTGACGTAACATGGTGTATAGTGCTCAACTTTAAAACTTTGAAAAGAGCCGCAGAGCGGAACCCATTCTACAGCGCAAAACATCTGTTTTAAAATGAGGGGGCGAAGCGTTGATAATACAATGCAGAATTCTTGTTTGTTTTTATCTCACGTAGTCATCTTTTAAAAGGTAAAATTTCAGTTTTTTCCTTTAATTTGAGCAAAAAATGTCCAGGAATAGGGTGATAAAGTTAATAGTCACCTGGGGAGATTTTGCGTGGAAAACTTTTCATAAGTTAATATATTAAATATTAACAGATGCGCACGTGGCGCTTGCATATTGGTCAAAATTGTTACCAATAAAATTAATCGTCTTCCACTTTAGTAAAGAAACAGACTTTTCCATTAAACAGTTTTTTTTATGGAAGTGTCAGGCCACTCTTCTAATTGCTGAGGTAGAGGTCGCTTGAGTTCAATGCCAAAAATGCTTGGTTTTTAATACTGAGCAGAACGCCCCTCTGAACTGAAAAAAACTACCACAGTTTTCTCCATGATTCTTTTATCAGCGTCGCTGGTTTCAAAAAAATAAAATAAAATCGTAGTATCACCGTATAAATATTAATTGAGCTAAAAAGGGAAACATCAAATATATCGTTGTAAAAGTGACACACTTCCCAGTTGACAAAAATGTCAATTCTATGACGTTTTCATGAAAAGAATGACAAAAAACCGTTTCTTGCGTTCATAAGCATGTCACAGTGATTTTGAATTTTGACTTTGTCAAGACTGGTGCAGTTTTTCTTTTCATTGATCAGATACTACTTCAGTGCTGTGATTGGCTAAGCTGTCCGCATTGTTTTTTTTTTTTTGTCCTAAAACTTTTTGTTTCATTTAATCGTTCAAAAACATTGTACAAAATCAAAGTGAGCTGTCCGAGTTTACTAAAACTACATTTGAATCACAATGCTCAGGAAAAACAAATAACCTGTTGATTCATTACTCTCAAAAGTCATGTTCAGAAGTTCTTAGTCCAAATTTTCAGAATCCTTGTCCAAGTTCCAAATCCAAACTCGTTGATCTAAAATTCTAAAGTCCGTGTCCGATCCATCCATTTAAAGGTTCCTTCCAACCCGAAACCCAGTTTAGGTCAGTTTAATATTTCAAATGGTTTCTTCCATTCCCTGAATCTATTTTCCAAGTTAGAGTTTCAAAAAGTCCGTATCCAATTCCTTCTTTTAAGTCAACCAGAACAACATCATAATAATCATATTTTTAACAATAATTAAAACGTTTATTAGTGGCTTATAAAAATTTTACATTTTTAAGAATTCTTAGGACAATATCTATGTAAAGGAAATACTAACTTACAAACGAATTACAAATTACACTCATTCTTTACAACCCTTATAAAT
>NC_090891.1:45148841-45156341 GCF_036669925.1 Montipora capricornis | reverse complement strand
TCAGACCTAGCAACTATGGAACCATGAGGGAAATGGAAGTGACTGTCAGGACAAACAGTTTTCCATCTTGAGCAACAAACCAGATGTGGTCATGTGGAACTGCTTTCAGGGATAAAATAGGATGCAATGTAGCATATTACAGTGAACATGCTAATTTATTACCAGATTTCTGGATTTCAAGATACTGAAATGTACAATGTTTCTCAAAATGACCAATACAGCACAAGGCAGCAGATTGTATAGCAAACAAAGGAATTATTGCAGCAAGAGGACTAAAAAATGACTTGTGATGGTTTTTAAGACCTTTGGTGAAAATTTCTTACAGGTGACTTTTTGCGATACCACCTTTACATTAGAGTGTCCCTTCCTTTGCATATGCGTCGCTTTTGATAATTTATTTTATAATGTAATTGAATACACTTTCCCTAATAGGTGAGTGTGAATGCTGCTCCCGTAAGTTCCTGTTGTGCCTGTCAATAGTTCTTGGTGAAACTGAGAAACCAAAGATGGGGCCATTGTTCCCATTTGGGCATGCGTAGACGTTTGACCGCTGTGTTGTCGCGAGTAGTGGTATACGCTCGATCTGATGCGAGCCCTCTGATTGGTCAATTTCAACGTTAATGAGATGCATCGCGTTCCGATTGGTGGATTCAAAAAGGTTCCTCGTGCTGTCCACGGATCTCCACCGCTTCTCCTGCGTAGGTACGTGACGTCATTCTCTCCTCGTTCACTCGATTCACAGTAAAATAACTTGGCGCGTGTAAGCACGAGGTTCCTTTTCTTCATCCACCAATCAGAGCGCGATACATCTCATTAACGTTCGAAACCGACCAAAGTGATCTGAACGAACGAATACCACTACTGTCACGATACAAGTTCCAGGAGAGACGGTTACACTACGAAAAGCTTGAAAAATACGTTGCAACGTTGCGAGAAGTGTTGCAGAAACTGAACACGATTCGACTTTCTGCAACGGTTTCTGAAATCTTGTCTTGCCATGGCGTGGCGAGACAAGTTGAACAAAAATGTTAAACACAGTAACAGCGACTTTAATTTCACTTTGTTTTGCTGAGTACGTCAAAGAATGTACCAAAGTACGTGCCGAATGTGAAGCACGATTAGTTTTCCTCTTTTCAATAACGTTGTCTTATGGCGCTGCCTTTGACGAAACCGTCGTCGAACTCCTTACCTGCGTTAAGCCATAAGCCTTCCAGTCTAAAGGAAAGAGCGAGATCAACAAACCGAACTAAAGCGTTACTGCATAAAACACTATACTAAAGATGTTGAAATGTGAAGGACAAAGGGTTTTAAATTTTGTTTTATTTTTTATTTTCTTTCCTAGTAAGGTGTGAGTATGAGGTCCTCTTTCGTTCTGCCTGCTTGGGGAGTGCGTCATTCTTAATGTTTTATTCATGAGGATGTAGTGGTTGGGGCACTACTGTAAAAGACCGCCTAACACTCCACGACAGCTGGCAAATTTGTACATCGCTAGAAGCATCTTCATAGAAGCACTGAATATTTAAGAATGGTCGGACCTTGTAGTCGACTAAATCCTCTCCGTCGTATCATTTCCCATCAATAACCTTTTCGTCCTCTGAAACGCGTCCGGAAATCCAACTGTCATTAAATGAAATCAGATGAAAGACGCGTCACTCACTGTAACTGTGTAAGTACCGGATTGTATGTGTGAAAAGCTATATACGGTCAAATTTTACTTTAACTTATTCATCCCTAAAGCGGCCGCCATTGACGAGTAAAATTATCTGGGCTTAGACAGAGCAAAATGTACAAGTCTCACTCTTACGACTGAAACGGGTGAAGGGGACAGGGTTTAAGGCTGCCAACAAGACAAGAGAAGAGGTCGAAGTCGAAGGCAACCCGAAGGCTCCTTTTTTTAAGCTTCTACCTTTACCCAAGGCAGGAGCGGGTGCAACTCCAAAGGGTACCTACACCCCTTCTAAAGAATAGGGAGCTTAAGCAACGACAACGGCGACGGCAACGAGAACGTCACAAATTTGCATATTTAGTGGGTAAAAACAATAGCTTTGCACGCCCTGCACGTGCGTTTTTCACTTTTGTCCATTTTGTTGCCGTCGTCAGCAAAACAACAACGTGAAATAGTCAAGTTTTTGGTTTTATGAAGAACGTCAGCACTTGAGGATAAATTTTCATTTTCTCGCCTAAAATGGAGTGCCGTTCCGACTCGTGTCATCTTTGAGGAATTACCACACCGTTGTCATATTAAAAACGTTGAAAGGGTCACGAAGCGATTAAAATAACGCAAATTTATATTTTGAGATGACGTTCTCGTTGCCGTCGCCGTTGTCGTTGCTTGAGCTCCCTAATAACTTAACAGAACTACGTAAAAAAGTGTTTCTCCCAGAAAAAAAAAAAAAAAGGTTCAGAATTGCCTATTTTCACTTTCAACTTTCCCAGGCGCCGCCATCTTGAATAACTGACCTCTTTAGCTTGTACATTTTGTTATTTTGTTTTCCCATTTCAGACCACGTCATGTTACTCTAGGGAAACGTTTGTTTCAAATGTCGTCTCATGTATACATGTATATGTACGAATACCTTATGACAAAACAAAAGGAAAGTTCCCTTGAGAACATCACGTGGTCTAAAATGGGAAAACAAAAGGTACAAGCTAAAGAGGTCAATTGTGACAAGTTGTTCCAACACGGAACTTTAGATTTAGAATCGTGTTTTCGGCAAGCGGCGAACGTCAGGCTGAAATATGCGCTTCGCCAAAAACTCAACGAAAGATGACCTTTAGCTCAATGACATGTTTTACCTACTGACTGCAGATATTGAGCAAATTCTCAAATGAGAAAAACAAGTTAGAATAACAAAACCGTTGTGTCTTTTTCGACAAGCAGCAGACCCTGTTTGCCGTTTTCCGATTCACGTAGACGTTACGCGTCATAATTCTTTGATTAGGGAGCTTACGCATGCGCGTTTTTGAGACGCGCACGGCAACCGGAAGAGAAAAGAGAGCTTACGAAACGAGGACGACGACGGCTACGAGGACTTCATTCGCGTTATTCGTATCACGACGAAACTATTTCATGTCGTTTCGCGTTAAAAATGTGTAGTAACTATCGAGGAATTTAAACTGGTATGAGTGGGTTGGAAGCGTAGTGAGAGAACTGAAAATTCATCATCGTCCTCCACAGAACCTTGAATTTGTTCATTTCACGTCGTCATTTAGGAGATGACGGCAAAGAAATGTACCAAAATGTAAAACGCACGTTCAGAGCGTGCAGAGCCATTGTTTTTGCTCACTAAACCTATTGTTTTGTAGCGTCGTCGTTGCCGTCGGCGTCGTCGTTTCGTAAGCTCCCTAACATTTCGCTTGCCAGGGAGGTGATGTCTTCCAGATTTTCAATACTGATCATCTCTAATGGAAAAAAGATACTTAGCAACTAAAATGTGGTTGTGTGAAGAGAAGTTAAAAGGGAAAACCGCTCACTTCCAGTTGCCGTCCGCGTCTCAAAAACGTGAGTGCTTAAGCTCCCCATTACACCTGACGTCAGAGCGGCCATATTGGTGGAAAGAACTACAGCGAAAAAGTCTTTTGGGAATTTGACTCTATTATTATGCAAAACTTAAGCTACGTTTTTCTATTGTTTTGGCATCAACATGGCCGTCTTATCACGTGAGTGCAATCAAAGAATAGAGAACAAGAGCGCTTACCATTTGAATGCTATTCTCGGTGAGAATTTTTCGACAATTGGTACTGCATGTTCTGTACTTAGAAAAAGAAAATGGGAATGTGCTGTATCATTTGCCAGAAAAGCGGGTTGTTCCAGATGAAAAACAAATGAAACGGTCTATTTTCTCTGGCACTTGTAATTGTGGACAAATGGTACAGAAACTTCCGGGCATTCCGGTCAAAACGAGAAAAGGGAATACCTCGAAAGGTATTACCTTTTTTCCGAAGACATTCCACCGAGATGAACCGTTCCATTTGAATTCTCTCCGGAATTACCGAAAATTCCATTCAAATGGTAAGCGCTCCTAGGAAACTTAAGCAACGACAACGGTGACGTCATCGAGACCGTCACAAATTTGCATATTTAGTGGGCAAAAACAATAGCTTTGCACGCCCTGCACGCGCATTTTTCACTTTTGTCCATTTCTTTGCCGTCGTATGCAAAACAACAACGTGAAATGGCTAAATTTGAGGTTTCATGAAGAACGTCAGCACTTGAGGATCAATTTTCATTTTCTCCCCTAAATTAAGCGCCGTTCCGACCAGTGTCATTTTTGAGGAACTACCACACCCTTGTCGTATTAAAAAGTTGAAATAGTCACGGAGTGATTACAACAACGTGAATTTATATTTTGAGATGACGTTCTTGCTACCGTCGCTGTTGCTTAAGTTCCCGACTTAAGATCAGATCAGAGTGTCTTTGTTGAAAACTATGATATTACTTTTTGCTTCTTTATGTTCGAAACGAAGGGACTTATTCTCTAAGTTGAGGCCACTTAAAGTTTCACAGAAACTCTTTGAATGCAATACTCCTGACTGCCACCATGTTAAGTGCTATTATTATACATCAGACTCACTATGAAAACTCTGATTGGTCAAGAGCATTCAATCAATTCACAATAGTTTGTGAACCTGACATGATAACTGTAATATCTGCTGCAGATATTACATTTATCATGCCAAGTTCAACGTCTGCCTGGTTACTAAGCCCCTTGGAGTGTTCTCCTCAGAAACAAAATGGCTGAACGCCTTGCTTCTGTTTCTGAGGATGAATTATGTGAAAAATGTATAAAAAAACAATTATTGAATTCGGTTTTCGCATGATATCATGAATTATCAAAACCTCGTGTCGGTTTTGATAATTCATGATATCATGCTCAACCTCATCCAATAATGTTTATTGACGACTCATATATGAATTCCGTAAGTCCTAGAGTCTGGGACTGAGAAGCGAGCGCTCTCACCACTGCGCCATCCCTGCACCCCAAGCCCTTTGTTTTCTCGTGCAAAGGCCCCTGCCGGCTAAAAGATCTGGAAATGAGAATGGGTAATTCCCTTGAAATAAAGCTACATCTTACCAAGGATCTCTTGCACTCAAAAAAGGCATACTGGATTTTCCTACAGTCCTGATCAACACCCTCAACACTCGCATCCAAGCAACTGCTGGGTTTCAATCCATGCTATGCAACAACAAAAAAAGATAATAAATATATTAATGACGATGACATCGGCTCTGTTTTTACTAAAAGAGTATAGGTCAGAAGAACATCTTCAGGGGTGCAGAAGGCCTATTCTTGACTTGTCAACTCACAAAATTAATCTCACGGGAAACAAAAGACTATTTTATGCAGCCATTTGAGACACAACATATGTACTGCTTTCAAAACAACTTTCTGATTTTGGATGACCAAAAATATGAACTTGTATTCTCATTCAATATGGCAGACAAGGAAACTGGTTACTGAGGAATCAAGGAAAAATAAACAACAAACTGTAAGACAGGATACTGTAGGTTAATTCATAGTTTATTGCAGTGACTTATGACAGAAGTGTACACACGCCATGACAATGATGCATGTTTTCATTTTGTTGCTGCAAACAGTTGAAAGAATTCAAACAAGTTTGAACTCATGTGAGTGATCCGATCACTGAAAGGAAAGGAAAGGCGATCACTGAAAGGAAAGGAAAGGAAAGAAAAGGAACTTTATTTAAGTGTTAAGTCGTTCTAGCGCTGGAGCACTAATTGGGGACACTGTAAACTGAAATTAACAATGAAAGCAAATCAAGTCAACTGTAAGTTTTTGACGAGAGGGGAAACCGGAGTAGAGTAGAGTAGAGTAGAGTAGAGTAGAGTAGAGTAACGCAACGCAACGCAACGCAACGCAACGCAACGCAACGTAAAGTAAAGTAAGGTAAAGTAAAGTAAAGTAAAGTAAAGTAAAGCAACCATATTTAATGTTGATAACTCGTAACAATAATTCAACTGACAAACCTGAGGTCCACGGTGCGCTCATTTTACTCCCCCCTCCCCCCCCCCCCCCCACCATCAGTGCTCCGTTTTACGGGCATTTAAAGCTACTTAAGCTACACAGAATGGAAAGAAGTCGAAACAAGGAAGTAAGATCCGGGAATCGAACTCAGGACCTCTTGCACCAAGGCCGTGCACTAACCGACTGTGCTATCCTCGCTCTTCTAGTACCCGGAGAAAACCTCTCGGTGCAGACCAACAAACTCAACCCACATATGACGCCGAGTCTGGGAATTGAACCTGGGCCACATTGGTGGGAGGCGAGTGCTCTCACCACTGCACCATCCCTGCCCAGCGCAGGAAGAATTCTTTCACAGCAACTTGTTGCCTAGTGTGTCCTGACTTTTATACCCCAAGTACTATGGCATGAAAATCAAGGCAGTTACGGGTCACAGGTCAATGTTTCACCAATACAGAAACAACCCAAACTGTTTACCACTGCTAACATTAGGCCAAAAAACTTTTGTTTAGGTTAGCTTTAATGAATGTTTAGGATTCTTTCTATATGACCTGTGATTTGTGACCTATGTTTTGTGTACCTGGCGTGGCAATCATCATCACACGTCAACCTAGTGTAATAACTTCGCTCCGACAAATCATAGAAAGCTAGACCAGTACCCAAAAAGTCACACTGGTTTTGCAGATTACGAGGAGGACTTACCAATATATCAAGAACAGTCTGATAATTCCATGAATGAAGGGGTAGTTTCTAAAGAAACTGTGATTCTGCGTCGGTGGGGAAGTAGTATACAAAAATTTGGTTTTATCAACGGAGTTGATAATGTAAATTGGCCACCGTACAGAGATTCTAAAAGCTCTATCAGAGAACTCTATTAGAATCTCTGTACGGTGGCCAATTTGCATTATCAACTCCGTTGATAAAACCAAATTTTTGTATGATAATTCCATGAGTGTGCATTGGATATCAGATGGCATAAATGGGCAATAAGGTGTACAGCAGTGAGTTGGCTATAACCAATTTCATACCCAATGTGCAAAAAATGGAATAATTTCTGTTTTATTACATTTTTATCAAACTCTGAGGCGTTTTCAATTTTCAAAAATGGCCTGCATAGTCAGTTTCCATATATGATCAAAAAGCCGATAACCAAGATTGAGTGAGCCAATAAGAACACTAGAAATTTAATATCAGAGATTGATTATTTGATAGCATCCTTGAGCAATCATTTTACAAGCCTGAGTTACAAGCCTGAGTTAAATGAACTATGAATGGCGTGACTGAGGCTGCTGTTGGACTGACTTTTGATTGACCTCTTTGCTATGACAACAACAACAATAACATGACAACAGTGCAGTGTAAGAATTGCACAATGGATAATTTATAATGCACCTATCAATGTTAAGCCGCTGGGGGGGGGGGAGGCCGGGTGTAGGAGGGGGATTTGACGTTACAAGTCTGCCCATGGTAGGGACTTTTGATCATCTGTTGAGTTCCGGGGGTCAGGACTTTTGAC
>NC_090891.1:45138841-45143841 GCF_036669925.1 Montipora capricornis | reverse complement strand
TTTTTTTACAATAATAATGTTTACTATTTCTCAGTAAGAGTTTTTTTTAATGATAACAGACCATTTCTTTAGTCTATTAAGGGTCACGAAGTTGTGTTCCATCAAATAATCTATCATATTCATAAGGAAGCAGAAGGATTACGACTACAGAAAGAAGTAATCGGGAGCGGATCAGAAAACACGTTTAAAAATCACGTAAAAGAACATTCAGGGCATGGAAACAATTTGTTTTTCTATTCTATTTTCTGCTTTACAACTTTTTTTTGAAATCCTCCATTTTTCGCTTTTGTCCAACCATTTACAGCCGGCGAAAACCTCAATGTAGCTGTCGATAGCCCCAGTCGCTGGCGCATTTTGACAACCCTGCAAGGTGTCTCGCTGACAAGCTAACGCCCCACCCAGGTAAAATCAAAGCAATGCTCATGGGGCCTATTTCTCCGATCTTTTTACATCACCTCGTATAATAAAAGGCAACTCACCTACCTACCTACCTGACATCTACCACTACAGTGACTATACCCTGCATGTACATCAAAGGAACATCTGAGATTATCACTAGGATCCTACAGCCTTACAACATCCATGTTGCTCACAGACCCATCACTACCTTACGAAAACTACTGACTAACATCAAAGACAAAGACCAACCTAAGGATAGACAAGGAACAGTTTATAAGATCAAATGCTGCTACTGACAGGCCATTTATATCGGTGAGACTGGCAGAAATTTGAACACTTGACTGACTGAACACAGACGAGCGATGAGGAATGGTGACATCAACAATAGCATTTCTGAACACCATCTACAGACAAACCACAGAATTGATTGGGACTCTGCTGCATGTGTTACCTACAGCACTAACTACTACCAATGGATCGTACTGGAAAGCTGGTTTACAAAGTTACAGCAGACACCGATAAACTGATGCCTACAACTTCCCGCACCCTACATATGACTCATCAACAACATCAATAGACAAACAACACACTGATTTACGCTATCACTGTATTGTCTAACATATTCTACGATACACGTACAGACGTTAGACCTATAGACAGATCGAAACGCACCAATCACTGTTTAGTCTTCCCAGCCAATAACATCTAGGCTCAATTGACAGTCGACCAATAACTTTGCAAATAAGTTGACCAATGACATCTAAGACCAGAGTTCTTATAGTATCTACTGACATTACACAAATCACTTGACTCTGAAGATGACTTCCGCTCAGGTTGTTGAAACGTCAGTCAATGTCATCTCAAACAGTCCTTCTCAGGACTACTATCACCCAGACAATTGTACTTTACTTAATTATGAAATAATCACCTATTTAATATTATTGTACTAAAACAATTATTCACCTCATGCTGGGTGAATATCGATGAATAAAAGTCTTGACTTCGTCTCGGTTTTTATTCACCAATGCATATCTTCTTTTAAAACCTTTTAAAACATTACGCGTACCTGTTAATTTTGAATTGTACTCATGATGGTGTGATGTCCTCTCTATATATATATATAATTATACTGAAGTAAGCAATGCATGTTCTTGAAGGGTGTCTGAACAAGCTGGCATTTCAAGCCCGTAATCCTGGCACAATCTGCTGTCCAACATGTAAAACAGAAACAATACTGTTTCCAAGAACTTTTGAAAGCGTTAGAAATCTCCCAAAAAACTTTGGAGTGCTCGAAATTCTTGAGGGTAAAGAAGAAGTTCAGACGGATGGCATCCAGAAAGAGAAAGAAAAGAACAAGTACTTATGCCCCGAGCATGATGAAGCTCTGAAAGTTTATTGCTATACAGATAACTGCCTCATTTGCATCTACTGCCAGGTACATGTATTCTTGCAATTCTAGTGAGGGAAGGATTATGTTAAAAGAATCTCCTTGACTGTGAAGTAGACAGGGACCTTGGGGATAGCTTTTCCGGAGAGTTGTTTTTCGTCATGCATTATTATTAATTTTGTTAACGGTCAGGCTTTATGATGCAGTGTGATTGTAGACTACTTTCCATGTGCTTCTAGAGATCGCTCTATCACCACTTTCCCTCGGCTTGGTTGCGTGACTGACTAAAGCGGGTGGTTCAACTGACTTGGATGGGACTGCTAGCAGTCTAATGTGCTGTGGCCCTCTTATTTATTATTATATGGCTCTGTCTCACAAGGCCTGGGAACTACCAAATTCACGAATTTTATTGGCTGAAATCGATATTGACCGCAGTCTAGATAGGAAAATCTAGACCGGTAATGTTTTACGGGGAAAAGTTGGGCATTCAAATGCAAAAATATTGAGTATTTTCTTCTGCCAATATTTTTTTATGGAAGTGCAAAAAAGCATGATGAGAAAGAAATTGTAAGGAGGACAAGCAAACTTTGGCAGAATTAAGCTCATTGCCACTCATCATCGTTTGCAAGCAAAATGTCAGTTAGTACAAACCAGTTACATTAAATAAATTAAGTTGTTCTTGTTTGCCATATACACAGTAATAAATATCTTATTAACCAAGCTTAGTCAGTCTGTGTGGGAGAATCTTGACCTTGGTCGTGTGTACAGACCTCACATGCATCTAGGTTACAAACCAAAATTCCGATGGAAAATAAATTCTTCATACACAAATAAGCGATAATTTCGTTGAAACATCGACCACTTGGTGGAAAAATTCTTACAAAAACAATGTCCATTGCGCGTTGCTAAAGTTTCTTGCCAACCGCAAAACTTTTGGAGCGTGCAATTTGAAACATACAGTACATTCTTTAAATATCCGCAAACATTGAAAATGAAACTTCCCGCAAAATGTTAAGATGAATTTGTTCTTGACCCTCGTACACGAACATTAACAGCAACCAATAATAATTACACAGAATAAAACTACAATTAACTTGAATCCAAGTTCGAGTGAGGCCTAACACTACTGTGAAGTTTTAATACTCAATTATTCCATCAGAGATCAACCCTAGCATTGGAATTGGGGCCCACACAAGGACAGAGAAAAACTCCGAATTTGTCCTTGTGAATAACATCTCACATACCCACGGCCTGCTCCCGTTCTGGCCTTGTAGCTCAGTCGGCAGAGCAGCGGTGATCTAATCCAAAGGTCGTGGGTTCAAATCCCACCCTGGTCAGAGTTTTTCTTTGTCCTTGTGTGGGCCCCAATTCCAATGCTAGGGTAGATCTCTGATGGAATAATTGGGTATTAAAACTTCACAGTAGTGTTAGGGCTCACTCGAACTTGGATTCATTAACCTGAATATGCTACTGAAGGACAACAATTAATGATTACAATTAACTTTATTCCAAAACACCCTTTGTACATAACAATATGCTGTTATCGTCCACAATCTTAAGTTGGCACAGGCGCCCCAAGCTTAGTGTGAGCATGGCCAACAAAAATATAAGGATTTGTCTGAGAATCCCGATAAAAAGCTTAAGAAGATAATTATGTGAAAAAAAATCTCAATTAAAAAGCCTATAAAACTTATTGCCATGATTGTAGATAGCTTTTTTCCTGTGTGGTTATTTTCCAGATCCGACGCGATTTGAGCCATTTTTCAATTTCTGGGTTGTCAACAGTTATAATAAAATCCCACGGCTGGAGACTAAATTCTCAGGTGCCACCAATTTGAGTCAAATATTCCTGGATAAAATATTCCCATGGTCACAATTTCACATCAGAATCAATTGACAAAGATTGAACTTTCATCTCAACCCACCATGTGAGCAATGTTAGGTGGTGAATATTGCAACAAAACAGCGTGGGAAGGCGGTGCTTTATCACCAAAGTGGCTACGGCTTTGACCGTTGATAATGAACTGACCCTTACCGTAGTTAGTCAACCGCAAATTTCTTTATTCCCCTGGGTCTCTTGGCATGACTGCATTGGCTCAAGCTTTCAAGGAATATATATTAACATGCAAATAAACTTTGTTCGCAAAAGATATTGTGCTACGAATACTTTGTGGCTGGACTTACTGAAGCCAGTGAAATTTAATTATTAGCAGCTGAGAGAAAACAGTCGCGTCACGAGACCCAGAGGAATTAACAAATTGGGCTTGATAAACTACGGGAACAAATTTTATTTGCATAATTATTAATGTTAATTCCTTGAAGGCTTGACAAATACAGTTACATGTACGATCGCAAACAGCCTACTACGTATAAAATCCTATTAACTACCGGTAATAAAAGTGGCATGAATGCGCAAAAGTTTGTTTACTACGGCTTTCAATTCTCACATCTTTCAATGCTTTCCGGTTTTGCGAATGTGTTTGAACTTTGTCAACGCAAAGGAAGCATGACTGTGATTTGACGACTGAGCCAATGCAGTCATGCCAGGAGACCCAGGGGAATAAAGAAATTTGCGGTTGACTAACTGTGGTCTTTCACCCCGGTAAGGGTCAGTTTGTTATCCACAGTTGAAGCCATGGCCACTTTGGTGATAAAGCACCTCCTATGCACGCTATTTTGTTGCAATATTCACTACCTGACGTTGCTTGCAGGACTGCTATTGCGTTGATGGTGGGTTGAAATGAAAGTTCAATCTTTGTCAATTGATTCTGATGTGAAATTGTGGCCGTGGAAATATTATATCCAGGAATATTTGACTCAAATTTGTTGGCACCTGAGAATTTAGTCTCCAACCTTGGGATTTTATTGTAACCGTTGACAACCACAAAATTGAGAAATGGCTCAAATTGCGTCAGATCTGGAAAATAACCACACAGGAAGGAAGCTATCCATGATGGCAATAAGGTTAGGCTTTTTAATTGAGATTTTTCTTTCTTCTCTTCTCTTTTCTTCTTGAGCTTTTTATTGGGATTCTCATACAAATCCTTATAATTATTTTTGTTGGCCATGCTCATACTGAGCTTGGGGCGCCTGTGAAGTTCGCAACTCGATAAGGCATAAATTATCTGAAGAGTTTGATTGTTTGACCATCGGGTTAAAATTTGTGTTTAAAATTTTCAGAGCGAGTCTCCAAAAGGAAACACAAACCAAGGAT
>NC_090891.1:45103841-45128841 GCF_036669925.1 Montipora capricornis | reverse complement strand
GTCAATAAGGGATTTATTATATGGAATAAGACACCAAAAGATGATCTCTGATCCTGTGGGACCAAGCGAGAAATCCTGAGCGGGCAAGATAGCTCGATCTTGCCAATCCCAGCACGGGATTTGGTTCATCTTGCCCACTCACGGAGCAAGCCATATAATAAGAGTACATATTAATTTTGATCTCACCCACCCATCCAACCCACACATGTATGTGAAAAGAGGGCAGACCACAACACTGGGGTCTCCTCCCTTCTCTTCACGAACAAACAGTGTGTGGGTTTTTCAACGTCCTACAGTGTTGATTAACTGGAAAGGCTGTGAGATGGGGCCAACATTTTATAGTCCTTATCTGAGAGGACTTGAAAGTCTAACCTTTGGTGGATGTAATTACAAAGGCAGCACTTTCTCATCAGTTTTTTAAGACCCTGAGTGTTTGTCTGGCCGAAGTTGAACTCACGACCTGCCGCGTGGAAGCTGGTGCTCACCCAACTGAGCCACCAGTGTGCGGTGTCCAGTTATTACCAATGGGTTGACTGAATGGAGTAAAGTGCCAGTCTGCTGAGCAAAAGGTTATAGTTTCAAATCCTTACTGAACTACCTCTTAGTGTTTTACTTAAAGAACTTTCTCAAGGAGATTTTCTGTGATGGACTTATTGGATAAGTGGTTGACCCCATCTTTGAATTCACCATTTGGAGAGAAGAGGGGAAGTGATCCCTGGTATATTGGTTAGGTAATTGTGATAGATCATTAAGCAAGAACCCTAACTAAACAAGTGGCTAGGGATAGCCTACACTTTGTTTAAAGGAATTTTAGCTGATTGCCTTTAAAATTCACAGTATTTCAACGATTTTTTATTTTACATTATCTTGGGCAATATCCAGTCCAGTTCCGTAGTCCAAAGTCCACATTCCATGACGCCACCACATGATAAAGTGTGATCGTAAAATAGTTTTTAACATTTAAAACTGTTGTTAACGGCTTTGACCCCAATCAAAACCAGTAAACAGGTGCTTTACAAGTTTCTACGATGGTATTTGAAAATAATTTTGATACTTTTTCTTAACATTTCCCGCGAGAATTATAAAATTATATAATTAGCACGGTAAGATATGTTAGCGAGTCATAGGATGACCAGATATTGCATTGTGTGCGACAAAAACACAAAAATTCGTTTCCGGTCATGTACACAACTCTGTAATACATATTTCCCCGTTACTCTGTCACGTAGTCGTCCTTGGTTTAGTGGTCATCGCAATTCCCTTTGAACGAGGGGGCAGCAAGTTCGAATCCTACTACCAGACAAAGAAATCCTACATGTATGCATGCCGGGCCACATCACGACCCCCCCTCCAAAAAAAAATAAAAGCAAGATATTATAATAAATATTAAGAAAGAAATGCTATTAATCGTTTTCCTCACAATAAAGAAATACATAGGTGTTAGTTACTTAAACTTCTGTCAGAGTTCCGTAGTCACAGGTTTGTCAATATTTACAGTGCAGTTTTTGGGATGAAATGAGTGTCATCTTGCCCAAAGTAAAGATCCCTTTACTTTTAAGGTCCTTGTTTAAGTTCAGCAATAAGTGCTTACTGATATGACAGCCTTGCCGGCAGGCCTCCTTTTAGTTTTTACAGTAATCGAACAGCAGATAAACAGACTTTGTTTTGTTTTTTGGGTTAGTTTGCTTACGATACACACAACAAACTACCATATGTAGCAAGTAAATTAATATTACATTTTACTCTTCTTAACTGTGTCACCTTAATAATATTAAGTGAGTGCCCAAGTTGTATTAGGTTTTTAAAGTGGCCAGCTAACCCTTGCACTGATAGAGTGACTTTCAATTGAGTGTTGTAAAACCAAAACCAAAGTTATTACTTTGGCCAATCAAAAAGGACAGAGACAATCCAGTAAACCGATCAAAACTTGAGGTAATTACACGTAACCGACACAAAGCGCGGGAAAATGTGCACGCGCAAGCAACTATTGGTTTTCGTTTCACTTTTGATTGATTGAAAAGGTGGCGCGGGAACTTTGAACCGATCACTGAGTGAAGTAATCATAAACCAAAGCAATTCGCTAATTACTTTCGACATTCAATTGAAAACCATTCTAATAAATAGAGGATACTACACGGCAGCGCGGAGATACGAGATTTCTCTTTGAGTGTCGGAACTATTTCACGAGTGAGTGAAGCGAACAAGTGAAATATTTTTCAACACGAGAAGGGAAATTTCGTATCTCCAAGCAGCCATGTAATATTCTATTTATTAAATAAACACCAATGAAATACTAAATCATTTCATGAAAGGCATTGAAAGGCACGATTTTCTTATGTAACCATAGTAACAGTAATATTTTCACGTGTGAAAATAACATGTTGTCTTCACGAGTGAAGATATTATGTTTTCGCGCGAAAGCTCACTTGGTATTTTATTGGTGTTTATATAATAATAATTATTATTATTGTAGGAATAGTAAATCCTTAGACATTAGACCTTACACATTAGATTATCAAAATTGGGTACCGGTATGCATGTAATCACATGCATTTCTGGACATAAGTGGATGACACAGACACAAACCATAGTTAATAGAGGGAAATGGTTATGAAGCTCGGCAAATATCAAAGGAGCAAACAAAGATGCCAAGATTTAGGTTGGACAGTCCACGGCCGTGCACAATCTTTTGTTTTGCGCTCATACACTATGCATGAATTAAGTAACCAACACGTTTCTATTGGTTAGTTCCTCAGTACGGAGTAAACAACTATTGTGTTTTGTGCATGGTCAAGGCCAAAAAAGAGAACAAAAACCTACAACAAAGAAATTTGTTGGGTTTCTTAACCATTCCCCTCTATTAACTATGCACAAACCAACTTTTGTAAGTTGAGTGAACCAAAGGGCATTCAGCTTAGAGTGCTTTGCTCTTAGTGTAGCTATAGCTGAACACCCAGTGTTTGTTTTTCTACACGGTTATACCATATTATTTCCTTTAGTTCATCTTGTTATCATTTAACATTTGTTAAGAAAAGTTCAATTAATTTATGTCACCCTCCCAAGTCTTTTTACTGTTTCCAGAATTTTCTAGATTTTTCTAAGATTCTACTGTCCCGATTAAGTTCTTGTGCATACAGTAAGGCTCACAATAGAGTACATGTCAACCAAAAAGGGTTTTGTTTTTACAAGTTACAAGTTTCATGAAGGTATCAGTTTTAATCACGTTTGCAAGTTTTATCAAGGTTGTAAACCCAAGCAACAATCTTCAAGGTTATGAGTAATTACCTGAAAGGATTCTAGTTGCAGTGCAAGGAGCAGAACCGAGTTTTTGCGGTGTTTGTAATAATCAAGGAAGAAGAATAAATTTACAAACAGCAGTTTGAAAACGTTTCAAAAGTCACTGGAACTATACTTAGAATGGTGAGATTGAAGAATGCTATTAGTTTGAAGATGATTAAACTTGTAGGCCACTAAGCTTATTAATTCGTAAAATAGTTATTTAACCCTTTGATTCCCAACCCGGCCTGAACCAGCCACACTTATTATTTTACTCTTTCTAACGCCAGACGATTTTACTCGTCAGTGGGGAGGCCCCGGGAGTCAGTGGGTTAATGATACAGTTAACAGATTTAAAACTTAATGTTGAATCAAAATGCAGAAATAGTAAGTTTTCATTAATGGTTGATTAATTCCAGATGGCCCGCTAGAGCGTTCAAGTGACACACCTTACGAGACTGGAGAGGAAGATGAGAGTGAAGAGCTTGAGGGAGCAGTGGGTGGGGATGTGACACTGCCATCTCCACATGCAGTGGATTTACAGGAGTTAGAGAATGGAGAGGATTCAAAAACAAGCTTACTACAAGAGCTGCAGAAAGAAATAGACAGACTGCGGCTACTCAGCCCAGGAGGTCAGTTAAAAACATGCAATGAGCCACTTAGTTTGAAGATGAGTCAGCCAATCACTTTTTTGGAGTAGAGGCATTTGGCATCATAATAGACCCACAGGTCCTTTGAATAAAGGAAAATAGAAAAAAAATAGATCGTAATTCATTATGTGATCTGAACAGCCATTGAAAGCTCTACCTGAAATTGGCTGGAGGTTGTTTTTTCATCGTCAGCAGGTGATTCGGATTTTGTTGTTGTTGCTGCTTATGACTTCTGCTTGTCTTAAAGGTATGAGAATTTTCTCACACTAGTTAGCTTATTTGTCTCTTGTAGTTCTTGTACAATAGCTATGGCTAATGGAAGAACTAAGCAAATAGCAACTATCAGCATGGGGTCAATTTTTCTAGAAGTTCTTTTTACTCCACAGGGGATGTTATTTCTTTGACAGATGAATCAGAGGGGCGAAACGACACGTCTGTGACCACTGAATCACAAGGTAACTTACAAAATGTATTAAAATGCCAGAAGACCAAAGAGTGTACAGCAGTGTACGGTTTTCCCAAAGGCTGTAGGTGACCGTCAGGAATACCCTGTGCTACCCCTTAGGGAATCAGGCTGGTACAGCAGTGATCATCTACTGCTTCCCAAGGTACTTTACATATGTCCTCGGCCCACCCTGGTCAGAGTTTTTCTCTGTCCTTGTGTGGGCCCATTTCCATTAGTAGGGCTAACGCTCACATGGTTCATATGGGGTTGAAAACTAGCACTTCACATTACACTCTAAACAGTTAAGTAGAACAGCAAAGCCTCTTGTATACACACACAGACACACACATCTACGCAACTATACTTCCATGTCGGACTTGAATAAAGAAAAGACCCAGTTAGACCTTTTGGTAATCCTCTTACATACACTGTACTCTTTGTGTTTGTCCATTCGCAAGCCCAGTCATCCCTCTGACATCAACTGTCCAATTGTGCCTTTTCCCCTTACCCTAATCAACCCTATCTGTTGTACAGAGAGAACAGAGAACCAGAGAGCATTCAAAATTTTGTCCAATTGTGCCTATGTCACAGACAGATAACTTAATCACTTCATACTTATGCACATTCACCAACTGAAGCTAAAAACTCAACATCTCACTTCCTGTATTTGCAACACACCATGGTTTGACATTTCAGTCCAAGTACTTGTAATGTGTAGGAACAGTTTCCCCTGAGCCACGTTTAACTGCCCATTTACTAAAAATTTACTATTTTAACTCAGTCGTCTTGTACCCTTTCTGGCGATTTAAGTCTTGCAATCTATACTCTTGCCCTTCTCTTCAATTTTAACATCACTTCTGTCCAGAAATACTGGCAGTAAAATTTGCAAAGTACCACCTTAACACGACTTCTCAAAGAAAACATTTACGGAAACCATTACTTAATACAAACATGAACACAAACAAGAAACTTGTTTTACCTGTAAAAAGTTTGTTTTTTTTCCTTTAATAAGTGGTGCGAGAACTTTGAACCAATGACTGAGTCAAGTAATGCAAAACCAAAGCAATTAGCTAATTGCTTTCAACACTCAACTGAAAACCGCTCTATAGGAAGTAGAGGATATTACATGGCTGCGCGGAGATACGAAATTTCTCTTCGAGTGTTAAAAAATATTTCATGAGTGAGTGCAGCGAATGAGTGAAATATTTTTCAACATGAGAAGAAAAATTTCGTATCTCCAAGCGGCCATGTAATATTCTATTTATTATATAAACACCAATGAAATACTAAATCAATATTAAGCCATTGAAAGGCACGATTTTTATAATTAGCCATAGCAACAGTGATTTTTTCATGTGTGAAGATAATATGTTATCTTCACATGTGGAGATATGCTTTTGCACGGAAGATCACTTGGTATTCCATTAGTGTTTATATAATAATGAGTGATAATTTCTCATTTCATAATAATGATAAGATTATTATTCTTTGGTAAACGTATCATCTGTATCTCAAAAACATTTCTCTCAGGTGCTGTTGCTGAAGAAACAAGATCGCTAAAACCAAATCAGAGGGCAACTTTGCTGTCTTCGTATGATCAATCAGAGGAGTCTACTTCCTTGAGCAGCACCCACTCACCTTCATCGCTACCGCTTGACCCAGACGCACTTGACTTATTCTCCCTAACCATCCCTGAGCAGAGTACACTCCTGGAATGCAGTGAGTTGTTGACATCAAAGAACAGGAGCAAATGCTCTGCAGTGGACTGCAAAAACCCCGATGTATTCCCATCTCTTAGGTGCCAGCATTGTTGGTGCAGCTATTGCCCGTCCTGTGCGCCACTTGCCCTTGCATGCCAAAAGAGTCCAATTGGGCACAGCTTTGTGTCTGTTCTTCGGAACCGGGGCCCAAGGATTGCCAAGGTCAGCAGCAGGACAAGGACTAAGCCAAAGAAGCTTAAAAAGAAAGAGGGTCCACCATGGCAGTGCAGATTCTGTACCATGTTGAATGGGCCACAAGTGCTAGTGTGTCTGGGGTGCAATGCACTTCATGAATCGGATACGCAAGAGGGTCGCAATGTGTGTCCCATGTGTACTTTGGTTAATGAACCTGGCAAGATCAAGTGTGAACTATGCGAGACAGAACTGGTCAGCAAGGACCAGGTTGAGGTGGATGATGAAATCGAATGTTAAATCCTTAGAAAGCTCGATTCGTCTTCATTGTGGTAATGCACTGTGAGTACATTACACACTATGTCACCGTGTTGTAGAAGCGCAAGAGTGTAAGTCTGTGATGGCAATAGGCCCGCAGTGCGTGCATAACTCACGAACATGCTTGGAAGCGTGCTTGAGTTTCAACAAAATGAGCCCCAGAATCGGCAAGAATTTGTGACGCCAATGAATAATACAGCAGCCGTTATTTCCAAAATGATGGAATCACCTGGTGATACATAACCTCATTTAGGAGACTAAATTTTTGACTTTGCAGAAACAATGGTCAACCTCAAGAGTTGGGTGATTGTGATCTTTGTGTTGAATTTGCACATTTCTTGTCAGTCTTAAAAGCACTTGAAAGAAAAAAAAACAAAATAACAAAAACAAGAACCCGGTGTCTTGCCATCATTTTGACACAGATGCAAGGTAACTTGTAGTCACTTTCAATTTTGCGATTACTTGTGCAGGCGAAAGGTAACTGATGGTAACTTTGTATATTCTCAGTTCAAAATTTAAGTTGTTTTCATTTCGCAAATTTTGTTGCTTATGGCTAAATATTTTGTTCTCGATCGACACTTCTCAAAACTTCCTTCTGCTCGTCCTAAAAGCTGTGTATCAATATTTATTTACGTTTGCATCAACGTTTGTTTTGCTTAAAGCAGGCTAACAAAATCTGTACCCTGCTTAGTTCGCATTTTTGAGCGTTAAAATCCTATGTTTCTGACGGCAAGTCGTATATTTTGAGGTCACCCATCCAAATACTAACCCCGCCGGACATGGATCAACTTCAGTGAACTTTTGTTTTAGAAAGCTGTCAGGCGCTCAGAGTGCACGCGTAAACTTGTGGTGAAAAAGAAGTTGTAAGAGAACTTGAAAATGGGGAATATGTCAGCGTGGAAGCCAATGTTTCTTGATTCTATTTTATTTTCTTCAATCTTTCTGGGTTTAGTATTTTACTAGTAACCACATGTCTTCTCAGGGGGCTATTTACCTAAGACATCTACCATGGCACTATAATGATAAACGCTACCAAAACAATATCGTGTACTGTTAGAGCTACATATTACGCAAAATAACTTGAATCTCCTGGGAAACAAAACGCAACTCAGTTGACAATTATACAGCGCTGTGTTACTGCTCTACCACACGTACGCAATGCGTGCTTATTTTTTATTTTTATTTTGTTAGACCATTTAATATTATCAGTAATTGAGGAAGTTTGTCTGAATCGAATTTGTGGGTGTACAGTTTTATAGATTTTCCAATGCCCTAACGGAACCCACTTACAAGTGAAAGAGTTCACTCAAAAATGCTTAGATTACGTATGTAAAAAGGTGTCGATATGAAGTTGTTTTCCCTTAAAAAGTGTTGAATTTGATTACAACAGGTAATGAGTTCTGATAGCTTAATGAATTGTTTATTTTTATACGTGTATTATTTTCAAGGAATGTCTTCTTGTACACAACGATGTAATGTAGATGTTCAGCCATTAATTTACAGAGTTATTTACCATTAATTATTTAGCCTGCCCCTCAGACTTGAGGATAATAATCATTAGCATAATTACACAGCTGATTATTGAAAATTCTCTGCGCTGATTGGTTGCACTTGAGGTAATTATTACACGATAATCGCCTAAGCAGTTTTTCATTTTGTTGAGGTGACAGAAAAGGAAATTAATTGATTCAACAAAAATGCATATTTTTCAAAGAATCACCTATATAATTTTTCTAAGACAATAATAATTCTCCTCAGGCTCGGTGAATATCGGTGAATAAAAACCTCAACTTCGTCTCTGCTTTTATTCACTGATGTTCACCTCCCTCTCGCCTTTGGTGAATAATTATTGTTAATTAATTAATTTTGGCATTTTATGTTGATGAATGGTCATGGTGGCGAATTCAGAATACCTGACAACTACTCATTGTCTTCTCAAAGTACCGCCATAATGTGCAAATTAGTTCATCGGTATTTGAAAGTTGGAGCGACTGCAGAAATCAGTGCTACCCAGGGCTATCACATGCAAATGTATCTGCAGCTTTTGAAGAATGCAGTTTGTCACAATAGCGCGTATTTTCATTCCATGATGCGAAAATAAGTGGCCCTGCATTCTGTAGTTTAGTGTAAAATGAGGCATCTATAGAATTTAGGCCTGCCCAGGGATACCAAAGGCAAATTAGTCGGAAGGTTTCTGAAGAACATTGTAGTTGCTATTGAGCATTATATTGCAACTAGTGGTATGTGAAATGTTTTTAAATTTAATAGAATATTTACATCATTAATGATCCCATTGTAGATACTGGTAAGCATCAAAATGTAACAGAAGCTCATGACCTAACCAAGGGTATTTGAAATATATCAACATTAATATTATTAAAAGTAAGGTGCTGGTAAAGAAAGTATTCATCAGTCATGATGGAGAAAGAACAAAGCAGCGCAGTCTCTGCCACTGTTTTCATAAAACAAAGGAGCCTATGCTCAATTAAGGAAGGGCCCCTGCAGAATCTTGCCAAGAACGCAAGAAATTGAACTTTTGACCCTTTGATTAGTAGTCTGTATGCACTACCACTGAGAAAAAATTGATGGCTCAAAGAAGTTTCAACAATTTGGATGGAATATTAACTCTACAACACTGTTTCGGGTAAAAGCAATGATGTGGTGGCAAATGAAATAACACTTGCTTATCAAGACACAATCATTAGTGTGATGTGATATGTTACCATGGCAACAAAGGAGCTATCTAAAAACTCCCTATGTTCTGTCTTTAAATTATTACATCTCAAAAACGAACTTTGTGACCCCCTGGAGCAGATTCAGGGCCACCCTAAAATTTTCTAATTGTGAAGTTGGCTATACATCTGCTCCAGAGATTTTTTTTAACGTTGCGAAAAGTTTTATCTTAGTCTGGTTATCACATTCCAGCAATAAAAATATTCCGGGGCATTTAAAGACAAAATAAGGGTGTTTTTACATGGCTGTTTGTCGCCATGGTGACCGTGACCTATGACGTCACATCAATAAGTGCAGCTTGTTAAGAAATTATTGGTGTTTCAGATGGTACCATTATAAATATTGCCTTTCAGTGAAACAGTTCAGTAGATTCAATCCTTTCAAATTCTTCAGTTTGTCTAATTCGCTACTTGGAGCGTTTACCATTTGTCATCAAACACCGAAAATTCCGGTTGGAAAATCGTATATTGCATACGTGGGTTGAAATTGACACCAACACAGTTTTCATAAAGATGACAGGAAGTCGTGTCTCGACCCGCAAATGAATATTAGGTAGGTATAGTGTTTAACGACAGAAAAAAGATCCATTTTGTCACTATGGTGTAAAATGAAGGTTATTTGGGAAGCCAAAAATATTTCTTTGAGTTCCTGGATAATCCAATTTATTGCTACGACTTACTAGTGCGAAGATTGTTTACATTACTCATTAGCGCGAAGATTTTTCAACAACATTATGTTGCTTTAATCTCGGCAGGTATTTTTTTGCAGGTTGCAGGTTGAAATTTCATTATAACTGGAAAACCGCTGGCACTAAAAAGAAAGGTAAAGCAATGGACTTGCCGTGACTGTTACATGAAAGGCTAACCTTAGGCCTAAAAACTTTTCTTTAGGCCTAATTAGACCTACAGGTAGCTATTCATGTTAAAGTCAGCGGTTTTCCAGTTATAATGAAATTTCAACCTGCAACCTGCAAAAATACCTGCCGCTTTAATCTAACCCAAAAACATTCAGATAGTAAAAAACTTCATATTTATTAACGTTTTCCTTCGCTTTTGTGTGTGTCAGCATTGTGATTTGCGATAATTCAGGTCAAGAAACACGAATACTATGTGAATTCGTAACATATAAGTATTAATATTATATATTCTAGTATTGACCCCATTCATGTAATTCAGCCTTAGCTGCAAAACGGAAGGAAATAAACACAGTATCATCACAGTATCATCAACATCAAAAAATTCAGGTGTGCCGTGTTCGAAGTTTGTTTATTGCATCTCATAGATGTTTAGTTTGAAACACTCTGTTTTGAATAAAACAGACGAAAGAAGGTTTCTTGACCCGACAGATGAAATGTAAATATTCAGTTAAATATTAGAACAAAATGTAGACAAACGAAAGACGAAACTTCTTGGCAAAATAAGGACGTTAACCCCTGAAAACGTTTCATTCACATGTAAACTAGACCCTCCGAGAGGGTACACTGGGTTGCCTTTGTGGTACGTGCAACGTTCCACGCAATTTTTTTCCAGTTTGGGGGGGGGGGGGGGGGGCAGGGGAGTGGAAGGAAGGGAGGGTCACCCAGAAGTCCATACCGAAAGTCATACCAGAAGTCATACCAGAAGCCATACCAGCAGCGAGGCCCTTTGGCTCACAGGTCCTCACACGTTCGTACGACGAAAAACCAGATCCTTTTCTGAGGTTAAAAACCTGGCTACCGGCCTATTAATTATCATTTGTCAGAAAGAAGAAATTCTGTCCTCTTTAAAAAAAATGACACGCCACCCCCCCCCATTGCTTACGTGTGGTAGTGAAGTAACACAGCGATTTATTCCATAAAGTCAAGTAAGCTTGTGTTGTCTTCCAGAGAGATTCACGTTGTCCTTGCCGTAACATGTAGCCTCTAACAGTGCACGATATTGTTTTGGTATTGTCTATCAATGTAGTGCCATGGAAAGTCTTGGTAAATAGCCTGAGAAGACATGTGGTTTACTAGCAAGTACTGAGCCCAGAAAGGTTGAAGAAAATAAATGGAAGTGAAAAACATTGTCCTCTGGATGACCATGTCGTGACAGTTGGTCTTTGCGTAATATGTAGGTCTAACCAGTAACGACATTCTTTTGGTATGTCTCATTGTAGCGCCATGGTAGAGGTCTTAGATAAATAGCCCCTTGAGACGACATGTGGTTACTAGCAAAGTACTGAACCCAAGACATATTGAAGAAAATAAAAGGGAATCGAGAAACATTGGCTTCTGGGGCTGACATGTTGATCATTGCAACTTCTTTCCACCACAAGTGTAAGCGTGCACTGACAGCATCTGACAGCTTTACAAACAAAAGTTAAAAGCTGAAGTTGAAAGCTGAAGTTTACCAGTTCGGCGGGGTTAGTAAGAAATATACCACTCAGTAACAGAAATGCATAGGACCGGAAAATTCTATTTTCTGCATATCAACTGCGAACCAAGCAAGATACAGATTTGTTAGCTTGCTTTATGCAAAAAACAAATATTGATGTAAAAGTAAATAAATATGGATACACAATTTTTAAGAAGAGCAGAAGGAAGTTTCAGGACGGTCGATCGAGAAATAAAATATTTTGCCATCGGTACAAAAATCTACGACATGAAAACAACATTATTTTGAACCACGAATATAAAAAAAGTTACCATCAGCGAAAAACAGTCTGGGAGATTTTGTTTTTGTTGTAATTGTACAAGTTTGGCTGCACCGGGTAAATCGCACATCGAATTCAGCGGGTGCTCTGATCAAGTTTTTACGCGTTATTTTACCGCGGCATGTTGTACTCGTCGAAACAGTGAAGCAACTGTGTCAAATGATGCCAAGCTACCGGGTTTTTGTTTTTGTTAGTTTTCTTTTTCTTTCGATTGTTATAAATTTTGACAAGAAATGTGCGAATTCAACACAAAGGATCACCATCGCCCAACTCTCACACAGGTTGATCTTGTTTCTGGAAAATCAAAAATTTACTCTCCAAGACAAGGTTATTTATCAACAGGTATTCCATCGTTTTGGGTAATAGCAGGCTACTTTATTATTCATTAGCGTCACAATCTTTTGCCGATTTTGGGGGTTCAATTTTGTTGAAAATCAAGCACGCTTCCAACACATCTGTTTATTTTGCGTGATTATGCGTTACACAAAATTCTCCCCGTATCACATTTGCACACATGTATGCAATTTGCTAAGCTCGAAAATTACACAACATGATAACTTTCAAAAGCTGGAAATTTCACAGAAATATTTTCCACCGAACATTATTGAAACACAAGCACAGATATTGGACTATAGAGGCAAGAAACCTTCCTATTTCATTGTGGCGTGCGTGCAAGCGAAACACACAATCACAAAGCAGATGCAATTAAATAAATTTCCTGACAGTTCCACATTCAACCCTTTTCGAAAGACCCTTGACCGTAAATAATAAAGCACAAAAGAGCGACAACAAGCTTTCATTCAAGTAATTTTTCCCTGTCACATTTACAATTTTTTTTAACCTTGCAGAGTTGAGTACAAAATGAATGTTACTTGCCAGACAAACAGGCAAAATTTAAATAGATCGACGTCAGTAAACACTGTGAAACCACAACGAGAGATCACAGATCTACCTGTGGTGTGTCGATTCCTTCTCTGTCTTGTGTTGAACCCGTAAGTTACCAGAGAAATTTCCATTTGGTTTCAGTTGTTGTACGTACACACCACCTTAGGCTTGGCGAAATATTTAGAAGTACAGCATATTTTGATTTCGGCTCGACGGGCGAAAGATTCACGCTGTCGAAGTCCCATTACTCGTCGCTTTTTAAGATTCCAGATCTTTAGTTTCACCGGCACTGTCTTGACGTTCCATTCTTGAGCTCCCATATGGGTATATTTTCTTTAAAGAGGTACTAAAAACGATTCGCGTTACAATGACTTCCGACGCCATTACAGGTTAATTGTGCGCAGAGCAAGCTACGCATTACCCAGCCCCTCAAACCTAACAAAATACCACAGAAGACTCTAGGCACAAAGACACCACTTAGCAGGGGGAGTGACAGGCATGACTTTTACCGACACGGAAAAAAAATACCTAAAACGGAAATCTACCCATTTTCTGACTGGGTTTGGCAACCCAGTAACAAGAACGTTGACACAAGGTGATCACGTGCACCTTTATGGTTGCCTAGCACGTGATCAATTTCTTATCATGACCTTTACTTGCTCTTGATTCAAAGAAGTCAGAGACTGCTGAAAGTTCAGTGTTTTTACGATCTATTGCTGGAGTCCATGAGTCAGGATCCTACTCATGGTCTCCTCTCTATTGCCATTTAATCTTTCGCTGGGAATTTATTTATATACAAACTATGTTGTTTTTTTTCTCCACCTGTGTTTTGGCTACCCTGGGTGCCAGAGGAATTTTAATTTCAAGATCGGAGAGAACGCTCCGCGATTCCAAATCAACGGTCGACCGTTGACCGGGGCGTTCTCTCCAACCTTGAAAGAAAATTTCTCTGGAACCCAGGGTATCTTTTAGCTTGCCGTTTACTGTCAACTCCCGGCTTTTACGTTACTTTTTGGTGCAAACTTAGAGCCAAGAAAAAAGTTGTCCTGGCATCAGCTAAGATTGAAAAGAAGAGGAATCACGAAGCGGAAACAACATGTACAGTCCTTTGTGTGTGGAATAAACGTTTGCTTAGTGCAACTGGAAGGCATGCATGACATGCTGGAAAAAGTCCTCTTAAAACGGGAGAGGGCACCATGGGCGAATTTTTCCGTGTACAGTATTTAAAGAGCTTCTGTAATCAACCGACTTTCAAGTGGTACAGTGTGCATCAGGTGGTTTTATTACTATTATTTAAGTATTAGTTCAGTTTCAGAGACTTTCTTATTTCAAATACAATCGGACCTCTGTTAAGCGACCACCCTGGGGACTTTGAAAACTGGCCGCTTAATAGAGGTTGGCCGTTTAATAGAGGTACAATATAAATTGGGCAGAAATGGCAGTCAGCCTAGTTTTATTGCCTCAGTCTACTGTGTATAGCAAAATGCTTGTTTAAAAGTGAACATCTGTGAAGATAAATGCAAAAATCATTGAAACAAAGTTCAAAGATAACGTGCAAAGTTCTGTTGCTCTAACACTGAGAGCACGTAGTCGATTTTCAGTACTTTTTAGTGTTGAGTAAATACAGGAAAACATGTTAATTTATATAACAAAACATCAAGTTTCTTAGGGCTTTTTTGCATCAACAGTCTGTCAAAATTTTAACTTAAAAGATATCACGGGCGATTTATTTAATCCGTCACTGCTGTTTGCCGTTGTGGAGCTCGGAGTTGTAACGAGGCGATCATGTCATTTCCATTTCCGATAGATTAAATTGGAGATTAATTGCAGTTCTTGTTGTTATCAGTTATCACTTTCATATTATCTGTTACCATTTCGCTTGAAAAGATAATTTGCTGGCTGCAAAAAGGTGGCCGCTTAATACAGGTGGCCGTTAAAAAGAAGTAGCTGGGAATTACTGAATTTTTCTTGCATTTCAAACCTAGGTGGCTGGAGAAACTCTGAAGACTATTCAGGACGACTGAAAAAAAAAATTGTATCCCTTCCCTCTCCCCGAGGGGGGGGGGGGTGAATAGGCCAACGGATCGGCGGATTTTTGGAAATATCTTTGCCCGGATTTCGGATTCAGCGCTACGTTTTAACGGATTTTCGGATCTTACAATTCCAGCGGATTGCGGTTTCATCCTTCTTTTTGGCCCGGATAATGGAATTTTGCCTGTAATAAAAATCGGGTCGCGGATCTCGCCGATCTCGTTCGGATCACGGAACTCTCAAATCTACCTTCTTGCAAATATTGAGCAGATTTGGATGTAGGGACTTTTTTAACGGATCGATGGATTTTGTTATTAATCCTAACGGATCGGCGGATTTGCATACCCCCATTCACCCCCCTCCCCGAGAATAGTAGGGAGCCTTATGAAACGACGACGCCGACGGCAACGACGACGCTACAAAACAATAGGTTTAGTGAGCAAAACCAATGGCTCTGCATTTTAGTACATTTCTCTGCCGTCATCTCCTAAATGACGACGTGAAATGACCAAATTCAAGGTTCTATGAAGGACGTTAGCACATGACGATGAATTTTCAGTTCTCTCTCTACGCTTCCAACTCACTCATACCAGTTTTAATAATTCCTCGACAGTTACTACACATTTTTAACGCTAAACTACATGAAATAGTTTCGTAGTGATATGAATAACGCGAACTCGTATTTTAAAATGAAGTCCTCGTTGCCGTCGCCGTCCTCGTTTCGTAAGCCCCCTAGTGACATACATATGACCGTTGGCTAGAGTGATCGCGTTTGCGGAAAAAAACGATTTTTGTCCTTTTATTCGGTCGTAAACTCGTTTCCAGAGGCATGGTCCTTTTGGCCAGCGCCGCAGAACTCTTGATTGAGGTGCGGTGGGAACGAAGGATTTCAAGGCGGAGGTATCCACAGGTTCTGTATTTTCCTCATTTATCTACCAGTCAAATTGAAGCTTCAACATCCCCCCCCCACCATGGGCATACCTCGGGCATTTGACTCCTTTTCCTGCCCGGGGGAGGGGGGGAGGGGGGAATGGGATCATCTTAGTCTTCCCGTGGGCGGGGCATTTGATCACCACTCATAGGGGGTGGGGAATTTGATCGCTAGCCTCCATTTCATGTTCTGTTTCCACGTTTGGTTTGATAAATCATGGCGGAGACAAACTTTGAAACATTCAAAGGTTCCACAGGAAAAAATAACAGATTCCCATTTTTGGATATTTTAGGGTATTTTGAAGAATGCCAATAAAAATCCCAAATTTGGCAAAGTGAGACAAGTCCCAACCAGGGAATTCCCAACCAAGTTCCCTGATTGGGACTTGTCTCACTCTTCCAAATTTGGGATTTTTGTTGGTATTCTTTAAATACCTCAAAATAGCCAAAAATGGGAATCTGTTATTTTTTCCTGTGTTCGTGGCTGATTGGTTGAAAAGGTAAGACCTACACAAACTTTGTTCCGTATTTGAAGGTATTAAGAACCAATTTATATTATCTTTTAATATATAAAGATGTTAAATTGTACATGTATTTACAATATAAACAATAATGCAATACAATACCGACGTCGCCGGATACGACTAAAAAAAGACTTTCAATTGCTTTGACCGACCCGGTGTCTTTATGAATATTTTAATACATTTGCGACGATTGATATGTAGGTTTTGTTATTGGCTCTCTTTGGACATTTATACCTGTTACCTGTCGTCCTTTTTCCTCGTGCCGTGTATGGCCCTGGTTCTCCTTTGTGTTGTGTGACTTGTCTATTAAACCATGTTTACATACACAGCTTCAGAAGCATAATAAAAGCTACTGAAAAGTTAAAGCAGTAATCTGGTAATTTTCCCGGGGGTGGGGGCATTTGGTCACCTGAAATGGACCTATGATGAGGCATTTGAACAGCTTTTTGGCCCGGGGAAGGGGGTATTTGAACAAAAATTCAAATGCCCGGGGATTTGCCCGGGGAGGAATGTTGAAGCTTCAATTTGCCTGAAACATACATGTAAAATTAATTTCCATTGCTTTGTTGTCTGTATGCTGAATTCTCGTGATGTAGTTCTTCACTGCTGAATTCAAACGAATCGATTGAAGCAGCAACTTGTATTTTCATTCGGGACACTGAAAAATGCAGACTGCACTGTGTGGCTTGATTCTCAGATGGTCGCTCGTGTCACGCAGTCTTCTCCCTTTCCCTTACTGAATGCATCTGATCATCAGCTGTTTTGTGTTGTTTAACACATACATTCACAATAAATTCTTAATATGACCAACAGCACTAATTATTTTTTGCTTGGTAGATTGTTTACTACTCCTTTGCAACAATCACAAATTATCTTTAACCTTTATACTCTGTCTCTGTATAAAACCAAAGTGAGTTAGGCTTGCGACTGTGAGCTTTCATCTTTTGCTCATTCTTACGACCCACTCTCTTCTATTAGTTTTTCATTGTTCCTTAATGTGAATAGGCACCTATCCATGTCACTGGGACGAAGATGCTCATCAGTTTGTTCAGCCATGGTAACATTTTAAATTTTATTTAAAAATTTACGGCTTGGAGAAAGTCCATTGTAAACTTTGTATGACATTATATATACAACATTTTTTACATTTTCAAAAGGTAGAATTCATGGTCACTGAGCAAAGCAATTTCTTATAAGTGATCACCACATTCATGTGACCTTTTGTTTTGATTATTTATTGATGTTTTGATGATAAATTGGATTTATTGAAGTTGTGAAGATAAATTGGATTCTGTTTACTCTTGGAGCTTAATTAAGGGTTCTGCTTCTTATAGTGGCAAAATGAGAAACATGCTTTGATACACACACACAAAAAAAATTCACTTCTTTCCATTGTAATATTTTTTGTGCCTTATATTTTCTCCATATTTTTTGGCCAAATAAAGCTTCTGCTGATAATTCAATCATTTTTAATTTGACAGCCCTTTAAGCAATGGTGTAAACATTCATGTAACTCAGTAAAAATGTAAATTATGAATAGGTCCGTCCAGTAGTTCTGCCTTATTGTAGAGAAAGCAGGTTTATCCTAGCAAGTATCAGTTTGAATAATTTCTTTTGTGTACAATGGTGCTAGGTATTATAAATTCTTTGGTCACTTTGCAGGCTGACGAAAGTTTCCCAAAATTCAAACTGCTCACGACAGCAGTACGTGTACAATATCATACTAAGTCAAGAATCACTGTTTGTTTCGTTCTCAAGTCATTCTGTAATTATCATTATTAATATAAGTTTTGTTGTCATTCATATTATTATTCCTTTCATATATACATGTGTATATCTCTTAGACGTCAGCACTGCAGTGATGATGCCCAGAAGGCAGAAACATTACTGTCTGCAGTTAGTTATACAGTTTTTTAATTAATTAATATTAATAGTGATTTGTCTAATTTATCGTCATCAACTTTGAAGCAAAACTTTATTTTCTTAGGAACGAGAGAGGCTGTTTAAATCCTCCATCGTCGATTACCAAACTTCAACAACAACTGACGCACTGGGTAAAATACTACACTGGGTTTCTACCATTGACCAGTTTTTATACTAGAGATGCATAATTCATCCGGGACGAACTTGGGTAAACATTTTTTCTGCGTCTCTTAAATTCGTCTAGTATAAAGTCGGGCACCAGATGCATTATGCGTCCGGACGAAATATCCACTTTAGTGGGTCTTCGAAGACGCGCTAAACTGGACAGTTCCTCCAGACGCATTATGCGCATATGTTCCCGTGTTTATACTAGACCAATTTAACAGACGCAGAAAAAACGTTTGCCCAAGTTCATCCCAGACGGATTATGCGTCTTATAGAGTTCGTCCCGTCTATACATTAGACGGATATCGATATTAAACATGAGAGATGCATGATTTGTCTGGACGGATTATGTGTCTCTAGTATAAAAACAGCCAAATTATTTTTAGCCTTTGCTTTTTACATGGGTACTTCATTCAAGTTTATCAACTTTCTAAACTTTAATTATGCGGTATTGACAAATCCATTCCCTGGGGTGGCAATTAGTTTCATTTTCATTTTCTGAACTCTCCCGGTTCATGTTTCTAGGGCTAATTGTTACGGTGGAATCTCCGTTTTGTGAAATTTTAAGGCTCTCCTCGCCCTAACTCGTTCATAAAGGCATTCCTGTCGTGCAAAGCTCCGTGATCTCAGCCTGCATCGACACTTCACAAATGTCACTTCTTTGCCCTCCCTTCATCTCTTTAATAGCTTGCTGGCTGCATAAAAACCAAACTTCTGGGAATCAAAAAACCGTAACAAAACAATCCCAATGATTGGCTAATGGTCACATGATTCCTAGAAAGCGAAAGATCTCAATTCTCGACGGGTTGAAGTTTAGCAACATGGATATCCCAAAGTTGCTTTTCAATCTTCGCGAAGAAGCCTCGTGTCCGGTGTGTAAAGACATCCTTAAAGATCCAAGATACCTTCCCTGTTTGCACAGTTTCTGTCTGCACTGTTTGAGCAATTGGCATCGAGCGAGTGGCGCTCAAGTTGATTTGAGTTGTCCGAAGTGCCAAGGCCGTAGTAGAGTTCCTACAAGCGGTGATTTGAAAGATCTTCCCACAAGCTTTTTTCTCAGCGGCTTCATCGATGCCCTAGCTATTAAAGACTCTGACAAGACGCAAGTAACATGCGGAAACTGCGACAAGAAAAGCTCTGAAACCTCGTACTGTTTTGAGTGTTGCAAGTTTTATTGTGAAGAGTGTTCAATTGCGCACAACATCATTCGAAGCTACAAAGATCACCGCGTTCTGGCCGTGAAAGATTTCCAAGAAAAAGACTATGAAGTAGTAGTAAAACGACCTGTGTTTTGCTCAAGGAAGGGACACGAGAAAGAAGAGGTCAAGTTCTTTTGCAAGATTTGTCCCGAAAACACGGTTTGTCAAACTTGTGTCACGTTGGATCACGCAGGACACAAAGTTACATTAATCCAAGAGGAAGCCGAAGCTCAAAAGATCGAGATAGCAGGTCTAATTCATACCCCAAGAGACATCTTGCGGGAAAAGGTGAAGATAATCACTCAAATTGACGAGGACTACGCTCAACTTGTTCAACGAAGTGAAGACATGTTAAGAGACGTGGATGTGTTTGTTGACAACTTAACGAGGAGACTTCAAGAGGAAAGGCAAAATATCAAAGCAACAGTGGAAAACGAAACCAAGAAATCGCTGGAGAGTCTAACGACCAAAAAAACGGCGATTCAGAAGGAAATTAAGGAGATCGAATCAGCGCTGGAAAAAGCTGAGAAACTTTTGACACATAGCACAGACGCCGAGGTGGTTCAGCTAAAGAAGCCATTGCAAAGCATTCTTGAACGGGTAGGACAATTGGAACCATTTGAGCGTGACCCTGAAAGCCTCTTTGAATTGGCTTTCGTGGAAAATAACAAGATCCTGGAGACAATCAACGGTTATGGCATTGGTCTTTTGAGATTTCGCAGCACAACTGATTCATGCGAATCTGTTGCCGAAGGCAAAGGACTTTGTGAAGGAACTGTTGGGCGTGAAGCTCAATTCAATTTAACGACAAGAAACGCGGCTGCCGAGCAATGTTATAATAAGAATGACAATGTAACTGTAGATTTAACAGGCGAGGGAGAGCAGGAAAGTAAAACCACATTTCTTGTTAATGATAACAAAGACGGGACCTACAAAATCAGCTGTTCTCCTACATTTGGAGGTAAATGTAATTTGTCAGTTAAGGTAAACGGGCAACATATTCGTGGTAGCCCTTTCTCTGTTGTCATTAAATCTTTCAATGTCAAACCTGTTTTATTTTTTGGAAAACTAGGTTCGAATGAGGGAACGTTTATTGATCCTCGCGGGCTAGCAGTAAATTCAAAGGATGAAATCGCAGTCACTTCCGAACACAAGGTGCAGATATTTGACTGCAAGGGCAATTTTCTGAGATCCTTTGGTCGTCAGGGTAGCGACAAGGGACAGTTCCAATCCCCTAGAGGGATAGCTGTTGGTAAAGATGGAAATATTCATGTTGCAGACAGCGGGAACCATCGAATCCAAATTTTTAACGAGGAGGGGAGGTACATGAGTATGTTTGGTGGGAAAGGAAGCCTTGATAGCCAGCTCAAGGATCCTCGGGGTTTATCATTGGATTCCAATGGCAATGTCATTGTTAGTGATAGGGGAAACAAACTCATTAAGTTTTTTTCCCCTGATGGAAAGTTTCTGACGAAGATAGGTGCTGGACCCAGTTCTCTTGATTCTCCTATTCATTGTGTTCAGTCTGGTGATTATCTCATTGTGTCAGACAATGGTGATCACAGTGTGAAAGTATTCACCCGAGAAGGGGAGTATTCAAGCACGTTTGGCACAAGTGGGACTGGGAATGGAGAGTTTCAAAGGCCCTGTTTTTTGTCAGTGACTGAATCAGGAGATGTACTTGTCTGTGATTCGAGTAATCATAGAGTGCAAGTCTTTGAACTTAACGGTAAGTTCATTGGTAAGTTTGGAAAAGAGGGCAGTAACGTAGGGGAGTTTAAGTATCCAGTGTCAGTAGCGCTCCTCAGTAATGGCCAAATTGTTGTGTCAGAATATGGGAATGATCGCATACAAATATTTGATGAAACTTGAACAGGCACTTGCTAAAAGCCAATTATCTAAAGGAAGTTTGATTTTCAGCTTTCAGGGACCGTTCCTTTTATCTGATTTGCTTGTAATTTGGTGAACTCTTTCTGTATTTTATCTTTGTGACAATTTTAGTCTTCCCTTAGTATATTCATTGCACCATTAAGAACTTTAGTTTTAGGTCTTAGATTTCTGTAATGCGCATTCGAGCACATCCATATGGAATTTGCGCACTACAAATTTTGTATCATTATTAGTATTAGTATTATTATTATTATTATTATTATTATTATTATTATTATTATTATTTCATAGTCATACTGCTCAGCTTAAGTTTTTAAGAGCTGGTAAATTTGTGGTGTCGGGCAACAACAAGTTGCCAATGAACACCAAAATGTTTCTTTTCCCTGTTCTTTACATTTCCAATACTTTTCTTAGTATCCTTGCTGATCCCAGCAATGCAGACTTCTGGATTAAGGTTATTATTATTATTATTATTATTATTATTATTATTATTATTATTATTATTATTATTGTTATTATTATTATTGTTATTATTATTATTATTATTTTTGTTGTTGTTGTATTTTTGAAGGGTTTCACTTCTAATGAATATTGCGATTCTTTGTTCCTGGGATTGCTATAAAAGGGAAGAGAACGTACAACTGAATTTTTTTTGGCATTGAAATTCATCTTGTTCTAAGAAATCGACTTGTAAGAAAACATGTATCTTTAGCAGCATGAATTATATTGCCCAGTGAGTTCTGATATTGGTAACATGAACTGAGCTATGACTGATCTAAGCGAGTAGTTATCTTAGTAGCTTTGATTTGATTAAGAAAGTAATGCAGTTCACTTTTAAGAACAACTTCTTTATCATTTGTATTCAAAATTTTCGTAATAATCACTTGCGTAATTGTAAGTACAACGTTGTAGCTTTCGATGTTAAAAAAAATCGTTTCGTATTTTGTACTGTACGTAAGAAAGTACCCTTGTTACTTAACAATTTGTTTCATATCAAATTAAATGTATTGTGGAATCATTCTACAGAAGCAATATGGTAGCTGTGAGTAATTATATTATCTTTATAATGATATACAAGGGCTGTGAACCTTAAAAAATCTAATTGAAAGTTTGAAGAAATGGAAATAAAGGTCTTGTGTGCATATGTTTGTCTACGTGAGTGATCTCTTATGTTTCCTTGCCTGGGGTTGGAGGTGTAGGGCGGCATAAATAGGGTTGGCCCGGTTGGGTGTGTGTGGGTGTGTATTGGGGAGGGGGGGGGGGTTGGCTGACGTGATAATTTATGTCTCAGTGTGAGGGGAGGAAGAGGTTGTTGAAATAAAATCTTCTTTAACAACTAATAGCCCTTTTCACGGTTAGTTTTTCTCATTTGCATTACAATGTAATCTAACGTGAATGTGAGGCAATTTCGGGTTAAAACTACAAAATAGCCCGAAATTGCCCCACATACATGCTAGATTCATTGTTTGTAATGCAAGTGAGAATACCTAACCGTGAAAAGGGCTATTGAGGTCAAGCGGGGATGGCTCTGGAAAACTTGATTGGAACGCCAGGTAAAGCCTAGCCCTCCAAGATACGTACTCCTATTCACATAATTAAAATCGTGCTCTTAAGTTATTTACGTCGACTATTCACATACAACCGGCAAGATAAGAAGAGTTTCAACACTTCTCCAAAGTGAATCAATTTCTGAAGTGTTTACTGTTCTTGACGAAGTACTGATCGTTCATAGACTTTTAGCAGTTCTTTTTCTTGGTTACCTGTGTTGTTTGAACCTGTCCACGTGCTGTCATCAGCAGAGAGGGTATTGTGCCTGGCCAGTTTACACTGAAATTTAAGAACATGCCATACGGTAACAATTTCATTGGGACTTTCTCTCTTCCTGATTAGTGTCCTTGGCCTCAAAATGCCTTGTAAAGCAAAAGGTAGATTTCAGCATCCTGGTTCCCAGGGTCTCTCATCTTGGTGGGGTTGGGAGATATAAAGACACTGGGAATGAAGTTTAAACATACTCTCCCTTTCTCCCACATTATCAGGGAGCTTAAAGTGCGCCTAACCTCAAAATTTTTACGTTAGCAAAAGTTAAATATCATAGAGCGGTTTTCAATTGAGTGTCGAAAGTAATTAGCGAATTACTTTGTTTTTGCATTACTTCACTCAGTGATTGGTTCAAAGTTCTCGCGTCACTTTTTCAACCAATCAGAAGTGAAACCAAACCAATCGTGGCTCGTGCGTGCACATTTTCCCTCGCTTTGTGTCGGCTACGTGTAATTACTTCGAGTTTTGATTGGTTTTTGATAGGTACTTACTTTGGTTTTGATTATAAGACACTCGATTGAAACTCGCTCTGTATCATATCATATACTTACCTTTGTTTCTCTAGATTTTACCTTTTAATGTGCCTCATAAGGTATGTAAGAGAAAGATGCTGGCAGTGGTTTGTCCCATGGCCGAGGCAGTGAGAGGCATGGGCCTATTCCTTCGATGACGTCATAAACTACTTTGCATTATAGTTTTGAAAGAAGTTTGGCAATGTAAATTAGTTCTTGACGTCACCAAAGGAATAGACCCATTCCTCTCGCTAGCTCGGCCATGGGACAAATGAATGCCAGCTTTGTTACTCTCTCGTACCTCATTAGGCACATTAAGAAGCAAAGGTAAAATATATGTTAGACATTTCACTTTTGCAAACTAAGAAAATTCTTCGAGGTTAGGTGCACTTTAAGCAATGCACGAGCTACGTTACATCCAAATAAGGAAATTGTTAAACTCAAAAAAACCCCAGCTCTGAACCAGAGTTGATGCTTCAAGGTCACGAGCTTCTGGTAGTTACTATTGGAACCAAAACAATTCCGCAATTAATCGCTTCTGTGGTTCCATTGCGGAAAATAGTGCCCAAGGTTGTGTACTTGATGGTTAGTGAGATTTCGTTCATGCTCAACTTTCCACGTCTTTATTTAACTTTACTTGTTGGAACTTACCGACTGCTACAACTAATCTAACAAAAGTAGTTTCCCACATAGCCTACGCCCTATCCGCACTCCTTGAGCATTGGTACATTACAAAACCTGCCACCTTGTTTTCATAGGTTCGAAAAGCATTCATTGTCAATTTCGATTACAAATGAGAATAAAGCAGAAAAAGACAATGTTAATCGGTTTAACATTCATTACCAGTAAGCACATGTCCTCCCATGGGACTTTTTTTTTATTTTCCCATGTTTGGGCGTGTCCCAGACCAGAACTCCAGCCCCCGTTACCATCATTATTTTCAACTTAAGATTTTTACGTAGGTAGTTCATTCGAGTTTCAACCATATAAGGAGTAATTGTGTGGTTCAGACAAATTCCTTCCCTCTGGCGGAACTTCAGATCGCGTTGTGAGCTGCAAAGAGTTCGTTACGTTATGACATGGGTCACTATTTGCAAAGCAACACATCAGAATCCTTCTTTCTGCCGCTTCATGTT
>NC_090891.1:45078841-45083841 GCF_036669925.1 Montipora capricornis | reverse complement strand
AATCAGAAGTTCAGCAAGTGCTTGAAACCAATAGCAGCCTTCGGATTGTATTTGATAATCTAGACTTTACTGTCCTTGCGAACATAATATTAAAGAACCACAGAAATTCTGATATACATTGGATAGGGCACTACGTTACATTTGATAGGGTCCCATCTAGCCACCTAGACAACACACATCCACTTATGACAAACATTAATGAATTCAATAACACCGACTACCTACTTAGTGAGGATGAGCTGAAGAAGTTGAAGAGTGACTTCACCATACTAGTAGCCAGGGTTCTAGTTCAGTTCTTCCCTTGTCTGAACCATCTAACAAGTGCTGTTATCATCCACATACCACACAGGTAACTGTTAAAACTTATGGTGGTGTAAATTAAAGTTATGGAAGTGTTTGTTTCAAAACAACTACATACAGTAATTTTTATAAACTGACATAAGACAAACTACAGGGATGAAAAGGAAATTTGAACTCACTTTACTTAAATGTAAGAACTAAGTTAAAAACTGACTCTTTACAAAATAGGTATTACAAAGAAATGGAAAAGAAGTCTACCATTATCGGCCTGCCAATTGTCCCTTACAATCAGAGCAAACACACAGATGTAGTCCAGTACCTGGAATATATTGAGGATTTCCTAATGAAAGTGTATGCTCCTGATAGTGAACCCCCTGTGCCACCTGGGATCTCTGCTGAGGAAGTATCTGCTAGGCGGGAAAGAGTACTAAAAAATGTGAATGTGCCTCTTTGTGGTGACCTACTGGGACGTGAACGGGTGACAGGGGCCAAGAAAACAAGAATGGGGTGTGACCTACACACTGAGCGTTTCGACAATATCACAGAGAATGCGACCTTGTGGCATGCAAAGCAGTCATTTCTTGGGGTAAGTTGTTCCAATATTAGAAAGACTGCAGTTATTGTTAACTGTTTAATTAAACCTGTCTGTTGCTGAAAATATGTTCATACTCGCAAGCCAAATAAATTAAATTGCTGAGAGATCAGAGACATACTCATATTGTTTTCTTAGCTCTTAGGCACTTTGCTTCCGAGGTCTCGAGTACCCAAGACCAAGGGCACAGTTTTTTCCTATACAGACCTCCCACACAGTGAATCCCACAATCATATATATTTTCCCTTGTCAGAGCCAGAACCTACTAAGAGTTGAACTGTATGTGCCTCTTATATGCAACAAGTTTTAATTTAGCTAACAAGCAAAATTGCAAGGATTGCACATCAGCTCCTATGAACCTTTCTCAAATGCTGATATTTTAAAGTGCCCCTAATCTATAAAATATTATTTCTGAACTAATGAACCCATTTTCTGTTCTCCCAAACAGTACATCTGGGAGCAGCTTTACAAGCCTAATGCAGTATCAGGAAGAGAGCCAGGCACACTGTACCATTTGAGGCAACAATGGCATATGACCAATGTGTACAGCAAAGTGAAACAGAACTATCAAAGTGCTGAGAACCTTATGCTGTGTGCTACCAAGGCATACTTGTGTTGTGCATTTATGAGCTGGGCAGGCCTAGATAGCCTTGATGCCTTAACACCCACTAAGATAACACTCATCGATAAGAAGGCCAGCGATGAACAGAAGACAAAGTTTATAGATGAGGTCATTGGCAAGTTTGTAGAAGAGTTTGCTTTTGTTGAGTTTGACATTGAGAAAGCCTGGAGAGAGCAGCAAGAACAGAGAAATAGGACAGCTGACCAACAGGCAACTGCCACTTGTGCTTCTTTGACTGTGACTCCAAACTTGGCACCAGGTACATATACATGCACCCATGGTTTATTGACGTTTGTAAATGCACTAATACCAGGGTATGATATACAGTCACGTAAATGATAGTTCACTTGTAGCATTAGCTTTTACATGTAAGTGTAGTCAAAGCATGCTTTTTAACCTATTTCAGATAAACAGCCTTAAAACCGTCTGGTTTGTCTTCTGTGCTATCTTCTATAAATTATTGAATTGAGTTTTGTCCACTTGGCTAATGACACTGACGATACAGAGATAATGGAAGCAATACTTTAGTAAGATACCCATGGCAGCTGAATTATGGATAATTCACACATTTGTTCAGTTCAGTTCATTATTTATTCACACTTCATAATATTATACAGATTTATAAAGTAACCACTTAAGGATAAAGCATTGTTAAAGAAAAGGACAAAATAAATGGCTTTGGCTTCATTTGATAGGGCGTAAAAGGTAAAAGAGATAAAAATTAATACAATGTAGATAAACCAAAAAAAACATAATGGTATTATAAGTGGAATGTCATTGGGTCTGGAGGCCCTGATTGGATTAAGAGCGATCCGTGATGGGCTTAAACAGTAATCCAGAGACAGGGGTGTTAACAAGCATGGTCATGTCAGAACTCAGTAATGTTAAGACACTCATAGGGCACAGCAAGGCATTGATGATGTCAGGGACTGGGAGTCACCAATGTGTTGGACATAGACAGAATTTGCTTGTACCAACTTTCAATCTTAGGTGTGACCCTATATAATTATAGCTCTGTAAACATGGACCACCCCGTACTCCTCTCAGCAGTCTAAAATACACCTAACCTACCGGTAACTTTTATTTTATTTTTGTAACACCCTGAAGGTCAAGTGGTTATAATCGTACAGCCAAAGCTACCACATGGTTATGAGGTCCTTGGCGTTGGGCAAGTTACTGGGGCTGAAGGCATACAAACTGAGCAGACTGTTCCTGTGTTTGTTGCAGCAGTTGAAGCAATTGCAGCAGGAATAATCAGCATTGGACAAGTAGTCATGTGGCCAAGAGAACAGCTGGGAATCCCACAAGCAAGACAGGAGGAAACCTCTTGTGAAGAGAATCAAACCAAGCTACCTTCACCAATGTCTGATATGCCACCTGAGAATGATGACAGGGTAATGAATTATGCATTGCAATGCATACAGCTAGGTGTCATGCTGATGCAACTCAATGACACAGAAAAAGAAGGTGATGGAGAAAGAAGTCTCATCAACTGGAAGCTGCTAATGCTATACTTTAGATCAAGGAGGCATGGAATGAAATATGCTTATGAAGCAATGAGACTGATCACTTGTGTTAAGGGCCTCTATACTGAACAAATGGCACACCGGGTAATCCATGGTCAGTTTGTCAATACAAAGGGTGGTGCTGGAAATAACTGTGCTAATGACCTCAAGATGGAAATGCTTATTAAGCATTACAAGGTCATTCTGAAAGGCATGTGTGGCAACAAGACCCTAAAGGCTGTGGAACGAAGCACTGCTGCTGCATATGGTTTGAACAAGATAATTCAGAATTATGATATAACAAGTGATATTCCACCAGATTCAACGTCACATACCCACACCAGCACAGTACAGGACATTAAGGAGATGATTAAACTCTTTCACAACAAAGCGCCCTTTAGTAATCAGCCTGGAAGAGCTCACCGGTCATTTCCAACAATTAGTAAGAGCCCACTGGACCAACTTGATGTATCCCTACTGCATTCCTGGCTTACAAGGCACAAGAGACGCTTAGCAAAGAACTATCATGCCAATTGTGATGATGCAGAAGATGATGAAGACCTTATTGAAGATGTTAATGAGATAGAAAGTGCAAGTGAAGATGATATGTGATTCAACAATGGTTATTTCTCTACCACTGTACTTCAGTCTGAAAATGTAAATGACTTACAAAAGCTATGTGTTTCATGATGACATAATGGCAAAAGGATAAATTGGGCCTTGCTGATTCTGAAGTTCCTATACACATAAACTTGGGTTTCACCAAGAGACTATTAGAAGCACTTTTGGTTCCAATCTACATGTATACTGCACACAGTATGAATGCTTAAAATGATACAGAGAATATGGGGATCATACAGTGTACACACATTTGAATTTGTTTGCCCATGTACCCCATGGGTTTCCTTTCTCTGGCTGTCCCTGTTGGCTAAGCATCTATAAGTGCATGGGTATATGTATTCTGTATCTTGTGCATGCAGGTAAAGGAGAGGCTGAAATATCAACATAATTCTTGGTTTGCATGTGACATCATAAAAAATCAAAAATTGAAAGGCAAACGAGCATTTGATTTGTTACCTTCATTAGGCAAAAGACATTAAAAAAATGTACTTGCATGCAAGTTTTCAGCTCAACAGCATGCTTTGTTTTGGAAATGGAAAATAGCGCAGTTTATGTTTCATACTTTTTCAGTGAGCGCAACATTGAGATGGCTGCTGAGACACAGGTACAAACAATCATGACAACACCAATTCAGAGCAGGGACCATGCTAAGGGATGGGCTGGGGGATCTTTAGCCTCACCCCCCACCCCACACCCTATCCCCTCACTTTTGTGTCAAAAAAAATAAAAGAAAATGAAATGGAATACTCCTTATTCCAAAATGGCGACCATTTTATCATTCTTTTATAATTATGTTCATTAGCCCTCTTGGCCTCGACTGCATCTGCAGAATTCAAAAGAATTTTTAATCTAAAACGAGGCGACAAGGGCCGATTAACATAGCCACAAAAGAATAGTAAAATTGTCGCCATATTGGAATGAGGTGTATAAAACAAAAAAAATCAAAAAATTCAAGCATGCACCCTACTGCCCTGCTTTCCCACTCACAACTTGCTGTATGGGCACTGAGGAAGTAATAAAATTAGAACATTCCAAGCAGGATTTTTTATTATGCCATATTTTGAATGAGGAGGATACCTGTGCCTTGTTACTGGGTTGCCGCAAACCCAGTCGGAATCTGTCTTTAATTTCGTCGTTTTTTTATTTTTCGTTTTCTTTTTTTTTTATTTTTTTCCGTGTCGGTAAAAGTCTTGCCTGTCACTCCCCTGCTAAGTGGTGTCTTTGTGCATAGAGCCTTCTGCACGTATTTTCTTAGGATCGAGAGGGTAGTGGGAAATGCGTAGATTTCTCTGGTGGACACAGTAGAACGATTAACTTAACCGGCAATGGCGTCGAAAGTCATGTAACGCGAATGGCGTTT
>NC_090891.1:45033841-45048841 GCF_036669925.1 Montipora capricornis | reverse complement strand
GCTAAAGAACATGTTCTTTGGACTGCTATTAGCAGTTACTGTCAGACACTGCATGCTGTCCAAAGAAAAACCCTTTTCCTGTGTTAAATACATGTCTTCCCTTCTTTTCTCTTGGGGTGATAATGACTCACACTTGTAACTGTGGCAATAAAGGTTTGGCAGTAGATAAGTTCTCCTAATTTTTTTTTATACCAAAGTTCAGATTTTGAAGATATTAGACAATACTCTGCTCCAACCCACTGTGACAATATTGGGACAATACAGTTTTTTCAATGTCTTTTAAACCCATTCATCCCTGAAGCAGCTCTCTATGATGAGTTAAGTCATCTGGCTTTACAGAAAAATCTACCAGTCTCACTCCTAGGACTCAAAGGGTTAATACTTTGTTACTTTTGAACTGTGTCATTGTTTAGGTCATAAAACAGTGGGATGAGGTTGACGTTATTCTCATAGACGACTTCCTGGAAAATGGAAATCAACAAGTTCTTTTTCTACCTGAAAAACACAATTTGTCTGAAAGTAAGATTGTTGTCATTTCAAAAACTCTTACTGGTAACTTAAATTTCTCCAGTGTTACTCTATTGAACTCCATGGAAAATCAATGTTTTTCCCTGGTGTCATTTTAGGTGAAGAGTTGTCCGACTTTTCTCTTACTGATGTAGGACGAGGGATGTGTTCGATTGAAGACAATCAGGTGGGTACCCCGGCCTCTACCTATAATCTCATTACCCAGTTGGAAGTCTTAAAATTCAAACATCCCCCTCCCCCTTTGGTGATAACCCTGGCCTCTGCCTTTTTGGGGGGTTTTTAAAGACAAAGTCTTTATTTCATATTTTGTGTCTTCGCTTGCATGTGGCAAAATAAGAGCAAATTTGGAGGGTAATGTTAATGCATGAGCTTGAAATTACATGAAAGGCCTGTGAAGTCCTATGTTCATGACAAATGTACAGTCACAACGTGATGTTTTTTACTTATTACAAGATTTGTTTCAAGTTAAAATGGTGATTCTCTATCCAGAAGGCATGCTTGCCAGGTTACACCTTCATGCACCAATTAACTCATTCACTCAAGTGCTGCTCATAGGTGTGGTACATACTTACTGTTCATGTATATTTCATTGTATCAACGCATTTCTTTGGTAGCCTCTGTCCAGTTTACAGTCACAATCAGTGAGGGATTCACTGCAAAGAACAGCCAAAGCCCTAAGGACAAGAGTTCAGGTCAGAAGATTGTGAGACATGATTGTGTTAAAAAGAAGATAAGTGCCCAGGGCCCGGTTGTTCAAAAGCCAATTAACGCTAATCCCAGATTAAAAATTAACCAAGGACTTTATTTCTCTACTCCTAAATGCTGTTCAACGCTGATATTTTGCAAAACTTTACTTTAGAAGAAGTCAATACTCAAGAACAAAAATAAGCAAAAGAAAGTTTCACCAAAAAGTTAAAAACATGAAGCAAAAATTCAGGCTAATCCTGGATTAAGTTAATCGGCTTTCGAACAACCGGGCCCAGCTCTGTACCTCCCATTAGACCAATTCGGCTAACTCAATGTTGAACCCAATTCAAATCTTTTGGGAATAAAACGTTTTGTTCCAAGTATTTCCATGTAATTTAAATGCGAATGCTTCATTGTCATGCAAATTCAACACACAAAGAATCTTAACCCCGAGAGATTTGAATTGGGTACAACATTGAGTTAGCCGAATTGGGCTATGAGGACTGGGATTGTGTTTGGTTTGTCCTTGTTTGTGAACAATAAGGAAGCATTGTTATCCAGGAATAGCACTTCTTTTCTCACCCTTGAAGAGAAACACATCAAGTTCCTACTCAACCAAAACTGTCAGAAACTGAAAAAAAGTGAAAAAAAATACTTGAGGCATTGTTAATACAAGTTAACAACTTTATAGCTTTACATAATGCATTATGTCATAGTGATACAATAGGACTACCCAGTCTTTGGAAGTAAATGGCACTACAGTTATTGGGTGCACCCTAGTGCAAGGAAGGGGTGGCAGCAATACGCCCTGTGAGTGACTGTATGAGTAGGGCAGCGACATCCCTGTGATGTAACTCATGAGGGTGGCAGCAACACACCCTGAGAATAAAAGGGGGTGGCAGCGACACACCCGGCAATGTGAAAAATGAGGGTTGCAGTGACACACGGTGAGCATGAATGGGCAATGGAGTAGGGTGGCAGAGACACACTCTGCAACATGCAGCTGGAAGTGGCAAGTACTAATGTGAGCCTGCAAAGTGTATTGCAAACCACAGTCGAAATGGTGATGGTGGGTTCGGGGTCCCACCCAACCTGCTATGTGGTGGTGTGCACCCAAAATACATCCCAAATACTGCCAACCCTGACTGAAAATTAAGTAAAACTTGCTATGCAACAACCTTGGTTTGGATTCCAAATCCCTTGTCCAGAAAGATGTGCTGTGGACAGCAAATTAGATACTCTCTGGAGAACTGATAGAGGGATGCAGATGTAAAGGTGAAGCAGTCACTTGACCATCTCTTCCTAGTGTTGAATAAGCCAATGTGGTAAACCGGCCTCTGTGGCAGTGGTTGCTGCTCCATTCCTCAAACTGTGGGAAGAATACTACTCTTTGGGAATATCAAGGAGGAGAACACAAAGGACAGCTGTAACCTTAGCCCTGGTAAGGTACTGGCCTGAGTTGAAGATGTAAAGTGGAGAGGGACCAGTGACTTGGTGAATCTTGAGATACTTGTGGAGAGCTCATACAGCACATACTGAGTGGTAGAAAGGAGAGAGCAAGAGGGAGCAGTACTGGTGGTATGGGTCTGTTTTGGATGACTTTGAGTGTTGGCTGATGCACTCACCGGGGGTGAAGGACACATCATTAGAGGAGAGATGCACCAAGGGATTTGAAATGTGTGGTCGTTGGAGAGTTGAATGCGCTGGAGCGAAGGAAACTGTAGAAGGTTAATGTAAAGGCAGACCACAACATCAATTTATCCTGAGGAACAATGTCATGAGCACCAGCCAACTTTACCTTGATCTGGCAGAGAAGGGCCATGGTGATAGGAAGGCACCATCATGGTGGTGTTGCTGTGGTATGCTTGATTCCCTGAAGAAGCAGATGAAGGAGGGGAGCTTCCTTGAAAGGGTCAGGGAGATTATTTTTGACGTGGGCGTAACAAAGGCCTGCCATGTAGAGCTTGATGGTCTTGAAGCTAACCTGGTCGGCAAGGTAAGCAGCAAAGAAACAGAGTGAGTTTTTAGTGGTGGGGAAGCTGGGTCAGCCTTGGCAGCTGCAAAAAGTTGGTGTACTGACAAATTCCAGCCCTACAGGAGTGGCGGGTGGAAGCAGCAATAACCTGCGACTGGAGGAAGTTCAGCCATAGTGCCAAAGGAGTGCCTCTGATTTGGGGACAGGCGTGGGCTCCGGAGCTGCTTCTAGGACAGGTTATTAGCGGAACGGGACATCTGCAAACAAGACAAAGAAGCAGCAATGTAGTTATCGTTACCAGCAATGTGAGAAACAATAACGGTAAAGTGGTTGGAGGCGGCAATAAAGAACATGGAGTAAACAAGGTGCATGATCAGGGGGTCAAGGGATAAACCTGAGGCCCAAATATCCACAACAGCGTGATTGTCACAGCGAAACAGAAGTTTCTTCCCCAACCTCTAAGAGCCCCATAAGAGGCAAGCCAGGGCGACGGGGAAAGCTCCTTCAACTACATGGGGCAGTCTTGCAGCACAGCAGGCCAGGGTTGAGCAAGCCAATGACCCATATAATAAATGCCATAACCAAGATATCCCGAGGCATCTGTGAAGAGTTCCAGGTCCACTGCGGGTGAGGTATAACGACCATTTCAGGTAGGAAGGAACTCCAGTCACCAAGCAATTCCATGACGGGCCTCCTGAGTGAAGTGATGGTATGGCAAGTAGACAGTGCAGCTCAGGTCAATGAGACAATGCAAGAAGATGTGGCCAGCGGGGATGATATGGCAGGCAAAGTTTAATTTGCCAGTGAGGGAAAGGAGATCTTGTTTGCAACATTTTTTATGTGAGGACCACCACTGAAGCTCTGTTAGTAGCCCATTGAGTTTGTCCTCATGTAAGGAGGTTTCCATAGCCGTAGTGTCAATAAGGTTGCCCAGGAACACTAACTGAGTGGCAGGTCCTTCCAATTTGTCAGGAGCCAGAGGAATGCCAACCTCTGAAGCTACATGTGTGATGAACTGGACATTTTGGGCACAGGTTGGAGAGTAGGCGGGCGGATAGTGAAGTAATCATCCAGTTAATGCATTAAGCCCTGAATCCAGTGCTTGCTCTTCAAGACCCATTCAAATGTGTCAGATAGGCGGTTGAAGAGGTATGGGGATGAATGCAAGCAAAAGGGGAGGCGACGGTCAACATAAATTTTACCTTGCCAATGAATGCCAAGGAGGTCACGGTCCTCCATCCGAACTGGACAAAGGGGAAAGGCATGTTTGATATCTAACTTGGCCATGAAAGTTGGGAATGGGAGGAGAAGCAAATGGTTCAGCAGTATGGCCATGGGAAACTTCCTTGGCTAGGGCCTCCGAGATGGCATCAGGATGAAGGAAACTTCAAGTTAGGCGTTATTCGGGTGCAGGGAGGGACTGTGTGACCAAGGTTGATCATGAAGAAGGCTGGACGTAAAATGCTGGTGGTGCTGTGAAAGGACTGCACAAGTTTTGCTCTAGTGTAATAGGGCAAAGTCTCCTCCGTAAGGATCAGAGGCAGATCTTGGAAGAGGGTGCTCCTGAGGCTTTCTAATAGAACTGGCCCCAGTTGTTCAAAGGTGGATAACGCTATCCACCGGATAAATCACTATCCAATACTTTTTATTATGTAAGTTGTGAGAATGTAAACCATGCTCAAAAACATTGCAAACAACTTCAAACATCAGTTAGGCTGCAATAAAAAGTATTAATTACTGTGTGAGTTGTATCTCACATTATTCTTAGTGCAATTTTTAACACTTGTTAGAAGGCAGTTTTTCCTTTGTAATGTCTCAAGAATTTTGCTCCTGGACCTGGTTACCAAGACCCCTTCCCCCCTCCCCCCCAAAAAAATATAAATATATATATACATATATTGACCATTTTTGGAGCTTGACATAAAACTATTCACAGGTAAAGGCATCCACACTACATGAGGCAAAATTGGAATGTCATGAGAAAATGAAAATGGTGGAGAACTGCTGCAAGGTGTTGAAAGACATCACCCTTTTTCAGAGTCCAAGGGATGAGGAACAAACAGAAAAGGTAAATTTTATAATACAATACAATACAATACAATATAATACAAATAAGTAAATTGAAAACTTCCATTATGACCTGGTAAGTTATTTTATTTTTTATGTGGTTTTCTTATGTTGTCTAATAATTTTTTCTTTTACACACCTTTGCTTTACTGTTTGTTTCCCATTTCCCAAACATAATCCGTTTTTTTGCAGTGCATAGGTACATCCTTTTCTCCTAGGTAAATTCTGTGTTTAATTTGGGTTTTTTTTGGATTGTCACTGTACCCTTAATGTAGTTTAGAATTGTGCCCATCATTTCCTATAAAGCTTTTCTATAAATTGACTGCATTTAGCTCAGACAGTTTCAAGGCTAGTTCTTCTGTTACATTAACAAGCATAACCCTTATGATACTTATTCTTTTCTTTTTCCAACTTTTTGGTCAATGTGTAATAAACCTAATGTATGTATCATACTTGGATTTTGTGGACCCTGTGTCAGCCGTTTTGGCTGAGTGTGTTACAGTGAACACCGAAAAGTCTCGCTAAGTTAAGGGTACTTTCCGGGCCAATTAAACAAGTGATTACTTACAGTATAGTTAACTGAAAAATCCTAACTGGTTAGGTCAGGGAGGCCAGTTGGTTATTATCAAGTGCCACAGATGAGTTGACCAGGAACTTTGCTATAGAAGACGGCAAGTTGTCAGTCTTGCATATTTTAACCAGTCCTTGGATCTCCAGCTTTCACATCCACCCCCATAGTTACTGCCTAGCCACGCTCTCTTAACGCATTGGCTCCTCTGGGTTCCCCATTGACGAGTACGAGTCAAATTATCTGGCATTAGACAGTAAAATACTAAGTATGGCCGCAAATTACCATTAAATACATACTTAATTGGCCACTTCCCATAGGGGCTTTTCAGGGCCAATGAAACAATCAGCGAAACAACAGAACAGAAGAACAACAACACAGCAACCACTGTTAAGATTCTGTACTGGCTGGAGGCAAACCAGTTGGCTATTTACAAGTGCTGCCAAGAAGTTGAACCATGGACTACCAGGAGCAAATTCAACTAGTAGTTAGAACAGGTCTTGACCTGGAATCTCCAGATCTCAAGGCAAGCGCCTAAACCACTGGGCTGCACTGCCTCCTTGGTGTGATTATGAAGATCAGCACATACAATCATACTTTTTTCTGCACTGATGCCTTTATTGCAAGGAATAATTTGCACACTCGGCTTTGAGAAAAATGTCAAAAAGTGTGGCATTGAGTTTTAGGGGTGGGGCTCTGGTGTGACATTTATTGCTTTTATCTCAGTCTGGTCACAAGTCGTTTGAAATTTAAGGAGATAGAACACTTATCAAAAGCAGTGGCCATCCGATTTGCAATGCTGAAAATATCGTCATTTCTTTTATTGTTTAGAATCCAAGTCTTTATTGTCTCCTGGAAGGTGATCTTGACAAAGGTAAGCTGCTTTTAGGGAAAATTCTGTAGATTGAGTCCAGGTGTTATTACTAACTCTAAATTAAATATTAGTGTTCATCATTCAAAGAGCATCTTTTCTTAAGATGTGAGACACCTGAGGAGGCCGTAGTTGTGTACAATGCATTTACTGTTAGGTGGATTACAATTTAGATTTATTGACATCGTGTTTGTACGACTTTAATGCTCTCCATACTTCAGCATTCATCTAATTAGCAATTATTCACGTCTGCCAGAAAAATATGCTCCCCCGAGAAATTTAGCTTTTCCATACATTGTTTTTAAGCTAAAAAATATGTGGAGCTCTGGTGTTCTCTGTATTGTTTGATTATATGTGCAAAAATTCAGTTACCGGTACTTTTGAGCAAATTATTGAAAAAACTCCCTAAAAAACACATACGTTTTTGTCTATACAGATCCTTTTGTTTTGTTTTAATTGTTCCAAGTAATTTCTAGAATTTTGACATGGTTATTAAGCTCAGATATTTTTCCGTAGGCAAACGTAACACCTCTTCATGCAAAAGCCTGGAATCTGCATTGTCGGTCAAAGAAACATGGCAACGCGTCGTATATAACCAGTGGATCATTGGCATTGATGTAGAGAACATCAATGAAAGGTAAAATACAATTCTGTATCTGTATGTTCAGCACATCAGCACCTCTCCTTGACTCATAGCTAGTTTGCTTATTATTTGGTCTCTTATGGAGGGATTTAGATGGTATAAATTATTTTGCTGACGACTTTTGCATGTATCTAGCAGCAACTCGTGACTTTCAACCGTCTGGATACCCTTGACCCGTGAATGTCTGTCAAAAGGGTGTGTTACAGTCTGATTTACACAACATGATTTGTGGTGAGGTCATCACTGGTATAAGCTACAGTAAGCGACAAAAGTGGTTGAGACACTGAACTGGGATGTCTACAATTAGGCAAAAATCACTTGAACGTTACATTTTCCACTTGTACTACCCCCTCTCCCCCCGTCTCCCCCCTTCAGTGTTGGTAAGAGAAAAAGGAAGTGTTTGCGATAAGAAAACAACATTGTTAAGGGGGGAGGGGGTTAGATGAAAAGATTTAAGGGGTGGGGGCTGTCCAAGATTCCTTAACTGGGAAAAGTGTCTCAACACTATTGGCGCTTATTGTAGTGGCATGCAAAAGTCTAAATCTTGCTTTACATCATTAGCCTTTTTGGCTTTTTGGCTTTTTGGCCAAGGCAGTTATGTCTGCTAAACGGAGTGGGACAAACAACAGCAAGGGAACAATATGCCATACTCCTGGTGAAAAGATATGAGGCCAAATGGTATCAAATAGTTTTTGAAAGGGAGAAGTGATCCTTGCACCTATCTGGACAATTTAAGCTATTTTCTCTTATACACAACTGAAAAGTTCAGGCAGCCTCTACGGGATTCGAACCCATAACAGTATTGACCTTTGTGATGCTGACACAATGCTCTCCCAACTGAGCATGAAGCCATGAGCCCAACAAATTTGACCTGCTCCTGAGTGGCTTCATAGCTCAGTTGAGTTGATAGAGCATTGCACCACGTCGCAGAGGTCATGGGTTTGAATCCCATTGGAGTCGCCTGAAAGGAAAGGAACTTCATTTATGTGTCTAGTCGTTGTAGCGCAGAAGCATTAATTGGGGACACTGTAAATTGAAATTAACATTTAACACAAATCAAGTCAAATTTTGGTTTTTTTTTGAGAAGAGGGGAAACCGGAGTACCCGGAGAAAAACCTGTCAGTGCAGAGTAGAGAACCAACAAACTCAACCCACATATGATGCCGGATCTGGGAATCGAACCTGGGCCACATTGGTGGGAGGCGAGTGCTCTCACCACTGTGCCATCCCTGCACCCCCAGGTGTCTTTTCAGGTGTCTATAAGAGACAATAATATTGCTTAAATTGTTCAGGTAAGTGTGAGGATTACTTCTCCCTTTTGTCCATAACTCACACTTCAAATAATAATTTGTTACATACATTTGTTCAAGATAATTTTTGTAGTCCTTGTATGCCTCTGGGAAGACTTAGTTTTTAAAGGCAACACTTTCTCCTCAGCTATTATTTTGACAACCCTGCTGTTCTTGCTGGATTTAAACACGACTTCCTGCACAGTGCCCCAACTAGCAAGCTATCCAATGGGCCATTTCTGAGTTCATGTCTGCCTCTTCAAAGCAAGTCTAAGTGCGAAGTTTTTCTTATGGAAATTAGAACTAATTGCCATCACAAAAACTTTGCATGTGCTTTGAAGAGGAAGCAGACATGAATTTGGAAATGGCCTATTGTCAAGGAATAATATTTAGTATGTGGTGTCTTCAATTTAATACCAAAAGGATTACTGGGGTATCTTCCTGTAAAACCTATATTCTTGAAATCTGTCGTAATCTATTGAAAAAAAGAAAATTTCTTCCAGTTATGGTCAAAAAGAAATTTTTTTTTCACTGGTGGGTGTAACTGAGTTTTGGATTTATTACACACTATGGGCGGCCTCTTGTTAAACTCAAAAAAAGTGTCTGTTCCAAAAGACTTTTGAAAACGTTTTTTAATGATAATTTTTGTGTTTCCTTGGGTTGTGAGAGAACTTGGCTGTGTGTTTGTTGTAGATTTTTTTGCCCTGCAGTTGGTTTTTGGGTTAAGTATTTGGCTCTCTAGTGGCCAAACCTTGAATATAACAGTTAGTTGTTCTTTCAACTCTCTCTGTTATATCATTTTAGTGCAGTGTCTGACCTTGAGCTTGCAGTAGTAAGTTGCCAACCAGTGGGAATTACATACTCATCAAGGGGAATCCACAGTAACAACAGCAACACATGCAAACAATCTGAAATATTAAAATCTTTTAAGACTGTAAATGAGAAGAAGCCACCTTCCACCAAGAAAAAGAAAATGGAGAACTCTTATTCAACCGTTTGTGAGAAGCTGTTCCCTGGCAACCTGACAAGGTTGGCAACAGTAACTGCTTTGCCAAGGTTTACACAATCAGGCAGTTGTTCCCTGTCAGTTGTGGTCTCATGGAACAATTATTGTGTCGATGGAAGCGTCGATCAACATTTTATGCACTGCGGACATGTGACCTTGGAGACCCAGCAGGTGGTAAACGGAAATCTATCATTAAACAGATCTATTGATCAAAAGTCATTCCAGCAAGATGTTATGGCATTGAAAGCAGTATCCATTGAAACAGAGGTAATTATTGAATGAAAGATTGAAAAACTCTCAGTGCACAAGTATCTTAAAGAATCTATCAATAACAAGTGATGGTGTTTTTGAAATTGAACTTAGCAGTTTCAATATATAAAATATTAGTGATTTGAAACGCTAAAATTAAATTTAATATTTTGACCTTTGGCTTCCCATACAATAACTACACATCCAAACCTGGGGTATTTTGTACATTCAACTATAAATTACTGCCAAAAGATGTGTTTGGAAAGGATTTATAACACCACAACTCAAATTCAGGTAATCAAGTCATTAAAGAAGAACAGAAAGGTGTAAACCTTTTTTTTATGTGGCTGATGATTGCCAGAGCAGCACATGTTTTTGAGAAAAATGCCTTTCTTCCCTTAATTATAGGGTTTGAAAGTAACCAAGTTACTTTATGGTTTTTCCAATATGAATGTGTCATTTTGTATGCTTTTTCTTCTAGTCATTTCTGCCAAAGGGTTCACTTACACTGTATGTGCAATGTGTGTCCTTAGTGAATTAAAACTTGCTGTTCCAGCTAAAGGCCCAGGCAAAGGGCTGCAACATCTGTTTGATCTTGTTGACCGATGTGGTTTCAACATTGATGCAACACGGTTGAAAGGTGGGGCAAACAGTTTCACCATCGCTGTTCAACAAAGTCGAGCAGATGTTGAAGCAAACGTTGAAGCCCTTTGCCTAGGCCTTAAGCAGTGTCATGTTAAATATAGTGTCTTTGTATGTATCTACCAATCTGTCTGAAGCATGGCAGAAAGCATTGTTTTGTGATAACAAAATCATTATGTTGAAAGTATGTGGTATTTCATTGATACTAAAATAATATAAAAATTTGGTTCCTTCTGCAGGTACTGAAGCAGAGATTACGTAACACTTAAGACAGAAAACAAAACAACTGCAAATAAAGAGTAGTCCCAAGTGACCAAAAATACAGTGATTTCTGGTATCTGCAGAAAGACCCAAATTTTGTACAGACTCCCCTTTGGTTCTCTTTTAAAAGAGGGTATTTAGGGTTAACATTATAATATATAATAATAATTTAATACTTATATCGCGCAAAATACATAAAAATGATCAAATGCGCATTACATTTGCAAAATCTGAAATAAACTAATACTAGTAGGGAAATATAAACATAGAAGTTAAAATATATTTAAAAAAATAATTATTGTTATCCACACACTACTTTAGACCATTACCCCCAAAGAATAATTTAAGGTGGCTCAAACCATTTTTAATGCTTCCCAAGTGACGCTCTTATTAGAAGGATCAGCACTACAATGTTGTATCATATATTAACAATATTGTGGTACCAAATGAAACACAAATTATTGCTGAACAATGGGCAAGCCCAGTAAAAACATGCTTTATTTTGTCTTTAGTTGCTTATATCTCGAAAACAAAGTCGGTAACCCCCATTTTTTATTTCTGAAAAGTAATCAGAAGGGCAAGATGAAACTCTGCAAATTTTAAAAAAACCCTGTGTAATGGATTAAGAGCCACCTTAATTTTTAAAACTTTGCCGAAAGTTTCATTGTGGCCTTGTAAAATAAAATAAAATAAAAAAATGGGGTCACCGAGTTAGTTTTTGAGATATGAGCAACTAAATCCAAACTATAGGGTGTTTTTGCTGGGCATTCCTGTTGCCAAGGTAACTTATTACATCACAGTAATGATCACATCTTGTTCAAGGAAATAATCGGTGTTTCATATGGTACCATAACATCGCTGTTATGTCATGCAGTGTTGTAGTGTCATTCGATCTAAAGAGAGTGTCTTCTTAGTGTTGAAACCCTTTTGAGCCTCCTTGAATACAGTAAACACCCACATAATTATAAGAACCTAGATTTTTCCAAGTTGGGCTAAATAGGTTCTTATAAGAATGGTATTGACAGTAGTTTTAGCCTATCTATGTACTTGAATTGGTTCTTATTTGGGCAAAAGGTATCTACTCTATGATACATATGGTATGACTGATTTCCTCTGATGAGGATGCTGATACCTTTATATTTATAACCATGAAAAAAAAGTGTTAAACAACATCTGTGCAGTTCAAAATTTGTTCCAGATGATTGTGCAATAACAATAGTAGGCACCGTCCTTAATTTTTTGGGCGAAACTGGTTCTTATGTAAGGGGGGTCTAAAATGAAATTTTTAGCCTAACAGGTTCTTAAATTCTAGGTTCTTATATGTGGGTGTTCTGACTGTATGTTGTTGAAGTTTATTTGCTTTTTGTTCGTTGTAACAGCTTGCACTGCAAAGTGAGTTTTCAGGAGTATGCCAAATGATGGCATTTGTGAAGAACTCTTTGGTTGGTCTTCCTGTACTGGAGTCAGAAACTGGTGACTACAAAGACATTTTTGGCGTTGTTCTCTCAGCATTACATGACAATGGCCCTCTCAGTGGTTGTGGTATTGTACTAAGAGATGGCTTAAAGAATGGCCAAGTTACCCTCATAACCAGGCAAGTAATGCATTCAGAATTTGTGAATAATTTGCCTTCAATACTGATCTGAGGTCTTCCTTGATGCAGAAATTTTCTTTATCCACACATGATGTCTGCAACACCAATAAAGGAATATTTCTTTAAAAGAGAACACATTTCTTTGATTGTCTCAAGATCAAACTATGGAAAATGGGATTAATCGTGTTACACTCTTAATCTTTGCAGAAACAAGAACCAAGTGTTTCTACTCCTGCACAGGCTGCGACATGCGTTTCCAAGTGATGTTAAAATTCTCACTGACCCAGCATGTGACTTGTCCAACCTCAGGGATGGTTTATGCACCCTGAATCAAGAGGCTATAAACCTACAGCAAAATTTACACCAGTTGTTGATCCCTAGAGCTGGCGAATCACAACCTGGTCCTCACTTTGGTGAAGAGAGTACAAACTTGAAGAGCAAAGATGATAGTCTAAACGCTTTAAGAGAAGGATTTAAAAAGAAAAGAGAAAGAGATGTCATGGCAAGGGAAGAATTTTCAAGTCAAGAGGGTGACTTAGGAAGGCTGTGGCTTGATTTTGTTTTGGACAAAATGAGGACTGACATTGCTGTAGGCAACACTTAACAAGCTTGTTTGCTTTCTTTATGGATGACTGGATGACTCCAGGGAGTGAGACTTGACAGGTTTTACTGGTCAACTGGGAGCGTCATTTGGTGCCTGAAAAGTGAATGGATTAACCCAACAAAAATTGCCTTAATAGGACAGTCAGTTTTTGGGTGGATGTAGAGGTCTCACTCCTAGGAGTCAGTGTGTTAAAGATGTGTTGGGAGGGGAGGGTTGCCAAAAATTATGTGCATGTTATTACTGGTCGAAGTGCACCAGTATAAAACAAACCATGTCATTGACAATAAAATTATGGAACAATTTCTCATGTTCATCTCAAAAAAAAAAAAACCTCCAGTAGTTGTTTTCTATAAGGCCACTTTCAGAAATACCATAATACTCTTTCTTTGCCCTCCAAAATCTTGCATAAGCATTTTGAAACTGGAAACAATGCTTAATCTGCAAAATCTTGGAGGGCAAACAATACTATGGTATTTTCAAAAGTGGCCTATTGTATTTTATGTAACAACACAAATCAGCAGTACCTCATGTTTTATTCATACAAGGAAATGGGTAAATGGTCAATACATCTCTATACATACAAGTAGCATTGGGGAGTCTCGTGAATGTGTTCAACATGAGTCCATGGCTGCATTTTAATAAATTATTTACAAGTAAGATAGAAAAACATGGCCCTTGTACATTAGTGTGCTACCATGGGAAAACAGGCTTGTTACAAACCTAACTGCTTTTATTTGCAATCAAACTATGTTGTAATGCATACACAGCACTCACAGCGTTGGCAACAAAATTCAATTTCTTAATTATTAATGAAATTTTACTTGGTAACAAAGATTGAGAATAAACTATATGCAGCAGACAAAAGTGTGGCTTTCAGTGAGATTTGAATTTGCTGAGTAAAAAAAATTAGTAGAAAGTAGCTTGGGAAGTCCTTGCTCCCTTTCAAGCCCTTACGTGATAGATACCCCTTGCAAGAGCGGCAACACACGAATACTACTCTGAAATTCCTTGGCTGGTGAGGAAAAGGTCAGTAAATATGTCCAACAAAAACAAGTGAATGACAAATTCCTGCTGCACTCTACAAGTGGAACATTTTACATGACAAGGTCAACTCCACCCTTGCTTCCATTAATATTTTGTAGGTCACAACTAAACATACAACTGTACCATTTCGACAGTTATCCTTATGTAAATTGAGCAAAAGTTTTTCAAGTCTCTATGCACCATTTGTAGGCATTTTGAAACATTTTTAACCAAGGTGATGCCTTGATAGAGTTTTTCCAATCTAAAGGCATCCAAGGCCACTGCCAAAGTAATGTACACCTTTCTGGGTGGGGCATCATGGCAAGGTGTCGCCCATCTGGAGAGCACAGACCAGCAATTCCCTCAGGGGACCCATTTGGATTCAGTGGGTATTGAGTTGTTGGGCAGCCTTCATCATCAACGTAACGCAGAGGAACAAGTTTGTTGGCCATGATATTCTGAAGCACAAAATTACTACTGAATTGAATCCGTCCTTCGCCGTGTGCTACCCATATTCCCAATGTAGATCCTTCCATGCCACTAAGCATCATAGCAGGGCTGGGCTGGATTGCTACCGTTACAAACCTAGATTCATATCTCTCAGAGGTGTTGTGAGTAAAGTGAACTCCCTGCTGCAAACTACCCTCATCGGGAGCATCAACATCTTGACCAACCCAACCAAGCAATCCCATCAGTTGGCAGCCGTTGCACACTCCTAAGCTAAAGGTGTCTGATCTGGAGAAGAAGGCATCCAACTGAGCACGAACAGTGGCGTTTATCTTGCACACTGCAGCCCACCCCTTGGCAGAACCAAGCACATCAGCATAACTAAAGCCACCCACAAATACTGCACCACGGAATTCCTCAAGGGACACTGCCCCTGTGCACAGATCATTCATTGTCACATCCCATGTTTCAAACCCTGCCATGTGAAAGCTTGCCACCATCTCCCTGTCACCATTGCTACCCTCTTCTCGAATGATAGCCACTTTG